>NC_090444.1:1614073683-1614378570 GCF_031143425.1 Pleurodeles waltl
CCTGCTATTCATGCTCATCGGGTCATGGGATGTGCGGCTATGCATAAATATTCTGCAATATACAGCACACTAGTATTAGTTAGGAAACCATTGTTGGCGAGTAGAGTAATTGGCCCCAAAACATATCCTGACTCCTGATGTAGTGCTTGCATACTCTAAAACTTGTGTCCACAATGTACCAGGTCATGGTTTGGACATGAATGTGGTTTTGCTGGGCTTCTGTATGGGACTGTTTATGAGGATTGCTCACCCACAGCTGCAGACTATATCCTTTGTCAGCTGCACAGTGAGCAGGAGTGTATTTGGTAAATATTCATGACAGCTCAGGACCCCCTATCTATACACAAATTGTTATGTATCCAGATTGACTCATACACTTTGCCAACAGTATGAAACGTGCTATGACATTGTTTGGCATGCATGCATGATGATGACTGTGCTACACATACAGGTGTACTGTCCTCTGTGATACCCTTACTATTTGTCATACATGTGAGTGTAAATATCATGAATGTGGTTAGTTGTCGCCAATAAGAACACTATTTCGGCCATTCAATCAATCAATCAATCACTGCATTTGTAAAGCGCGCTACATACCCGCAAGGGTCTCAAGGCGCTGGGGAGGAGGGGTGCTACTGGTCGAAGAGCCAGGTCTTGAGGAGTCTTCTGAAGGCCAGCAGGTCCTGGGTCTGTCGTAGGATGGTGGGGAGAGTGTTCCAGGTCTTGGTGGCGAGGTAGGAGAAGGATCTGCCGCCGGCGGTGGTTTTTCTGATGCGGGGGACTGTGGCGAGGGCGAGGTTGGCTGAGCGGAGGCTTCGGGTGGGGGTGTGGAAGCTGAGTCGGTTGTTGAGGTAGGTGGGTCCGGTGTTGTGCAGTGCTTTGTGTGCGTGGATCAGGAGCTTGAAGGTGATCCTTTTGTTGATGGGAAGCCAGTGCAGGCCTCTCAGGTGGAGTGTGATGTGGCTGCGGCGGGGGACATCGAGGATGAGTCGGCCGAGGCGTTCTGGATGCGTTGGAGTCGTCTCAGGAGCTTGTTTGTAGTTCCTGAGTAGAGGGCGTTCCCGTAGTCGAGTCTGTTGGTGATGAGGGCCTGGGTAACAGTTTTTCTCGTGTCAAGGGGGATCCATTTGAAGATCCCGCGGAGCATACGGAGGGTGTTGAAGCAGGACGCGGAGAAGGCGTTGACTTGCCTGGTCATGGAGAGAGTGGAGTAGAGGATGACCCCCAGGTTGCGTGCGTGGTCCGTGGGTTCCGGGGCTGTGCCTAGTGATGTGGGCCACCAAGAGTCGTCCCAGGCTGATGGGGTGGGTCCGAGAATGAGGACCTCCGTCTTGTCTGAGTTCAGCTTCAGTCTGCTGTCCTTCATCCAGTCGGCTATGGCCTTCATTCCTCGGTGGAGGTTAGCTTTGGCGGTGTCGGGATCTTCGGTGAGGGATATGATCAGCTGGGTGTCGTCGGCATAGGAGATGATGTTGAGGTTGTGTTGTCGTGCGACGTGGGCGAGGGGGGCCATGTAGATATTGTACAGTGTCGGGCTGAGGGAGGATCCCTGTGGGACGCCGCAGATGATCTCAGTGGTTTTGGAGCAGAAGGGTGGGAGGCGGACGCTCTGGGTTCTGCCGGAGAGGAAGGATGTGGTCCAGGCCAGGGCCTTCTCTTGGATACCGGCGTCATGGAGGCGTGCTGATAGGGTGCGGTGGCAGACCGTGTCAAAGGCTGCTGATAGGTCCAGGAGGATGAGGGCAGCTGTTTCTCCTTTGTCCATCAGGGTCCGGATGTCGTCAGTGGCGGCGATGAGGGCGGTCTCGGTGCTGTGGTTACTGCGAAAACCAGATTGGGACGGGTCCAGGATGTTGTTGACTTCGAGGTAGCGGGTCAGCTGTTTGTTGACAATCTTCTCGGTCACTTTTGCCGGGAAAGGGAGCAGGGAGATGGGACGGAAGTTCTTAAGGTCCTTGGGGTCCGCCTTGGGCTTCTTCAGAAGGGCGTTGATCTCGGCGTGCTTCCAGCTTTCTGGGAAGTTTGCTGTCTCGAAGGAACAGTTGATTGTTTTCCGGAGGTGGGGCGCAATGGCTGCGCTGTCTTTGTTGAAGACGTGGTGAGGGCAGGGGTCCGATGGGGATCCGGAGTGGATGGAGTTCATGGTTTTGATGGTGTCTTCGTCGCTGACGCTGGACAAGACGGTCAGGCGACTGGTGCGAGTGGTAGTCGCAGGGGTGGTGGACTCGGTGGTGGGTGAGGGGGGGTCGGGGTTGAAGCTGTCGTGGATGTCAGTGATCTTGCGGTGGAAGAAGGTGGCCAGGGAGTGGCACAGGTCTTGAGATGGCGGGATGTCGTTGGTGATGGAGCTGGGGTTGGAGAGTTCTTTCACAATGCTGAAGAGCTCTTTGGTGTTGTGTGTGTTGTTGTCTAGGAGGTCCTTGAAGGCGGTCTTCTTGGCGGTCCTGATGAGTTGGTGATGTCTGCGGGTGGCGCTCTTGAGGGCTGTGTGGTTGTCTGGTGTTCGGTCGTGGAGCCTCCAGCTTCCGACAGGTGTGCTTGGAGATCCGGAGGTCCTCGGTGAACCAGGCGGCTTTCTTGTTGGTGTGGTTGGTTGTAAAGGTCTTGAGAGGCCGAGGGTGTTGGCGCAGTCGTTGATCCACTGTGTGAGGTTGGTCGCGGCAGTGTCTGCGTCGGTGGGGTCGGTGGGTGGTCTCAGGGCGAGGGCGGTAGTCAGTTGATCCCCGGTGACCTTGCCCCAGCAGCAGCGTGTAAGCTGTTGGGTGCGGTGGTGTGTGGTGGGTTTTCTGAAGGTGAAGTGGACGCATCTGTGGTCGGTCCAGTGTGGTTCGGTGGTGTGGTTGAAGGAGACGTGGGGGCTTGTGGAGAAGATGGGGTCAAGCGTGTGTCCAGCGGCGTGAGTGGGTGTCGTTACTAGCTGTTTGAGTCCGAGGTTGGCGAGGTTGTCGATCAGGGCGGTGGAGTTGGCGTTGTTGTTGTTCTCGAGGTGGAAGTTCAGGTCCCCGAGGAGGATGTAGTCCGTGGAAGCGAGGGCGTGGGTGCTGATGAGGTCAGCGATGGTGTCACTGAACTGTGGGCGGGGTCCGGGAGGTCTGTAGATGAGAGTTCCTCTGAGGGTGGTGTTGGGGTCGGTGTGGATCTGGAAGTGCATGTGCTCGGCGGTGGTGAGGGTGTCATCGGTGTTCGTTGAGATTTTGATGGAGTCTTTGTGGATGATGGCGATTCCTCCTCCCACTCCATTGGTGCGGTCTCTGCGGGAGATCTTGTAGCCCTGTGGGATGGCTATGGCAATGTCTGGTGCTGAGGTGGCGTTCAGCCAGGTCTCCGTCAGGAAGGCAACGTCAGGGGCAGTGGAGTCTAGGAGGTCCCAAAGTTCGATGGCGTGCTTGCGAGCGGAGCTGGTGTTGAGGAGGATGCAGCGGAGGTGGTTGGGTTCTCTGGCTGGTGGTGTGGAGGGTTGGATGCTGGTGAATCTGCAGTTCCGGCAGGTGAAAGGCCCCTGGGTGCGTTTCGGGGTGGCCCGGTAGCAGGGGTGGTCTCGTCTGGTGTTGAGTGCGTGGAGGGTGCTTGTGTCGTACTGCAGTCTGGCGTTGCGGGGGTGCGGGTTCCAGGGGTTCTGGTGCTGGGTGCGGTCCACGCGCGGACGGGCGCAGACGGGCTTGCCTTAGGCGCGCCCGCTTCGCGGCCTCCATATGAGGGCAGAGGGAGCGAGGAGCAGCTGGGAGGTGGGAGCGGGGCGGCCAATGGGAGTGAAGGGGGTGGGGCAGCAGGGGCTCAGCAGCAAGGGAAAAACCCGGGGAAAAACCCAGGGGAAAACCCGGGGAAAAAAACGGCGGGAAAAGACGGCGGGAGAGGGACAACAGAGCACAGGGGTACAGAAGCAAAACACAGGGGCACAGAATGGAAAAAACAAGTGGCACAGAAGCACAAGCTCAGGGGAATAGAAAAAAGGGAGCGAGTAGTCAGGCGGCAAAAGTGGCAACGGAGGTTCAACCCACAGGGAGCTGCGTGGCAGATGGGGGGAGCGACCTGCCTGGTGACAGGGTCAAAGGTCGCTCTCTACCACCGCTTCGCGGCCTCCATATGAGGGCAGAGGGAGGGAGGAGCAGCTGGGAGGTGGGAGCGGGGCGGCCAATGGGAGTGAAGGGGGCGGGGCAGCAGGGGCTCAGCAGCAAGGGAAAAACCCGGGGAAAAACCCAGGGGAAAACTCGGGGAAAAAAACTGCGGGAAAAGACGGCGGGAGAGGGACAACAGAGCACAGGGGTACAGAAGCAAAACACAGGGGCACAGAATGGAAAAAACAAGTGGCACAGAAGCACAAGCTCAGGGGAATAGAAAAAAGGGAGCGAGTAGTCAGGCGGCAAAAGTGGCAACGGAGGTTCAACCCACAGGGGGCTGCGTGGCAGATGGGGGGAGCGACCTGCCTGGTGACAGGGTCAAAGGTCGCTCGTTGAGTAGTCACATATCTCACACTGATCTATTTTCTCAGTTTCTTAGTTTCTCTCTAATTTCCTACATCAGCATCAAATTTGGGCCTAAGGCATCATGTAGAGTTCAGATATGTCTATTTTTCTTTTTTCCCAACACATATTCGGCTGATATGTGTGTTTTCAGTACAACATGGTTGTTCGACAGGCAATGCAAACATTACACACCACACTTTTCAGAGAACAGTGCATTGAGTCTGGTGCTTTGAGGATGATGGCAGTGTTCACACTTGAAGTATGACTGTTGTGGCCTACTAATGGTTTCCTGGATGTTGGTGAATTGTTTTTACTGACACTGTGACATAGACTCCAAGACATATTTTACATTTCATAGTTTATATACATGTTGCACTATCATATATTCACAGACATGTACTTATGTGAAGAAATTCTGCACAATGAGTGTGCATCAGTGAACAACTGCTGCAGTGATTTGTATGTTGTCATCATGAGCTGGCTTTTCCTCCTCCTCCTCCTCCTCCTCCTGAGTTGGGTCATACAGTTGCTCATCTCCATCCCAGGGGACATTTGTGCGACATATGTTGTGCAGTATGGCACAGACAACAAAAATGTTGTAGGCTGGATGGGAGTGGAACATAGCAGTCTACCCTTAGAAACATCCAGTCAGAGGAACCAGGCCTTGAGCAGGCCAAAGATCTGCTCCACAATATTAGATGTCAGTATGTGGGCCTGGTTGTATGTCTTCTTTGGCTTGGTCCATGGGTTTGCATATGGGGTCATTACTCATTGGATCCCATTTCCTTGGTCAGCAGAGATGTAAAAAAGAGACAGTGCTAATGTTTAGGATAACTGTATTGGCTAAAGTCCTGCCCATGTGTGTTAGGTGTAGTGATATTGTCATGCACTTCTCCCAGTAATGATCACATGATATGTTATACGTGCCAGTGTCATGACGTTTATTGAGGCCTATTCAATCAATCTATGTGATGTCAAATGCAGTGCATGAGCAGATACAACATACAATTCAACATCCTGTCTGTCATATTTCTGCAGCAGATTTTGGGGGTGCCTGTTTCCCATTGCTCTATTCCGCTCTATATTATGTGTTCAAGCTACATGGGTGGAGAGACAGAGGGGGTCATTCTGACCTCGGCGGTAAAAGCCGCTTACCGCCGGTCAGAAGGCCGCCACAATACCGCCGCGGCCGCGGTCAGCCGCCACGGACATTCTGACCCACAACTGCAAAACCTCCAAAAATCCGCCCTCCACTGCAGTCCGCCACATCAGCGGCCAGCGGTAAACTGGAGAAGACCAAACCTCCACCGCCACGCCAACAGAAATACGCCCATCCCATTATGACCCGCAAATCCACGCGGCGGTCATTCAACCGCGGTATTCCATTGGCGGTACACACCGCCGCGGTCAAAATACACACACCTTTACAAACCCCTACCACATTGGACAATTTGAAAGGCACACACCTGAAACACATACACACACCACTCCCACACATCCAATACCATATAAAACACACACCCACATCACCCACAAACCCCTACCAACAAAAACCAGAGACGAAGGAGAGAGAGACACATCAGAGAATAGATAGCCAGACACACAGAGGCACACCACAACATCACACACACCACATAGAAGCACAAAGCACCACACACCAACACACACATCATCACATACACCACCCCACACCTCATACACACCACCCCATGGCACCACAAAGGCACCCACGCTTTTCGGACCAAGAACTCCGGGTCATGGTGGAGGAAATCATAAGAGTGGAACCCCAGCTCTTCGGCTCACAGGTTCAGCACACCACCATAGCAAGGAAGGCGGAGCTCTGGCAGCGGATCGTGGACAGGGTCAACGCGGTGGGACAGCATCCCAGAAATCGAGAGGACATCCGCAAACGATGGAACGACCTACGGGGGAAGGTGCGATCGATGGTCTCGCGACACAACATCGCAGTGCAGAAGACTGGCGGGGACCCCCACCCACTCCACCCGAATTCACAGCATGGGAGCAAGAGGTACTCAACATCCTGCATCCTGATGGCCTCGCTGGAGTACACGGAGGAATGGACTCTGGTAAGTACAAGGCCAACCACTTCCCCCCCCCCCAGTATGCTAACCCCCACCCTCACCCCCAACCCCCCAGCACACATCCTCCCTGAGAATGTCTCTCCAGCACAACCCACCCAACACCAACCCCTGCATGCCATCCCCAAACTATGGACACCCATCACCTAAGCATGACCACTGCACATACCCATCCCCCCCCCCCACAAAACACCCTCACAACACCTCCCCCAAGGGAATGCCAGCACTGGGGGACAAGGGCACCCATAAAACGCAAGCTAATGCACACACAGAAACAATAACCATACCCTCTTGCCCCATGCAGGACCCGAACGACAACACACCGGTCAGGAGGGACCAGAAATGTCCATCCCACCCCCGGAAAAGGCCCCTAGTGATGACAGCAGCTCTGTCGACCTGGACCCTGATGACCAGCCCGGACCATCGGGGACCTCTGGGCAGTCGGTTCCCCTCACCCAGACACAGGCCACTGCAGACCCAACCCCCTCTGGGAACAACAGCACAGCTCCCACCCAGCGGGCCCATGCCTCTGTCTCTAGGACAGGTCAAGCAGCGGTGTGTCTACCACTACAGGGCCCCCAGGGTAACCCACCAACCCAACAACAACAGGGACCTGGGGGCAGTGGGAGTGGGCACACCGTCCAGGGGACAGAGGCCCAGGGAAACAGGGCAACTCGGAGGGCTGCTGTGCGACAGGGGGGGGAGGAGAGGCCGAGGGAACCCACTCTCCAAGAGGCCCTCACCACCATCATGGCAGCCTACCACCACTCACAAGAGACGATGGCGACGGTACTGGCCAGGTTCCAGGAGATCCAGGCACAGCAGGAGCAACGCTACATGGGGTTCAGCGACCAACTCACCAACATCTCAACCGCTATGGGGAGCATAGTCCAGGCCCTGAACCGTATAGAGGACACGTTTCGGGACCATGTGGCATCACACAGGGCCCCTGTCACTAGCCAGGAACAGGAACAGCCTACCACCTCCGCCGGCGCTAGTGGACAGGAGGCCCCACCACAACGACAGCCCACCAGAACCCCACCTCCTGCTGAACAACAACCACCCTGCAAAAGGAGCCTGAGATCAAAAAAACCGACAGAGTAGGATGTCAAGACCCCCGCCAGCATCACATACCCCCTGAAGTCCTCCCACTGTTCAACATTGCCACCCTGTCAAACCTTGAACTGCCCCTGCTCCATCCTGCCACAGGCATATGGACAATGCACCTGTGAGACTGAGAACTGGACTCTGCCATGGACATTACTCCACCCCCACCCATCACTGTTTCACTATCATGTACCAATATCTATGCACTAATAATAAATCACACATTGCACTGAAATCAATCAGGACTCAGCCTGTCTTATTTACAAATGTATGACACATTACATATCAGTTACGTATTTTTAACATTGTGAATTACAGATACCGAGGTAACTTAGCATTAGTCCATGGGCCAACCAAGCCGAGGTCATGCAGTGGCTCATACAGCACAGAAAAGGGAAGGGAAAATCAAACATCATGTTTATAGTTCTGGGGGGAAATCGACAAAGTTGAGATGCAGGAGGCTTTTAGGAAATGTAAAATGGCATGGGTGATTATTACCTGTGTGCTACTGGAAATACTGTTCTATTACTCTGTCCCTGTTGTCTGTGTCATCCTCTGAGTCTTCCTCCTCTTCACTCTCCGCAGGCTCCACAGCTGCTTCAACACCACCATCTGCACCATCCTCCTGCAGGAAAGGAACCTGACGTCGCAATGCCAGATTGTGAAGCATACAGCAGGCCACGATGATATGGCACACCTTCTTTGGTGAGTACATCAGGGATCCCCCTGTCATTTGCAGGCACCTAAACCTGTCCTTCAGGAGGCCAAAGGTCATTTCGATGATCCTCCTAGTTCGCCCATGGGCCTCATTGTACCGTTCCTCTGCCCTGGTCCGGGGATTCCTCACTGGGGTCAGTAGCCAAGGCAGGTTGGGGTAACCAGAGTCACCTATTAGCCACACACGTTGTCTCTGTAGCTGCTCCATCACATAGGGGATGCTGCTATTTCGCATAACATACGCGTCATGCACTGACCCTGGGAACTTGGCATTTACATGGGAGATGTACTGGTCAGTCAAGCAGACCACCTGGACATTCATCGAATGATAACTTTTTCTGTTTCTGTACACCTGCTCATCGTCTTTTGGGGGTACCAAAGCCACATGGGTCCCATCAATGGCACCAATGATGTTGGGGATATGTCCAAGGGCATAGAAATCACCCTTCACTGTAGGCAAGTCACCCTCCTCTGGGAAAATGATGCAGCTCCGCATGAGTTTCATCAGGGCAGACAACACTCTGCTCAAAATCTTTGAAAACATAGGCTGAGACATTCCAGATGACATGGCCACTGTTGTCTGGAATGACCCACTTGCCAAAAAATGGAGGACTGACAAAACCTGCACCAGAGGGGGAATCCCTGTGGGTTGGCGGATGGGGGACATCAGGGCTGGCTCCAGCTGGGCACACAGTTCATGGATAGTGGCACGGTCAAGTCTGTATCGAAGTATTATATGGCGTTCTTCCATTGTCGACAGGTCCACCAGCGGTCGGTACACGCGAGGATTCGTCCTTCTCCTCGCAAGTCCCAGCGGATGGTGCCTAGGAAGGACAACATGGAGCACAGAGTCAGGCAAACCACAGGTACGTACAGACAGCTTGCACAGTTAAAGAATGGCAATGGGTTGAAAGGCGTGTATGTGTGGCAATGCAAGGCCTAGGCCTGTGTGTCGCAGTCAAAATTAAGCCATGTAGGCCCTTGAAATGGCGGCTGCCTGACCTGTGAAGTGGGACAATGGGATGTGAGGTCAATGCGCTGGCGGGGCACACCGTGGCGGTAGGCGGTCGAAGACCGCGGCGCAAAGCCGCATTGGTTAACATTGAACCCTATGGGTTTCAGGAGCCAATGACGATGTGCGCCGGCGGTCGCGGTACGCACCGCCGCGGTACGCACCGCCGTGGGCGTGACCGCCATTTCCTAGCTGATTGATCACTCGAGACCTGATCATCCACAGGAGAGGACCTATACTGCAAGTGCTGCTGTGACCTCGGTCTGGAAGTGACAATGGCTGCTGCGACTGGGGAAAGGGCCCCTGCCTTCACGTCTGAAGAGTTGGAGAAGCTCGTGGATGGGGTCCTCCCCCAGTATGCGCTACTCTACGGTCCTCCAGACCAACAAGTGAGTACACCGGGTGCACATGGAATGGGCTATGCCTGTGTGGATTGGGGTGGATGTAAGTTGGTGGGGTGGGGGGCTAATGAGGAGTGCAACGCACGACAGATGAGAGCATGTGCCATATGGCAAAGTTGGTGGGGGGGGGGACCAATCACATCTAACATGCAGGTCATTGATGATTTCCTCCTTTCCACCCTGTACATGTCAAATAGGTCAGCGCCCATCAGAAGATCGAGATTTGGCGTGCCATCGCCAAGGAAGTCCGGAACTTGGGGGTCCACAACAGACGGGGCACCCACTGCCGCAAGAGGTGGGAGGACATCCGCCGCGGAACAAGGAAGACCGCAGAAACACTGCTGGGGATGGCCTCCCAACCTAGGAGGGGTGCCAGTCGCACCATGACCCCCCTGATGTCCCGGATCCTGGCGGTGGCCTACCCTGAATTGGATGGGCGCTTTAAGACATCACAGCAGACACAAGGGGGTGAGTATCAGCACATTCTCCTATCTTTCTGCGCAGTGGAGGCGTCTGGGTGGGGGAGGAGGGCTGTGGGTGACATTAGGCCAGGGCGCTTTCTGTAGTGTAGTCCTCTCCCTTAGGCATGGCCCTGTGCCCCCGGCCCCCACCTCTGTAGGGTGACAAGTACAGCCATTGATGGTCCAGCATCACCCATGTGCGCGTTTGACGTCTCTTGGCCTGTTGTCCTAGTCAGTAGTACTGAGTAGTGTACCCCGAATGCGCGGCTTAGTGCATGAGGCTCCTGTGTCTGTCCTCTCCGCCAACAGTGTTGACATTGCATGCACTCAACCTGGTATTCTTTTTTCTCCCCCCACCCTTTCTCTTCATCTTCTTGTGCATGTGTGCATTAGCATCATCAGGCGGAGGAGATTTGGCATCGGAGCACGAGGGAGCTGCAGGACACAAGGCCCCGGTGGGCCCAGGAACAGACACCGAGGGCACCAGTGATCCGGAGGGCGAGGGGAGCACCACAACGGGGACCGGTGGTGACACCAGCGACTCAGACACGTCCTCGGATGGGAGCTCCCTAGCGGTGGCGGCAACATCCGGGCCCCCCGCCTCTACAGGTACAGCCGCCACCCAGCGCACCAGCACCGCCCTCCCAGCAGCCCCTCAGCCTACGCTCCATGCCCGCTCGCCCAGGAAGGCGCGCGTCTCCTTCGCCCCAGGCACCTCAGCCCCTGCCCCTGTTGCCCCTGCTGCCCTCAGTGCGGAGCTCATTGACCTGGTGAGGACGCTCATTGTTGGGCAGACGACCCTTTTGAATGCCATCCAGGGTGTGCAAAGGGAGGTGCAACAGAGCAATGCGTACCTGGAGGGCATTCATTCGGGTCAGGCTGCCCATCAACGAGCGTTCACTGCTCTGGCCTCAGCACTGACGGCAGCCATTGTCCCTGTTTCCAGCCTCCCTCTTCTTACTGCCTCCAGCCTGTCTCTGTCTCCTGTTCCTCAGCCTATCCCATCCACACCTTCAGACCAGCCTGCACACACCTCAACACCCAAGAGCAGCTCATCCAGACACAAGCACCACAGATCCCACAAACACTCACCCAAGCAACACACAGATGCAGACATTCCAGCAGTCACAACCACCTCTGTGTCCCCCTCCTCCTCGTCTCCCTCCTCCCTCCCTGTGACGTCTACACTCACACCTGCATGCACCCCAACATCAGCCAGTGCTTCCATCACCACCTCACCCTCCAGTACAGTCCACACTCGTGCAGTCACCACCCCCACTGCCATTTACACGTCCCCTGTGTCCTCTCCCACTGTGTCTGTCACCCCCTCTTCCAAGACACACAAACGCAGGCAGCCACCCACCCAACAGACATCCACCTCACGACAGCCTACAGCACCAGCACCTTCACCCAATGACAGCACACCTGACTCTCCTACAACCACATCCTCTTCCTCCACTCCCATCACCACTTCTCCTACCCTTTACCTTGGACCTAAAAAGCTTTTCCTGGCTAATCTTGACCTCTTTCCCTCCGATGAGCTCCCCCCTCCATCTGCAAAGAGTCCCAAGAGCACCGCAGCCACCACCAGCCCAGCTTCGAGTGTCACTGTTGTGCATGGGTTCTGGAGTCCACCCTTTGCCAGCAGTGACACATCGATCAGCAGCAAGGACACGTCCAGTCCCCCCCCCGGCAAGAGGACCCGCAAAAACAAGGGCCGCCGTGCGAGGACTGACAGGGCTGCCCCCAAGGAGCAATGTGCGGCCACTTCACCAGCCACACCATCTAGGGGAGGCAAGGGCCCGAGAGCCCCATCAAAGGAGCGGAAGGGCAGCAGGAGCGCGGAGAAGGTGGACCCCACATGTCACATCCCAGCTGGGAAGGAGGACACTGAAGAGGCCAGGAGTCCTTCCCCGAAGGGTCCAGAAACGTCACGGTCCGAGGGCGACTGAGCAGGGAGTCCAGGCCAGGTCTGGCTCCCTTGACCTGCTGGATGAGCACCGCTGAACAGGGCCCGCGGTGCAGAAGAGCACCGCTGAACAGGGCCCCGCCGTGAAGATAGGCACCGCTGAAGAGGGCCCGCCGTGCAGAAGAGCACCGCTGAACAGGGCCCGCGGTGCAGAAGAGCACCGCTGAACAGGGTTCTGCACCGCTGAACAGGGCCCCGCCGTGAAGATAGGCACCGCTGAAGAGGGCCCGCGGTGCAGAAGAGCACCGCTGAACAGGGCCCGCGGTGCAGAAGAGCACCGCTGAACAGGGCCCCGCCGTGAAGATAGGCACCGCTGAAGAGGGCACGCGGTGCAGAAGAGCACCGCTGAACAGGGCCCGCGGTGCAGAAGAGCACCGCTGAACAGGGCCCCGCCGTGAAGATAGGCACCGCTGAAGAGGGCCCGCCGTGCAGAAGAGCACCGCTGAACAGGGCCCGCGGTGCAGAAGAGCACCGCTGAACAGGGCCCCGCCGTGAAGATAGGCACAGCTGAACAGGGCCCCGCCGTGAAGAGAGGCACCGCTGAAGAGGGCCCGCGGTGCAGAAGAGCACCGCTGAACAGGGCCCCGCCGTGAAGAGAGGCACCGCTGAAGAGGGCCCGCGGTGCAGAAGAGCACCACTGAACAGGGCCCCGCCGTGAAGATAGGCACCGCTGAAGAGGGCCCGCCGTGCAGAAGAGCACCGCTGAACAGGGCCCCGCCGTGAAGATAGGCACCGCTGAAGAGGGCCCGCCGTGCAGAAGAGCACCGCTGAAGAGGGCCCGCCGTGCAGAAGAGCACCGCTGAAGAGGGCCCCGCCGTGAAGATAGGCACCGCTGAAGAGGGCCCCGCCATCTCAAGCACCGCTCCGCTGGGCCCTTCTTCTCAAGCACCGATCCGCTGGGCCCTTCATCTCAAGCACCGCTCCGCTGGGCCCTTCTTCTCAAGCACCGCTCCGCTGGGCCCTTCATCTCAAGCACCGCTCCGCTGGGCACCGCCGTCTCTGCACCGCTCCGCTGGGCCCTTCTTCTCAAGCACCGCTCCGCTGGGCCCTTCATCTCAAGCACCGCTCTGCTGGGCCCTTCCTGTCAAGCACCGCTCCGCTGGGCCCTTCATCTCAAGCACCGCTCCGCTGGGCACCGCCGTCTCAAGCACCGCTCCGCTGGGCCCTTCATCTCAAGCACCGCTCCGCTGGGCCCCGCCGTCTCTGCACCGCTCCGTTGGGCCCTTCCTGTCAAGCACCGCTCCGCTGGGCCCTTCCTGTCAAGCACCGCTCCGCTGGGCACCGCCGTCTCTGCACCGCTCCGCTGGGCCCTTCATCTCAAGCACCGCTCTGCTGGGCCACGCCGTCTCTGCACCGCTCCGCTGGGCTCTTCCTGTCAAGCACCGCTCCGCTTGGCCCTTCCTGTCAAGCACCGCTCCGCTGGGCCCTTCCTGTCAAGCACCGCTCCGCTGGGCCCTTCATCTCAAGCACCGCTCCACTGGGCACCGCCGTCTCAAGCACCGCTCCGCTGGGCACCGTCGTCTCAAGCACCGCTCCGCTGGGCTCTTCTTCTCAAGCACCGCTCCACTGGGCACCGCCGTCTCAAGCACTGCTCCGCTGGGCCCTTCTTCTCAAGCACCGCTCCGCTGGGCACCGCCATCTCAAGCACCGCTCCGCTGGGCCCTTCTTCTCAAGCACCGCTCCGCTGGGCACCGCCATCTCAAGCACCGCTCCGCTGGGCCCTTCATCTCAAGCACCGCTCCGCTGGGCCCGCCGTCTCTGCACCGCTCCGCTGGGCCCTTCCTGTCAAGCACCGCTCCGCTGGGCCCTTCCTGTCAAGCACCGCTCCTCTGGGCACCGCCGTCTCAAGCACCGCTCCGCTGGGCCCTTCCTGTCAAGCACCGCTCCGCTGGGCCCTTCCTGTCAAGCACCGCTCCGCTGGGCACCGCCGTCTCAAGCACCGCTCCGCTGGGCCCTTCCTGTCAAGCACCGCTCCGCTGGGCACCGCCGTCTCAAGCACCGCTCCGCTGGGCCCTTCTTCTCAAGCACCGCTCCGCTGGGCACCGCCGTCTCAAGCACCGCTCCGCTGGGCCCTTCTTCTCAAGCACCGCTCCGCTGGGCACCGCCGTCTCAAGCACCGCTCCGCTGGGCACCGCCGTCTCAAGCACTGTTTATGGTTCACTGTGCCCACCATGCCTCCTCCTTGACCAGTGGAGACTGTCATCCACCTGATGGACTGTGGCTTTGCACTCCCCAGGATGGTACAGTGGGCAGCCCACCCACTGTAGAGACATTGAGAGACTGTGGCTTTGCACTCCCCAGGATGGTACAGTGGGCAGCCCACCCACTGTAGAGACATTGAGAGACTGTGGCTTTGCACTCCCCAGGATGGTACAGTGGGCAGCCCACCCACTGTAGAGACATTGAGAGACTGTGGCTTTGCACTCCCCAGGATGGTACAGTAGGCATGGTGGCTCCTCGTGGATCTGGCGTCGTGGACTCATGTGGCTGTGGTGCCCCCCCTTCCCTTCCCCCTGAGGTGCCTGTAGTTTTTACATCTGATGCCCCTGCAGTGTTCTCTCCAAAGGACTCAGGTCTCCTGTGTGGGCTTTGCCCTTGTTTCTCAAAACTTTGGCCCACGGACATGATGAATTCGTAGGATGTGCAGGACTTGTTACTTCAGTTATACACTGATGTGTATATCATTTGTTTTCTTGTAAATATCTTTCATGGTTGTACGATAATTTTCAGGAGCTTTTTGGTACATAAATATTTATTCCAAATTTGTTTATGTCATAGCATTTTTCAGGGGTGTTTGGGTGGTGTCACTGTGACTTGTTGCTCTGCATTGGTGTGTACATAGTTGGGGGGGGGGTCACATATGTGTGTGGCCGTAACCTTTCGTCCTCCCCCTCCCGTGTGTCGTAGGTGCACTACTCACCGTTGTCGTCTGCGCAGGACTTCGTACTCGTGGTAGATGAGAAGGTAGACGAGAGCAGGTAGGATGTTTAATTCGGGTTCCATGCTGTCCTCCTTCCTCCTGGAGTGCGTAGTGGTGTTCGTTTTCCCGTTCGTAGTCTGTTTCCGCCGTGTTTTTATCGGCGGTGCTCCCGCCCCGGAAAAGGTGGCGGATTGGTGAGTTGTGATAGTGTGGGCGGTACATTGTCTGCCGCCTGGCTGTTGGCGGTGACCGCCGCGCTGTTTGTTTGTACCACCGTGGCGGTCGGAGTGTTAAAGTGGCTGTCTGTGTTGGCGGTTCCCGCCAGGGTCAGAATTCCATTTTTTTGACCGCCAGCCTGTTGGCGGGTTGGCCTCCGCTTTAACACCGACCGCCAGGGTTAGAATCACCCCCAGAATGTGGATGGGATAATTTTTTGTAAGTATTCCCTAGGTAGGTGGTCACATACCAGACATGGCTGGCCCATGCACATGCATGGGTCCATGGTCATCCCCAGATGTTTGCCTACATTACATTGGCACAGGCATTTGAGTGGACATTATTGTCCAGGGCAGTTGACATAATGCCATTTATACATTATGCACTCACACATACCAACTGAGTGACATAGTGTTACAATTGCCATTTCCCGATCCATGGTTTTATGTCACAGTGGGGGAGCATTGTGTTCATGTGTGACAGCATTGTGCCCTGTTTGTACTCACAATATTTGGATCCTGAAGATTTGGGAGTTGTCCTCTGCAGTCCAGCTACAAAACATGCCTGCACTGAAAATGTCTCTGAGAAGGGGAATTGGTACACAATAGTTTGAGGCTTCAGGACTTTATGGTTCCTTCAAACTTGGCTTGCACACAAGTTGCCCAGCAAGTACACATTCACACTTGCATCATGGGTTGTTGTGGTTTTTCATTGCTTGCAGGATTGTATTTGTGGGTTTAAGTGTTCCTTCCAGCCAAGGCTGCTGACTCAAAGGCCTAGTGAATGATGAATGTGTGTAGCATTACACATCACACATGTGACATGGGAGTTTTTTTACTGATTACTATTTATTTGTACAGTTAAAGGTCACCTGCCCATAAGCCTTGGATTGTCACTTTGTTCCTAGTCCCTGGTGTGGGAGCCATGACAGAGCTGATGGATTATGGTGGTCATTCTGACCCTGGCGGTCTTTGACCGCCAGGGCGGAGGACCGCGGGAGCACCGCCGACAGGCCGGCGGTGCTCCAATGGGGATTCCGACCGCGGCGGTAAAGCCGCGGTCGGACCGGCACCACTGGCGGGGTCCCGCCAGTGTACCGCGGCCCCATTGAATCCTCCGCGGCGGCGCAGCTTGCTGCACCGCCGCGGGGATTCCGACCCCCCCTACCGCCATCCAGATCCCGGCGGTCGGACCGCCGAGATCCGGATGGCGGTAGGGGGGGTCGCGGGGCCCCTGGGGGCCCCTGCAGTGCCCATGCCACTGGCATGGGCATTGCAGGGGCCCCCGTAAGAGGGCCCCTACAAGTATTTCACTGTCTGCTGCGCAGACAGTGAAATACGCGACGGGTGCAACTGCACCCGTCGCACAGCTTCCACTCCGCCGGCTCGATTCCGAGCCGGCTTCCTCGTGGAAGCCTCTTTCCCGCTGGGCTGGCTGGCGGTCTGAAGGCGACCGCCCGCCAGCCCAGCGGGAAAGTCAGAATTACCGCCGCGGTCTTTCGACCGCGGAACGGTAACCTGACGGCGGGACTTTGGCGGGCGGCCTCCGCCGCCCGCCAAGGTCAGAATGAGGGCCTATGTGTGTTGCATGGGAACCCCCCACTCCCTAGTGGATATGGTACACCTCCCTTTCACACAGTGATGTTGGCCAGATTTTCTGCATGCCATGCTTTACTGTGTGCCTTTACATCATGCAATCTCTGCAAAACTGGCTTGCAATGTACTCACTTGTATGGAAGGGTGATTTGCATTGCATATGTAACAAGAAGCATGGTGCATGTATGTGGAACAGCCCTCATCCCGAAGCACTTATCTGTGTAGGCAGACAGTGAGCTGTGTATTGTGTCTACCATTTCTGTTTGTTATTGTGTCTAACAGATACTTGCTGTTTGCTTGCCCAGTAGGTCATACCCATATTGTCCATCCTGGAATCAATGATTGAAGATTGAGAGCCAGGACATGTATGCATCATGCATACTGCAGGAGTATTTTTCCAGCACATTAGTGATCAACCGACAATGGTAAACAATGGCCTGGATGTTGATGGAGTGTGTGTGTTTCCTGTTACGGTAGAGATGGGCAGTTGCAGCAAGGGGAACAAGTTGCATATGTGTGCAGCCCATGGCACCCAGCAAATGTGAGAAGCCAGCGATGGCATAGAATCCTTGTATGATCTCCTGCTGCAGTTGCTGAGTGTTGGGGAAGAGGATGTAGCGGGGTGTCAGCCGGATGATGGCATCCAGAACAGAGGATAGGAATGAGTCGAATGATTGCTGAGAGATTCCAGCCACTTCTCCTGTGCTGCCTCGTTGTTGCAGGTGGTGGTGATTTTGATGGTGAGTGTGGAGGTGGTGGTGATGGTGGTGGGTGTGGTAGTCTTTTGGTGCTCCAAACTGCATTGGGAGTAGGTCCATAGTGTCCTAGAGCTTGCCAGGGTGATTTGGGTATGTTCTCCTTATGTACTTGTGCCAATGCGTCATTTTTACACCTGGTCTGACAAATGTTATTTTTTTGACGCATTGGAGACTCTGCGCGACTTTTGCAAAGGGACCAACATTTTCCAAAAGATTTGTAAATATGGGTGTCTCAGTCCTGAGTGATTTTTAAAGAGGGAACACCTACCTTGCATATCATTGTCAATATCTGATGCAGCTGGATCAAATTTTAAGGGAAAATGAAACACAAGGGGTAGAAATGACACTAGAGGCCTCTAGCGTCACTTTGTAAATATGGAGTTAATATTGCACTGGCGCTGTGTCAAAAACATGATGCAGTGTCAGCGCAAGTTCCTTGTAAATTAGGCCTTGAGTTTATTCCATAGTCAATAGGTGGATGTATGTAAGGTGTCTAGAAATGTGTCTGGGAATATTGAATTACTAGGTGGTGGTCTGTAAAGGAGTAGGGAGTTACGGGTGGAAGTTTGTGTAGGGTTTCATGTAGTGATGATGGCCTCACAACCATCTATATAGATGTTGTCTATTTTGCTGAGATTTATTGCTTGTTTGAATATAACAGTTAGTCTGTCTTCTCTTTTGCCTATGCGGTTTTGTGTGATGGTTTGATAGCCTGGAGGAATGGCTCATGCAACACTGGGGCCATGTCATTTCCCAACCAAGATTCAGTTATGAAGAGTAAGTCAGGTTGTGTGTCCGTGTAGGTCATAGATGTGGTGCTTGTTTTTAGGGAGTGATTGGGCATTTTTTGAGTAGGCAGTTTAGAGATTGTGTTTTGGTGGTGGTGTGATTTTGTTTTGAAGAGTGAGCAGTATATATTGAACTTTCAGCAGGTGTGTCATTAGTGATGATATTACCTGTATAAGGGTCACAATAGGGATGTTCCTTGTCTAGCTGGCTTAGAAGGCATTTTGTTGGGTCTGTGTATGCCGGTGGTAGAGATGGTGGTTGAGAGTGAGATGGTGAGTGGTGTTCTTTTTGTAGAGTAGCCTTGTTGTGTAATAGACATGGGGATGCTAAATTGCAAAGAGTGCATGTTGTTTATTTTGTTTGCATCTGTTATGAGTGGAAGGAGTATGGGTTGGGGTGGTGTTGGAGAATGTGGGTCATATTCTAAGGCTCTAAATTGTGCAATGGATGAGAGAGGGTGAATGAGTATTGCGGTGCTTGTGGTAGATATTGGTCAAGATTGAGAGATTTTTGAGTAAAGCTGGTTCAGGGTTGGTATTATTTGCGTAGTTATGAAGGTAGAAGTGGGTCTGGCAGAAAGTACTATGAAAGTTTGTGCGATTTGATGTGCTGGGGTGTGTGTTTTGTTTTGTTTTTGTGGAGTAATGAGAGGAGATACTGACATAGTGGTTTTATTTGAAGGATTTGTATGTGAGTTACTGCTGGTGAGTGGTATTTGAATAGTACAGGGTGGTGATGTGTTTTGGAGAAGCGTGTATGTGGTGTGTAAGAGGGGAAGGACAACAGTTATGAGTATTTGTATTAGATTTTATCTCTGGTAGAGGTAATATGTGTGGTGGAATGGAGCGTAAGGATTGTGTGGTTATGAGTAATTGGTAAAAAAAGAAGGAGGGTTTTGGTAGATGGTGTGATGAAAGGCTGAGTATAGATTTCGTCATGATAACTGGGGTCTGTTAGGAGCAAGTGTTAGAGGTGGTGTTTTGGGTGACCAAGGAGTGTGTGTCTGGATGCATTAATGTTATGTATAATGTGGTGTTGTGTTGTGTTGGTGATGTGTTGATGTGTTAGTGGTACAGGACAGAGTTGTGTTTTGTGTGAGAATTAAGATGCCATAGTGTTGTAGTTGTGGTAGAATTGTATATAGGTGTGGTATGTCAGGTTTTGTAGTGGCTATTGAGACCTCTGGATGAGATTTGTTTGTGGTGCATGAGTAGAATGCTTTTGCTGATATTGTGTTTGGATGTTGGAGGATGTGGCAGTATTAAGGTGACTGTTTGAAAATGGAAAATTGGGCAGCATCTCTGGCCCAAAGCCCGAACCAGCTTGAACAGGCCCAAACAAGCAATTGCCCTTGTCCTCTCCCACCCTAGCATTGATGATGAGCAGAGACGCCTTGAGACTTAGGCTTAAATAGCCGTATTGGCCAATGGAACCCTAGCCTTAACCCATCAGAATCCTATCTCTAAGCCCTAGAGCAAATGGGAGACCTAGCCCCTTTAATCATTAACAGCCCTATCCCTAACAGCCAATAAACCAAGTCCTTAAGCCCTAAGTCTAATAGAAACCCCAGCCCTTCTGACCAATTAGAACACTATCCCTGACAGCCAATTAGAACTATAACCATAAACACCCAGTCCAATTGAAACCCTAGCCCTAGTAGCCAATCAGACCCCTAGCCCTGACAGCCAGACAGAACTGTAACCCTAAACCCTTAGTCCAGTGGAAGCCCTGGCCCTAGCAGCCAATCAAAACCCTAGCCCTAAAGCCAATCACAACTTAAACCCTAAACCCTTAATCTAATAGAAATATTAGCCATAGCAACCAATCACAGCAACAGATGCAACAACCAATAGAAACGTATATTAGGTGCAAGTGACCTTAAACCGAGGCTGCTGTAGCAAGGGTCAGGGATGTGCTCCTCTATTCAGAATCTCCTTGGATACAGTCAAGCATGATCCACATTTCCTAGCTATCAGATTCTACTTTTGAGGTAGGGGCCAATTTTGAAACCAGTGAAATACTGCTTTTTGTACACTTAAACTAATCACTTTTCAAGCAAAAAACAAGTGCAGCATACACTTTCCAAGCAGAGTTTAAACCACACAGCAGATTAAGCAGTCTCCTAAATGAACTCTGGTTAGCCACTGAAGTGTAGTTAACCTTTTTTAAACCTTGTAAGGGGGGGGGGGTGAGGCTTAATACAGTCTTTGTGAAAACTAGGAGGGAAATTCATAGTCACTGGTAGAACAAAAACAGCAGTTTAAAGCTACCAAGTTTGCAGATAGACAAGAGGTAAATTCAGACAGTCATGGACAGAACAAAAACAGCAGTTTACAAGGACCAGGTTTGCAGAAAACCAAGATGTAAATTTATACAAACACGGGTAGAACAAAAACAGCAGTTTAAAAATGCCAAGTTTACAGAAAAACAAAAGAGCCAAATGTAAAGAGAAACAAGTAGAGAAAAAGCACCTTTTTAAAAATGACAAGAATACCCAGAAAGTCTGTCATCTTACCACCTTCTTTGACTCTCGCTCACTGGGCTATTTAGGGCACAGAGAAGCTGAGCTCACAAGATAGAGATGGCTGTCTTGGGGTTACCTCCACAAACTTAAAGAGCCAGTGCAGTTGTGAGAGGAGGGCTCAGGGTGATTGGGAGATAGAGAGCCCAGGCTGCTGTGGCAAGGGGCAAGGATGTGCTCCTCTATTAAATACTCACCTTTTCTTTGGTGCTTTACATATTTAAACAATTGTGGGCTTTCTCCATAGTCTTTCACAAGTGGCATATATTTAACCATAGCTCAGTTTCGTCAGCAGAGAGGCCAAACATTGAATGGGCATGGGCATTGTTGTGGGAAACTGTATCTCTGAGAATCTGCAGGTTGTGGCAGAACATTACAGAAGTGCAATATATGTACCAGGTCTAAGGCCCTCATTACAACATTGGGGGTAAAAGCCGCTTACCGCCATGCAGAAGACCGCCAACACACCGCCGCGGCTGCGAAATTCCGCCACAGCTATTATGACCCACATCTCGGAATCCGACAAAATTCAGACACCCACACAAGTCCGCCACACCAAAGGTCAGTGATAAACTGGAGAAAAAAAAACCTCCACCGTCACGCCAACAGAAATACGCCCACACTATCACGACACACAAATCCACGTGGCGGTCTTTCAACCGCGGTATTCCATTGGCGGTACACACCGCAGCACTCAAAATACACACACATATACAAAACACCGCCACATTGGACAATTCGAAATACACACACCTGATACACATACACACACCACTCCCACACATCCAATACACTATAAAACACACACCCACATCACCCACAAACCCCTACGACCACTATTACAGAGAGAAGGCCAGAGAGAGACACCACCATCCACAAACTAGCATCCACAGGCACACAACACCATCACCCACACAACTTCCACGCACAAAACACCACACACCACTACATATCGATGGACTCTGGTAAGTCAAACCTTTAACTACCATATCCCCCACCCTACCTGCATGCTACCACATACCCCCACCCTCACCCCCACCCCTATCACTCCAACTCCTCACAAATGTACCAATATCACAAACCACCCATCCCAACACCAAGCCCTGCATGCAACACCAACGCATGGACACCCATCACTAAAGCATGCCCACTGCACACACCCATACACCCCCCTAAACCATCATCACACAAGCCCCCAATCAGGAATGCCAGCACTGGGGTACACGGTCACCCACCCATTGCACACCATGACACACACAGATGCAATAATCATGTCTTTCCACCCCCGCAGGACCACTACCCAACGTCACCAGACAGGAGGCTCCAGACATCTCCACTCCACCTGCAGAAGAGGCCCACAGTGATGACAGCACCTCTGTCCACCTGGATCTAGATGACCAGCCCGTACCATCGTGGGCCTCGGGACAGTCGGTTCCCCTCACACAGGCACAGGCCACCACAGACCTTCCCCCCTCTGGAAACAGCAGCACAGCATCCACCCAGTGGGCCCATACCTCCGTCCCCAGGACACGTCAATCAGCTGTGTGTCCACCACTACAGGGAACCCAGGATAACCCACCACCCCAACAACAACAGGGACTGGGGCCAGTGGCAGTGTGCACACAGTCCAGGGGACGGAGACCCAGGAACACAGGGGTACTGGGAGACTGCTGTGTGACAGGGGGCGGACAGGCCAAGGGAACCCACTCTCCACAAGGCCCTCTCCTCCATCATGGGAGCATACCACCACTCTCAGGAGACGATGGCAACGGTACAGGCCAAGTTTCAGGAGACCCAGCGCATGCAGGAGGAACAGTATTTTGGGTTCAGGGAGGAATTCAGAACCATCAGCTCCGCCCTGGGCATCATCGTACAGGTGCTGAAGGAAGTACTCAACACCAGGAGGGACACTGTGGCACTACAAGGGACCCCTGACACTAGCATGGACGATGAACTGCCCACCACCTCCGCCGGCGATAGTGGACAGGAGGCACTGCCACAGGACCACCACACCAGCACCCCACCCCTGCAGAGGGAGAACCACCCCGCAAACGGTCCCTGAGATCAAGGAACAAGACAGAGCACGATGCCAAGACCCCCGCCAAGAAATGAGACCACCCTAATTGTCATCCCACTGTCCCACTTTGTCACCCTGTCCATATTGAAACTGCCCCAGCTCCACTTACTATGCCCATATGGGCAATGCACCTGTGAGACTAATAGACTGGACTCTGCCATGGACACTCCTTCGCCATCACCCCTCACCATTTAACTCCCCCTCCAATATTTTGTATTTAAATAAACACACCTAAAGCACCAAAAGATCTGGAGTCTGTCTGTGATTTCGAAATAGTGTATTTGCAATTACAGTGACAAAATGTTCAGGAAATAGTAATGTCAACATACCTATGTCACACAGCTCTCGTCCATGAGGAATCTAAGCAGATGACACACGTTGGGACCCACACCTGTGAAACCGTAAGGGAAAGTGACAACTCAGTGAAAACACACTGGTTGAAATCGACAGACAGGATAGAGATAGAAGTGTAAAAGTACATGTAGTAGGCAGGAATGTATTCTCACCTGTGTTTCACTGGAAATATTGCTGGATGACTGAGTCCCTGTTCTGCATGTCTTCTTCCTCTGCTTCCTCCTCATCACTGTCCACAGGCTCCACAGCTGCCACAACACCGCCATCTGGACCATCCTCCTTCAGAAAAGGCACCTGTCATCGCAAAGCCAAGTTGTGAAGCATACATCAGGCCACGATGATCTGGCACACCTTCTTTGGTGAGTAGAATAGGGATCCACCTGTCATATGGAGGCACCTGAACCTGGCCCTCAGGAGGCCGAAGGTCCGCTCGATCACCCTCCTAGTTCGCCCATGTGCCTCATTGTAGCGTTCCTCTGCCCTTGTCCTGGGATTCCTCACTGGGGTAGGTAGCCATGACAGGTTGGGGTAACCAGAGTCACCTAATAGCCACACACGGTGCCTCTGGAGTTGACCCATCACATAAGGGATGCTGCTATTCCGCATGATGTAGGCGTCATGCACTGAGCCATGGAACATGGCATTCACATGGGAGATGTACTGGTCTGCCAAACATACCATCTGTACATTCATGGAATGATAACTCTTCTGGTTGCTGTACACCTGTTCACTCCTGTGGGGGGGGACCAAAGCCACATGGGTCCCATCAATGGCACCTATGATGTTGGGGATATGTCCAAGGGCAAAGAAGTCACCTTTCACTGTAGGCAAACCTCCACCTGAGGGAAAACGATGTAGCTCCGCATGTGTTTCAGCAGGGCTGACAACACTCTGGATAAGCCGTTGGAAAACATAGGCTGGGACATCCCTGATGCCATGGCCACAGTTGTTTGAAAAGACCCACTTGCAAGGAAATGGAGCACTGATAGCACCTGCACTTGAGGGGGGATTGCTGTGGGATGGCGGATTGCTGACATCAGGTCAGGCTCCAACTGTGTACACAGTTCCTGGATTGTGGCACGGTCAAACCTGTAGGTGATAATCAAATTTCTTTCCTCCATTGTTGACAGGTCCACCAGCGGTCGGTACACCGGAGGATTCCGCCATGTCCTCACATGTCCCAGTGGACGGTGCCTATGAAGGACAACAGTGAGCACAGAGTCAAACAAGTCAGAGGTATGTATCCACAGTCTACACAGAACACCATTCATAAACAAAATGTGTCTTTTATGTGTGTTGAGAGTTGGCCTAGGTATGTGTGACGCAGTTGGTAATTAGGCCATGTGGGCCCCTGAAATGGCAGCTACCTGACCTCTAAAGTGGGACAATGGGCTGTGAGGTAACTGCGCTGGTGTTGTACACCATCGCGGTAGGCGGTCGAAGACCGTGGCGCAATGCTGCATTGGGTAACATTGGACCCTATGGGTCCCAGGAGCCAATGACGATGTACGCCAGTGATGATGGTACGCACCGCCACGGACGTGACCGCCATTTTCTATCTGTTGAATCACTCGATACCTGATCTTCGACAGGAGCGGACCTACACTGCAAGTGATGCTGTGACCTCGGTCAGGAAGAGACAATGGCTCGTGCGCCTGGGGAAAGGGCCCCTGCCTTCACATCGGAGGAGTTGGAGAAGCTCGTCCATGGGGTCCTCCCCCAGTACACGCTACTCTACGGTCCTCCAGACCAACAGGTAAGTACACAGGGAGCATGTTGTATGGGCTATGCCTGTGTGGAGAGGGCTGGTTGTAAGAAGGAAGGGAGCAGAGTTCTGCATGCATGAAAGATGGTGGGTGCATGTGCCACATGGCAAGGGTAGGGATGGGGGCCACTCACTTTGATGGCACAGTTGGTAATGACTTCTCTTCTTCCCCTGTCCATTTCATGTAGGTCAGCGCCCACCAGAAGAAGGATATTTGGCGTGCCATCGCCAAGGACGTCCGGACCCTGGGGGTCCACCAGAGACGGAGCACCCACTGCCGTAAAAGATGGGAAGACATTCGCACCTGGAGCAAGAAGACAGCAGACGCTCAGCTGGGGATGGCCTCCCAACGTGGGAGGGGTGCCCGTCGAACCATGACCCCCTGATGTTCAGGATCCTGGCGGTGGCCTACGAGTTGGATGGGTGCTTGAGGGCATCACAGCAGACACAAGGGGGTGAGTACATTCTCATTCAGCTGACTTTACGCGCAGTGGAGGGGTCTGGGTGGGGGAGGAGGGCTGTGGGTTTCCCTAGGCCAGGGCGAGTTCCGTAGGCTAGGCCCCTTCGTAAGGCATGGCCATGTGGCCCCCCACACCACCTCTGTAGAGTGCCAAGTACAGCTATTCATGCCCCTGTGTCATCTATGTGTGCATATGTCGTCCATAGCCTTGTAGGCCATTTCCCAGGAATTGCACTGTAGAGCCCAACAGCGCGACATAGTGCAGGGGGCTTCTGTGTCTGTCTTGTCCGCCATCGGTAGCGGTAATACACTCAACATGTCTTTCTTCTGTTCCCCCCCCCCTTTTTTTACGGTCTCCCTGTTCTTGTGTGCATTAGCATCATCAGGCGGAGGAGCAGTGGCACCGGAGCACGAGGGAGCTGCATCCCACATGGCCATGGAGGGCCACACTATGAACTCTGAATACACCAGTGGGACGGAGGGCGAGGGGAGCACCACTGCGGTGACAGGAGCTGAAACCAGCGACACAGACTTGTCCTCCGATGGGAGCTCCCTTGTGTTGGCGACAACATCTGTGCCCCCCACTTCTACAGGTACAGCCGCCACCCCCCCTACCAGCACCGTCCTCCCAGCAGCCCCTCAGCCTTCGCCCCGTGCCCGCTCACCCAGGAGGGTGGGCATCACCTTCGCCCCAGGCACCTCAGCCCCTGCCCTGTCACCTCTGCTGCCCTCAGTGAGGAGGCCATTGACCTCCTCAGGTCCCTCACTGTTTTGCAGTCTACCATTTTGAATGCCATCCAGGGTGTAGAAAGGGAGTTGCAACACACCAATGCATTCCTGGAGGGCATTCATTCTGGTCAGGCTGCCCTTCACCGAACCTATCAAACTCTGGCCTCAGCACTGATGGCAGCCATTGTCCCTGTGTCTAGCCTCCCCCCTCCAACTTCCTCCACCCAGACCCAATCCCCTGTACCTCTGCCTATCCCAAGCACCCCATCAGACCAGCCTGCACACACCTCACCACACAAGGGAAGCTCAGGCAAACATAAGCACCACACATCCCACAGGCACTCACGCAAGCATCACACACATACAGACACACCAACATCCACTGCCTCCACTGTGTCCCCCTCCTCCTCGTCTCCCTCCTCCCTCCCAGTCTCTTCTACACTCACACCTGCATGCACTACACCTACAGCCACTATGTCCCGCACCAGCACACCCCGCTCACATGCAGTCACCACCCCCACTACCATTGACACGTCCCCTGTGTCCTCTCCCAGTGTGTCTGTGATGCCCCCTCTGAAGATACACAAATGCAGGCACACACCCACCCAACATACATCCACCTCACAACAGCCTCCAGCGCATGCACCTGCACCCAAAGCCACAAAACCTACACCTCCTACAACCACCACCTCTTCCTCCACTCCCAAACCCCCTCCAGCTACCCGTCCCAGTGTCTCCAAACAACTTTTCCTGTCCACCCTTAACCTATTTCCCACCCCCCGTCCAACTCATAGGTCCCGAACTAGCACCTCAGCCAGAAAATCTCTGGGACCAGTGGTGCCTGTTGTCACAGGTATGTGGAGTGCACCGGCCACCAGGACAGCCAGTGTGTCACGGAGCCACAGCACAGCCAGTCCCCCCTGTGAAGCACCAGAAGTTGGCCAGTGCCCGGTGGGAGAGGGGGAAGACTCCAGCTACCCAAGCTGCTCCCAGGGGTCCCGGTGGGAGTGTGGACTCAGCTGTGACTCCTCCCAAGGTGGGGAAGGGCCAGAAGAAAACCCGGCAAGTCTGGGAGGAGCAGCACGGCGGAGAAGACCGCCATCATCCCCGCTGGCCAGGAGGGCCCCTCCAGCCCCATCGTCGCTGCCCAGGAGGCCACCGCCAGCCCCATCATCGCTGCCCAGGAGGACACCGCCAGCCCCATCGTCGCTGCCCAGGAGGGCCCTGCCAGACATAGCCCAGCTACCCAGGAGGGCCCGCCAGCCACAGTCCAGCTGCCCAGGAGGGCCCCGCCAGCCACAGCCCAGCTGCCCAGGAGGGCCCCACCAGCCACAGGCCAGCTGCCCAGGAGGGCCCCCCAGCCACAGCCCAGCTGACCAATGAAGGACCGCCAGCCCCAGCCCAGCTGGGCAGTGAAGGACCGCCAAGTCAAGCACCGCTGAACAGGGCCAGGACCGCCAAGTCAAGCACCGCTGAACAGGGCAAGCACCGCTGAACAGGGCAAGGACCGCCAAGTCAAGCACCGCTGAACAGGGCAAGCACCACTGAAGAGGGCAAGGACCACCAAGGCAAGCACTGCTGAACAGGGCAGGGACCGCCAAGTCAAGCACCGCTGAACAGGGCAAGGACCGCCAAGACAAGCACCGCTGAACAGGGCAAGCACCGCTGAACAGAGCAAGGACCGCCAAGTCAAGCCCTGCTGAACAGGGCAAGGACCGCCAAGTCAAGCACCGCTGAACAGGGCAAGCACTGCTGAACAGGGCAAGGACCGCCAAGTCAAGCACCGCTAGCCCATGAGCGGCAGGGGCACTGACGCAACAGGGACCGTCACGGGGTGAGTGATGCACTCTGGGCACCAGTCCCCCTCTAGAACCAGTGGAGACATGCATCCACTACATCTGTCCTTGGCAGGACGAAGCAGTCTGGGCACCAGTCCCCCTCCAGAACCAGTGGAGACATGCATCCACTACGTCTGTCCTTGGCAGGATGAAGCACTCTGGGCACCAGTCCCCCTCCAGAACCAGTGGAGACATGCATCCACTACGTCTGTCCTTGGCAGAATGGAGCACTCTGGGCACCAAGACCCCTCCAGAACCAGTGGAGACTGTCATCCACTTGAGAGACTGTGGATTTGCACTCCCCAGGATGCAGCAGTGGGCAAACCACCCACTGTAGAGACTTGAGAGACTGTGGCTTTGCACTCCCCAGGATACATCAATGGGCAAACCACCCACTGTAGAGACTTGAGAGACTGTGGCTTTGCACTCCCCAGGATACATCAATGGGCATGGAGCCCCTTGTGGATCTGGCGTTGTGCACTCATCTGGCTGAGGTGCCCCCCCTTCCCTTCCCCCTGAGGTGCCTGTTGTATTTCTATCTGATGCCCCTGCAGTGTTCTCTCTGTTTTGATCTGGTATCATGTGTGGGCCTCGCCCATGCATTTTGGGCCCAGTGGTCCACGGACTATAAATGGTGCAATACCTGGACTAGTAATCTTGGTGTATATTTTGTTAATAGTGTATATATGTATATTTTTGCTTACTGAATTTTGATATATTACAATGGTTACACTCATTTCCTTTTGTCTTTGCATTCTTCCGGGGGGGGGGAGGTTGGGGGGTGTAACTGTAATGTATAGATATGCATTGGTGTGTGTGTTGTAGTGGGTGAGGGTGGGGGTGGGGGTGTTGCGTGTGTGTGTCCCTGTTTTTTGCCTCCCCCCTCCCCTGCGTCGTAGGTGCAGTACTCACTGTGGTCTTCGCCGCCGGCGTTGGTGCTCCTGGTACAGGAGCAGGAAGACTATCGCAGGGAGAATATGGAGTTCCGGCTCCATGGTGTCCTCCTTCCTCGTGGAGTGTATAGAGGTGAGCGTTTTTCCTTCGAAATTCCTGTTTCCTGTTTCCGCCTTGTTTTTATCCGTGGTGAATCCGCCCTGGAAAAGGTGGCGGATTGGCCTGTCATAATAGTGTGGGCGGTACATTGTCCTCCGCCTGTCTGTTGGCGGTGCCCGCCGAGCTTTTTGTTTGTACCGCCGTGGCAGTCTGAGTGTTAAAGTGGCTGTCTTTGTTGGCGGTTTCCGCCTCGGTCGTAATTCCAATTTTTTTACCGCCGCTTTAACACCGTCCGCTAGGGTTGTAATGACCACCTAAGTCTCTTTTGCTGAAATTTTCACCAACAGTGACGATGGAAGACGAGCAACAGACAAAAGCAGAACCCCCCTAGTCCAGATCTAATCCAGTGGATGGAGGATCCTTAAATGTAATATCCTCCCGTTATGCAAGCATAAACTCATATAGCAGGCATGGACACTGCTTTCAGTGGGGTGGATCCTACCTGGTCTGAGGGCAGTAATTAAAGAATGCCTATGGAACTAGTCCCTAACCAGTCCCATATCAATGTCCTTAACACAAACACTGCTTGAATCCTAAATAATGATTTTAAAAAACCCATAAAATAATGCCTGACAGTGATACGGTCCATATTACATGTAACAGGGACTGTATCATCGACATGGATTAGGGTTTCAAAGTCAGTCTTTAATAAGTATGTTATCGCTATACCATGAACCATGTAAAATATGTAAATATGCATGCTCAGAATATGCATTTTCTCCACATGCATGCATAGGTCTGGCAGCAGATCTTTATTGAAGCTGCTTGATCAGGTACACATAAAGCATAACAATGGGAGTGGTCTGCCACGGTAAAGCCCTTCAAATGTACACAACTACTATTCATGACTTCTATTCGGCAGGATAATGAAAATGATAAGGGAGTGTATTTTTTGTGATGTTACATTGTTAGATAACAACCCCTACTCTTTTGAGGTTAATAAAATTCACAAACCTTGTAAAATGCACTTTTATTTGATTGTGTGTGTCCTAAGTTAAGTGTGGAAATTAGTGGAGTAAATCTCGTTGACCAAGCATGAAGGAATTCCAATGACCGTAGTTTTGACAGCGTGGATGGAAGAAGAGAATGTGTGACATTGAAAAAGAATTTCTGGTGAGAAAATAATGATTTAAAAACCCATGACTTGTGTAATGAGAAATCACGCAAATAGTGTAAATTACACTGGAGTACATGATGCCACTTTTCAAGCACATCCAATTTTGTTTATTTATGAAAACTATTAATAAAACGAGTACATATGAAAATGTTCTTAAGCTATGCTTCATTGCCCTGCCTAGTTCTGTGACTTGTAGAATGAGGTGTACCTTAAGAACAAATGAAAGTGTAATTTAAGCTTTTAGTATCTTTGTAAATCGGCTCCTTAATGATTAGTCTTATAACTGTTCAGCATAATTTACATTAAAAACATATTAGATTCATAACCTAATTTTATTTATAATAGTATTTACTAGGTAGTAATCACTTCTTACAATTGATAGAAATAGTCAAATGTGTTTCATTTTCCATCACTCATCAGCCCAGGTAGTGACATCACTGATTCTCCCATTATCCACCTCTACAGGAAGTGACATTACTGAATCCCATTTTCCATCTGGACAGGAAGTGACACTACTTGTTTTCCCACAAAACCTGTCTTTAAAAGGAGCCAAGAAAGAAGACTTAGAGGGTCATTATGAACACAGCGGGAAACCCAGCCGTGTTCATGCTGGTGGTCTTATCACAGACTGCCAGCCCCCTTGAGACCCTGCCGGCCGAATAATATCCATTCTGCCAGGCCAGCGGGCAGAAACAGTGTTGCCATCCGCCGGCCCAGCAGAATGCTCCACATAGAGCCGGCGTCAATGCCTCTGTGCGGTGGGAGCATCAGCACCCGTCCCGCAGTGACCTGCAGCGCTGCCCTGTCAGATAAAGTAATCCACCATTGTCAGGCTGCCTGTCGGATGTTGTTCAGAGTATGGCGGTATTTTCCACCACCGCCAGCATGGTGATCTGAACCGCCATGTTTGTAATGAGGGCCTTAATTTCCATCACCCATCAGCATAGGACATGACATCCATGGATCTCCCATTATCCACCTGCATGGAAGTGGCATCATTAAATTTCCCATCATTCATCTGGACAGAAAAGGACATTACTAGTTTTCCCATTTAAACCATTTTCAAAGGAGCAGCGAAGCAAGAGGACTTCATTTCCCATCACCTGTTAGCATAGGAAATGACATCCCGGCATCCTTCACTCCTCCCCCTCCGAGAACCTAGTTAATGGGAGCTGCAAACCAGGCACACAGAGGATGTGCACAGTGGGTGTGCTGCTGGTGCACAAAGGCAAGCCTGTCTGTGCCTTGACCGCATCCAGCACCAGGAACCCTGGTGTGATCACTGTCGAGTGACACTCCTTAGGTCACTAGACCCCAGGCACCATTCCTCCTCGCTGCTGCGCCATACCTCACACCACGGTAGAAGCTTTCACCTGCACCCACTACCGGTTCTACAGCAGCCACCCACCCCCACACAAATACTTACAACACCCTCAAAAGTGCACACAACACACACCCCACACAAGTACCAGCAATGCCTACACCCCAACACTACACCACACGCCACAGCAAACCAGCACATCAACACCTACTCGCATGCATGCTTCTTAACACATGATCACTCAGCAAACGCACAACCAAATATGGGACCCGCTGAGCAGCAATGCACCCATCATCCTCTTTATCACAGAGAGAAGAAATGGCTGCACTCATCCTCCTCGATCTTTCTGAAGCTTTTGATATAGTCTTCCTCAACTCACTCATCAGAAAGCTTCAGCACTTGCGTATCCGCTGACTGGTCATCAAGTAAATATCCTCTTTCTTCATGGATAGCACTCAACGAGTGAGACTTCTCCCCTATACCTAAGAACCCAAGAAACTAATCTGCGGAGTCCCTCAATGATTGTCATCAAGTCTAACACTCTTCAACATCTACATGATGCCTCTTGAGGACATCATTAGAGCCCATGGCATCAACATAGTATTCTTCACCAATGGGATACAGCTCATCCTCTTCCTTACTGACTGAACCAGCACCCCCAAAGGAAACTTCACCAGCTGCATGAGAAACATCACAGACAAAACTGAAGTCCTTATCTTTAGCAACAACTACTCCACCTAGGACACCTCCTAGTGGCCCTCTGAACTTGGACCCCCTCACATCCCTATGGACCACGCCAAGAACCCCAGGACCATCCCGGACAGCAATCTCTCCCAATCCAGTCACCTCATCATGTGCTCTCATCCTGAGAATGCTATGTAAGAATTTCAAGTTTTTCCCATTTAACACCAGACAACCAGTCACACAGGCTCTTATCACAAGTAAACCGACTACGGAAATGCTCTCTACTTCGGAATCTAAGCACATCTTCTACCCCAACGCCAAACCACCCAGAACACAATCACCAGACTCATCCTGAATATCCCATGAAATACCTAGATCTCTCTATACCCCAGAAAAGATACTAAGATACTAAGTTCAAGCTACTCAGCCACACCTACATAGCTCTCCACAACCCCGGCCAAGCATACCTTAACCCTCTGCCTCAACGTCTACCAACCCACCAGACATGTTTGATCTGCATCCCAGACAAGACCACATCTCCCTTGCATCAAGAAGGGCAGAAGGGGAGGATACTCCGTGTCATATTTCACAACCAAGACCTGGAACGACCTCCCTTAACATCCTGGAACCTCCTTCTCCCTCATAAACTTCTGAAGGAACCTCAAGACATGGATCTTCCAGACGAAACAGGCATGACCTCCTCCTCCTCCATGATGCCTGCCCTATTCAGCGCCTGGAGACCATCATAGGTGATTAGCTGTACTCTACAAATCCACATAACATAACATAACATAACATAATATAACATAACACAACACAACATAGCATAAATAACAATGCATAACAATACATAAGATGACATAACATTACTTAACTGTTAGACCTGGCATCCTTGGTGTAGTTTCCCCTATCTTTTTGCCTCTGCTTCCTATATTTTTGACTGTGTGCTGGATTGTTTTTACTGGTTTTAATACTCTGGTGCTGACCAGTGTTAAGGTGCAAGTGCCATCTGTGTAAATTGCATTGGTAATTGGCTTTTCCATGATTGCCATATTTGGTTTACTAGTAAGTCCCTAGTAAAGTACACCAGAGGTCCCCATGGCCTGTAAATCACATGCTATTGGTGGGCCTGTAGCACTGATTGTGCCATCCACATGAATATCCCTGTAAGCATGGCTCAGACCTGCCACTGCAGTGTCTGTGTGTGCAGTTTTAAACTCTGGTACACTTGCCAGGTCGAAACCTTCCCTTTTTGTATATGTAAGGCACCCCTAAGGTAGGCCCTAGGTAGCTCAATGGGTAGGGTACAGTGTATTTTAAAGGTAGGACATGTACTGATGTGTTTTACATGTCCAGATAGTGAACTACTGCCAAATTCAGTTTTCACTAATGTGAGGCCTGCCTCTCCAATAGGTTAACATGGGAACTGCCTTTAAGTATCTTTTAAGTGTAGTTTCCCTTTGGGAGCAGATAGAGGTGTGGAATTTGGGTTCTTTACTTGTGGTATAAGAGGTATGAGTCAGCTCTTCACATGAACCTGGTCCCTGAGTTACACTCGGGGGGAACCTGTTGAAGCACTTTGAGGTAGAGGAGAGGGACACCTTGACAGCCCTAGGGGATCATCAGGGACTCACCTACTCTATCATGAAGAACATCCTACTCACTAGATAGGGTCTCACTCCACAGCAGTACAAGGAGAGGTTCAGGTCTCACAAGAATGGGGATTCTCAAACTTGGTTAGAATGTGTTGATTCTTTTTGCAGGGCACTGAATGGTTGGGTGAAGGGCAGTAAGGTAACAGATTATGAGGGCTGTACAACTTGATTGCATGATAGCACTTGTATAGTCTTTGTTTTTCAGAGCTTCTCCAGAACCTAATTGACAGCAAGCTGACTGACCCCAGGAAGCTTGCCCAGGAAGCAGACTAGTGGGAGAGCACAAGGGTCCAAAAGAGGTATGGGGGAGACTCAGCCAAGGGAGGGCAGAGTCCCCATCAGAAGAAGTGGGGGGGGTAAGGATAAACAGGGAGAGTTCTCTAAAGGGCCCCAACCTAGTTACCAGGATAAGGATTCCCAGCCCCCAGGTGAGAAGAAACCATGGATCTCTACAGAGAAACCTGCAGAGAAGGGTCCCCACAACTGTTTTGCATGTGATCAGGTGGGTCACATGACGGGAGACCCTAAATGTCCCAAGTGGACACTGGCACCCACTGGTGCTCAGTCACAGGGTTTGGCCAGTATATGGCTTGGAGAGGAGTTGGTTCCAGGAGAAGGGTGGGAGCCAGCTGAGATGACCCTTTTCTCACTAGGGGGCAGTGAGATGGTCTAGAGGACCCTCGTGCCTGAGAACACTAAGAAGTAAAGACAGTTATCAATGGACATAGGGTGGAGGCTCTGAGAGACACAGTGTCACTACTGTGAGGTGTACCTGGAGTCTGAAGAGCAAGTAATTCCCAATGTGTTTTTGTAAGTAGTTGCTGTAGACAACTCAAAGTGATTGTGTAAGGTGGTGCAGGTTCCATTTGAGTGTGGGGGTCTCAGGATCCACAAGGGAGAGTCCAACCATGCCTATTGATTGTCTGCTGGGCAATGACCTGGAGGATTCCCCTTGGAGTGAGGTGGAACGCCTATCACACTTGGAGATATTGGGTCTTCCTGGGTGGGAGGTGTGACCACCCAGTCTATGGCAGCCCGTCAGGGTGATCAAGGGGTTCTGGAGCCTGGAAGAGTGGTCCAGGTGCCTGCCAGGAAGAGGCAGAGCAAGGGATGTGGGAAACCCACCCCAGAAGTTCCCACAGTACGGGAGGAGGCTGAACGTGAGGGGGATGCCCCAGAAACTATGGGGGAAGAATTGGTTGAATTGAGGGGGTGTCCGAGGTGACCCATTGGCAGCAGGATGGGGGTCCCACCAGGGAAGAGTTCTGTGAGGCTCTGAACTCCTACCTCTCTCTTGAGGGTCTGCGGCGGCGGGCTGCAGACATGGCATCTGGAAAGGGGTCTGGATCATACTGGATTTACTGGGAGGATGGCCTCCGGTATAGAAAGCCTAACGTTGCTGAGCCTGGGGCAGCCCGTGTGCTGGTGGTACCCAAGTACTTCAGAACCTTCCTACTGGGGCTAGCTCCTGATCTGCCTTTGGCGGGACATTTGGGGCAGGACAAAATGTTTGAGAGGATTGTAACCCACTTTTACTAGCCCCAAATGTGCAGCCACTCTGATGCATATTGTAGTTCTTGTAGTCATTTGGGAGCGGTGGGCCAGTTTTGGAATGGGTGGGTTTGGTTTTTGGAGAGGTGGGCCTGACTTTGGGAGGGTTGTCCTTTTTTTTCTTTGTCTGTGGTATGGGGGATCAGGTTTCACAGGGGAGGACTTGGATGTGGAAGGGATGGGTTGGGGTGTGGATGAGGTTGCTTTGGCTTTGGATGGGGGTGGTTTTGTGGGTGAGTGTTGGCGTTTGAGTTTTTTGGTGGTGTGTGTCGTGGATGTGCTGAGTATGGTGGGGTGGTGGATGGGTCTGTTGGTGTGGGTGTTGTGCCCGGGGGTATGTTGGGGATGGGTCCATGGTTTTGGGTGTGTTGTCTGGAGATATGGTGGGGGTGGTGGATGGCTCGGTTAGTGTGGGTGTGGTGTCTGGGGGGATGGTGGGGCGGTGGATGGGTCTGTGGGAGTGGCACCCGGGGGTATGTTTGGGGAGGTGGGTGGGTCTGTGGGTGTGGTATCTGGGGTATGGTGAGGGTGGTCGATGGGTCTGTGGATATGAATTTGGTATCAGGGGTGTGGTGAGGTGGTAGTCATTGTGAGGGGGTGAAAGACTGGTGAGTAGTTGCATGTTTGTGTGTTTTGTGGTGTTTCTGTTTGTGTGTCCTTATGAGTGAGTCTGCTGGGGACAGGTATGGGAATAGGGAAACTGGATGGGGAAGAGGGAGATGCTGGGGTGAAAGTTTGTGATGGGTGAAAGGCTGCCTGAGGGAGGAGGCCACTACAGAAAATATCTCTGTTGAGTAGACTTAGAACTGTGGATGCCTTCCAGATAGGCCGCCATCTGCTGCAGATGGCTGCCCTGCGCCTGGATGGCATTCAGCAGTGCCATCTGATCCACAGAGATGTTTCTCAGGAGGTCAACAGTCTCCTCACTCAGGGCAGCAGGGGGAACAGGAGCACGGGGTGAGGTGCCTAGAGCAAAGGAGACAGCTCCCCTCTTGGGTGAGCGGGCCCGGCTAACTGGGTGGAGAGCAACAGGGAAGGTAGAGATGGTAGTGTGGGTGGCAGACAAGGATAGTTTAGGAATTGGTCCTGTATGTCCTACCACCACTAGGGAGTGTCCACTGGAGCTCGACTTGGATGATGAAGACCCTGGGTCTGTGTCCTCCCCTCACCCTCCGGGCCATTGGGTCCCTCCATGTCAGTAGTGTCACAACCGGAGGTACCGTGGCCAGCTACTTCCCTACAGATGTCAGCCCTGTCTCCTCCACTTGCCTTAGTTGATGCTGAAATGGCAAATACAAATAGGTTCATTACATGTGCCAGGACACACTTGACCAACATCTTTGATGACAGAACATCACTATAATGTACAGAAGACCGCAGTGTAAAGGTCCACTAAAGTGGCTCCAACATTAGCAAGGCCACATGCATATATGCTACATGACCGGTAAACAGTTGCCCACAGTAAAGTCATAACCACAGACAACTCCAATTGCATGACTGAAGTTGCCCAGCCACAATACCCATGTATCAAGTAGGAGTCCTTGCCACCTTGAATGGTTTGGTTCTTGTAGTATACCTCAGTGACCTGATGGTCATCAAATAGTATGGCAGTGCTACAATTATTACTACATATTCCTCACAAGGCCCTGTAATCAGCAAATTTACATATACCTAATATCATATCATGATGAAATGATGGTCAACTAATACAGCTATGTAGCAGTAAGATGTGTAGTAGCAGGAATAATATGACATGGAAAAACTCATGACACACGATAAAAACATCCCAATGCTAACTTCCTAATATGTCCATTGTCAGAATAGTCTCATGAAAGTTGTACTAATGTAGCTTCGATGTGTAACACAATGCACAGAAAAGTAGACTGGAGACAATCTGGGCCAAATGTCTGGGATATTTATTTACAAATATCCACAGCATAATGAATCAGCTAGGCCTAGGGACATCACCAGTCTCGATTGGTACTGGTGAGAACACCATTCTACTATTGCATAACTAAAAGCCAATAGTCTATTGAATGTTGTTCACGCTCAGGGAATCTCCATTACCTCAAGAGGTGGTTAAATCTATTTCCCAATGGGAAGGCACATCACTGTACCTTTATTTCATGTAAACACAAATTCCATTGCATGACTGAGTGTACACACTTATTTACGATTCCCACATTTCTACATTTCCCTCCATGATGCATGTCAACAGTCATAGTTTTTTATGCTATTGTGGCGCTTTCCTCCACTAGCATAAAAAATGTTGACGCTAGTGGAGCAATGTGTATAGGTTAATATGGGTGTGTCATTTTAATGCCTGCTCTGAGCAGATTCACTGCGCCATTTTTGAAGGCCTCCTAACACCAGAACACCCCCTGACGTGGGATAATGTAGCACAAGGGGTCACAAAGTGGTGCAATGCATGCATTGTGCCACTTTGTAAATATGGTGTGGCAAAAATTGCCTCCTTGAGCAGCATTAGCATATACAAAAATGACCCCATTGTGGTGCAATGAGGCACTGGGGCCTTGTAAATATGGCCCACAATTGGCAGTGTAACATATATGATTCTGCCCAGGGCTCACCCCCTTGTAGCTGCTGTGATTCCCTCAACCACCCATCAAGCTCCGGGTAGGCCACCACCAGTATGCGGGTCACTAGAGAGGGTCAGGGTCCAGTGTGCACGCAGTCCACATTGGGAGGTCAGACCCTGCTGGACCTCCATAATCTTCCGGGCCCAACAACTCAAGTCCTCCCACCTTTTCTGGCAATGGACGCTATGCCAGAGATAGTCCCCCACGGTCCGCACCTTCTGGGTGATAGCTCTCCAAATGGCTTGCTTCTGATGGGCTTTGACTTGTATGAATGCAATAGACTAATAAAGAGCTCATTATAGCATATATTAGGATATTTGTTTGGTTAACACACAATTTGTATACACATAGCACAAGCATTTGTAAACTTTTAACACACTAAGGGGCATATTTACAAGAAAGTTGTGCATCAGGTTGCAATCTCACCAGCCTCCCTCAACGATGCTGTGTGTCGTTTCTTCAGCTGTGGGCGTCGATCTTCTGGTTGCGTTGCAGATGAGTGTCAATTTTCAGCTGCGAAGCTGGTGGTGCGTCAATTTTTCAGCCACAGATCGGAGTGGCATCGATCTTTTCCCCGCACAGCGGTTGGTGCATGGATTTCTCACTCGTGGGCTGCCAGCTTCTCTTTTCAGGGTCCCAGGAACAGGATGGGCACCACCTGGCAAAGTAGGAGTCTCAGCAGAGGCTCCAGGTGCTGGCAGAGAGACGGCTTTGCTGTACCTGAGACTTCAAACAAACAGGAGGCAAGCTCTAAATCAAGCGCTTGGAGAGTTCTTCACAAGAAGGAATGCAACACAAAGTCCAGTATTTGTCCTCTAGCACAGGTAGAAGCAGCAGCTGCAGGATAACTCTACAAAGCACAGTCACAGCAGCTCTTCTTCCTCAGATCTTCAGCTCTTCCCCAGGCAGAGGTTCCTCTTGGTTTCCAGAAGTGTTTTAAATTCTGTGGTTTTGGGTGCCCTTCTTATAACCATTTTGCCCTTTGAAGTAGGCTTACTTCAAAGAAAAGTCTCTCTTGTTTGTGAAATCTTGCCTTGCCCAGGCCAGGTCCCAGACACACACCAGGGGGTTGGAGACTGCATTGTGTGAGGGCAGGCACAGCCCTTTCAGGTGTGAGTGACCACTCCTCCCCTCCCTCCTAGCACAGATGGCTCATCAGGAAATGCAGACTACACCCCAGCTCCCTTTGTGTCACTGTCTAGTGAGCTGGCACCAGCTTCCAAAAGTCCACTATACGAGGTCAGGCATCAGCCATTTTAGTGGTTGAAACTATAGTATTGGTGACTGGTAAATGTGTCACCACCACTAGAAATATGTTGGAACATGTTTATGTATTTACTACTCCAATGATCTGTTATTTCTCCTACACAATCCTCAGTGTAGTGTGTTACTGGTCATAAATACCATCTGGGTGTGGTGCACTGTACTTTTGGGAGGGTAAAACATACTTTTCAATAGCAGGGTGCATATGAGGTACATGTAGGTGCATAATGTGCACATTTATGTTGTAGTCACATGTGTAGACCACAAAGGGGATTATAGCTGGATTTTTGGTAGTAGACGATTGTAATGTGAAATGTGTGTAATGGTTTCTCAGCCAGTAATGTTTTTCACATTACTTTTGGCTTACTCATCACATATGTTGCTCTGGACACTTACTAATGCTCCAATTTATTTATTTCCAAACATAGTACCCTGGGAGAGGGCGGAGACAACAACCTCCAGTATAACGTCCGTTTCTAGACCTTCAGACCATGGAAGACAGAGATGTAATAAAGATGTTTAGTCTAAATAGGCAAACGATACAAGATTTACGTCATCAGTTGGAGCCTGATCTTGTGCCTCAAACACAAATCCAACTTGTTGTCACCTATTGTAAGACCCATGGCAGTATTAATCTTTCTGGCCACAGGATCCTTTCAATATAAAGTAGTATATCTGGTGGTATGTCACAACGTTTGGTCAGTGGTGTGTTAAAATATGTTATCATCAATGATGAAACACATTGACAGCTATATCAGCTTCCCCAGATGTGAGGATTTAGCCAATGTGAAGGTTGACGTCTATGGATTTGGTTGCCTCCCACATGTGGTGGGAGCCATTTTTGGCACCCTCATTGCATTAGTACCACCGTAAGCCAGTAAACAAGTCTATGGAAACAGGAAGTACTTCCATTCTATCAACGTGTACGTTGTCTGCTTGACAGATTTGTATATCCCCAACATCTGTGCCCGGTTCCCAGGTTCATCCCATGATTTCATTTGTAATGCGGAACAGCACCATACCCCAGCTGATATCACAACTACAACCGGTTTCTTGCTTAATAACATCAGTGAATAACATTTGTCCTAACTTTGTGTGTGCCATGTCAGGTGCTATAATCAAGAAGTGTGTGACTCATTGTAGCACTTATATCTCATTCCTAAACAGGAAACATATCACAACTGCCTTGGTTGTTAACATCACTGATGAATACAAATACGCCAAGAGAAGCCCGCTTCAATGAGGCTCATGGAAGAACACTGCGGCCAGTTGAGCAGGCTTTTGGGCTCCTGAAGGGCAGATTTTTCTGTCTCAACAAGACTGGAAAGCACTCTAGTCACCCAGAAAGGTGTGCCAAATCACCATGGCCTGCTGCATGCTTGATAATATCGTCCTGCAACAGAACATCCCTTACATTGCAGAGGAGGGAGAGCCTGAGGTGCTACCGGGTGAGAATCCTGAAATGCATGTGGCCTGCCTTCCCCCCAAAAATTAAATATTTAGGAAAGGCCCTGGGGGATGGGGTACTGGGGCCAAGATCAGCCTGGTGAGGGGGCCAAGTGCCCCTCTCCCCAAACAAATATTAAATATTTAGTCCGGGCTTGGGGAGACGGGGTCCCCAGGGCTGAAATCGAACTCGGAGGGGGCCAGGGCCTGTGGTTAAGCCCTGCACACGACCAAAGACCATGCACAGAGTGTGGTTGGGTGGTTATAAGGGTTGGCCGCAGGGCCTGGCTGAGGGCCAGGCCCCCTGGCCATCCCATGATGCACACAGGCAAAGGGCGAGCGCAGCACAGGGTTGGGTGCTGGCTGGAGGCCCGGCCCTGTAGAGAACATCTATGGCACACACCCAAAGGCCATGTTTAGAGCAGAATTGAGTTCTGGCTGGAGGCCAGGCCCTGTGGCTAACCCCTGAAGGCCGTGCACATCGTGGAGTTGGGTTGTTATAGGGATTGGCAATAGTGCTGAAGGCAGTGCGGTAGTGGTTGGATTAAAGTATAGTAATGAAAATTACTTTAGTTTAAATAAGGCAGACCTACTGGCTTTGTCAAATGGTCAGAAGGCCAAAACATAATAAGTGGGCCTATTGGTTTTATCAAGGGGTCAGCATGACAATATATATAAAGATGGCTTATTCATTTTGACATTAAATACACATATTAATTTATCATTAACTATAATCCAATGTCTTTTCATGCATATACTTTGCAATGATTAATAATAATGCCTGTCACATAGATATTTTAAATAAAGCTTTTTTCTACAAAAAACCATAAATGTGTGTTTAATATTTCTTTAACATTCTTCAAGCCACAAACTACAGCCATAGAAGTGCCTGCACTGTAGCTGAAGAGCTCCAGTTTAGAGAGCTTTAAAAATACTGGGCCTCATTTTGAATTGGTGGTCAGACCGCTAGATCGCTATGTTGGTGGTCCTGAAAAGACCGCCATGCCAGCAGTCTTACTCTACCTTATTCTGAGTCATACTGGCAGGACCTCTGACTGCCATGGAAAAAAGGCAGACTGCCAGCGGCGCGGTGACCTGCATAAAGGAGGTCCGACCTCCAGCGCCGTCAGAGTCATGGCCAACCCCTGAGCATATTACAACCACACAGTCGCTGTGACGGTCCCTTACTGGTGGTCGGCAAACAGCGGTCAGAAACACAGTGGTTCACGGTCAGCAGAGTAACAGACAACTGTACATTGGATGAATTAAAAAAACAACACAGCTGACACACAATGGTCAAGTGGACGCACCTGCAAAGCACACTATAAAACACACCCTTTCACACACAACAATCCTTTGCATTTACTGAGCAAGGCAAAGAAGTCTGAGTAACTAAAATCCATAGAGCATATAGAGTAGGCACCCCTTTTTTCACCATCCCACTGAACACCATGCACACACTTTTGTCCATTGAAACCCTATTGCACTACCCCTGTTAAGTAAGTCCCTGTCACCCTCTATAGTTTATTTCCCACCTTTTCAAGTTAAACAAATCCCTGTTTTTCTGAAGATGACTTAAGAGTCATGGTGGATGAAATCATAACAGTAGAGACACAGTCGTTTGGAGCACAAGTCCAGCACACTCCTCTCAGTAGGAAAATGGAAATGTGGGACAGAATCATCAACAGAGTAAATGCTGTAGGTACCACCCTGTGAACAAAAGAGGTCATTAGGAAGAGGTGGAATGACCTCAGGGGCAAGGTCCATTCTCTGGTCTCAAGGCACCAGCTGAGACCAAGAAGACTGGCGTTGGCCCTCCCAGTGCCCCTTTAATACTCTTTCCCTGGGAGGAGAAGGTCTTGGCCATCCTGCATCCTGAGGGCTTGACAGGAATACCTGAGGTAGTGTAGTCTGGTAAGTCACAGCACAAACAATGTCACAAAAAGGCAATGTCATGAATGCTCACAGCACACCTTTGCCCACTATCTTGTTCATGTACCTCACCAACATTCAATACCCAGAGTATATGAGTTTAAACACTCTCAATGTGTATCATTAAACCCAACATCACAGTTACCAAGGCCAATCACATGCCACATGTCCAAAGGAGGCCTTGAAATTCTACAATATGAGAAACACATTCCAGGATCCATGGCATATCCTAAAATGACAATGTGTGCTCAAACATAAATGCAGCCTGCATACAGATATGCAAAAGACATCAGTTGTCAAGTATTGGGGAGTAGTGAGAGTGACCTGACTGCAACTCCCAGGAGGCACTGTTTCAGCAACTCCAAATACCAGCCCAGTGTTCTCTTGTCCAAAGACCCTCGTTTGTTAACTCACAAATGAAGTTTCCTCACCTGGGGGAAATAACATTTGTCTAGTGTGTGTAGTACAGGGAGTGACTGGACTGCAACTCCCAGGAGGCACTGTTTCAGCGCTCCGAACCACTAGTCCAGTATTCTCTTCTCCGATGACCACTCTTTGTTAACTCACAAATGAACTTCACTCACCTGGGGAAAGAACATTAATCAAGTGTGTGTAGTAGAGAGAGTGACCACTGCAAAGCACAACAGGCCCCGTTCCAGGAACTCCAATCACCAGCCCAGTGGTCACATGCTCCAATACACTTGTTTGTCAACTCTCAAATGAAGTCTACTCACCTGTGGGGATAACATTTGCAAGTGTGTGTAGTACAGGGAGTGACCTGGCTGCAATCCGAACAGGCCCTTTTTCTGTAACTCCAGCCACCAGCACAGTGGTTATATACCCCAATACATCTGTTTGTCAACTCTCAAATGACGTTTACTCACCTGGGGGGATAACATTGGTTAAGAGTGTGAAGTACAGGAAGTGACCTGACTGCAACTGCCAGCAGGTCCTGTTTCTGTAACTCCAACCACCAGCACAGGGGTCCCATGCCCTAATACATGTGTTTGTCAACACTCTAATGAAGTGTATTCTTTTGGGGCGATAACCTTGGTACAGTATGTGTAATAGAGAGAGTGCCCTGACTGCAAAGAACAATAGAGACAATTCCAGTAAGTCCAACCACCAGCACAGTGGTTACATACCCCACTACATCTGTTTGCCAACTCTCAAATGGAGTTTATTCACCTCAGTGGATAACGTTGGTCAAATGTGTGTTGTACAGGGAGTAACCTGCCTGCAACTCCGAGCAGGCCCTGCTTCTGTAGCTCCAACCACCAGCACAGTGGTCACATGCCCCAATATACCTGTTTGTCAACTCTTAAATGAAGTGCACTAACCTGGGTGATAACATTGGTCAAGTGTGTGTAGTAAAGAGAGCGACCTGACTGCAAAGCACAATAGGATCTGTTCCAGTAACTCCAACCACCAGCACAGTAGTCACATGTCCCAAAACATATGTTTGTCAACTCTCAAACAACCCTTACTCACCTAGGGGGATAACACTGGCCAAGTGTGTTTAGTAGAGTGAGTGACCTGACTGCAACTCTAGCAGGCCCTGTTTCTGTAACTACAACCACCAGCACAGTGTTCACATGCCCCAGTACATCTGTTTGCCAAACCTCAATGAAGTTTACTCACCTGGGGGCTAATATTAGTCATGTGTGTGTGTAGTAGAGAGAGTGACCTGGCTGCAACACCCAGCAGGCCCTGTTTCTGTAACTCCAATCACCAGCCCAGTGTTCTCTTGTCCAAAGACCCTCGTTTGTTAACTCACAAATGAAGTTTACTCACCCGGGGGATAACATTTGTCTAGTGTGTGTAGTACAGGGAGTGACCGTACTGCAACTCCCAGGAGGCACTGTTTCAGCATCCCCAACCACTAGTCCAGTGTTCTCTTGTCCGATGACCACTGTTTGTTAACTCACAAATTAACTTCACTCACCTGGGAAGGGGACATTAATCAAGTGTGTGTAGCAGGGAGAGTGACCAGACTGCACAGCACAACAGGCCCTGTTCCAGGTACTGCAACAACCAGCCCAGTGGTCACATGCTCCAATACATTTGTTTGTCAACTCTCAAATGAAGTCTACTTACCTGTGGGGATACATTTGTCGAGTGTGTGTAGTACAGGGAGTGACCTGACTGCAAATCCAAGCAGGCCCTTTTTCGGTATTACCAACCACCAGCACAGTGGTCATATACCCCAATACATCTGTTTGTCAACTCTCAAATGACGTTTACTCACTGGGGGTATAACCTTGGTTAAAAGTGTGAAGTACAGGGAGTGCCCCGACAGTAACTGCCAGCAGGCCCTGTTTCTGTAACTCCAACCACCAGCACAGGGGCCCCATTCCCCAATACATGTGTTTGTCAACTCTCTAATGAAGTGCAGTCTTTTGGGGGATAACATTGGTAAAGTATGTGTAATAGAGAGGGCGACCTGACTGCAAAGCACAATAGAGACAATTCCAGTAAGTCCAACCACCAGCACAGTTGTTACATGCCCCATTACATCTTTTTGTCAACTCTCAAATGGAGTTTATTCACCTGGGTGGATAACATTGGTCAAATGTGTGTTGTAAAGGGAGTAACCTGCCTGCAACTCCGAACATGCCCTGCTTCTGTAGTTCCAACTACCAGCGCAGTGGTCACATGCCCCAATACATCTGTTTATCAACTCTCAATTGACCATTACTCACCTAGGGGCACAACATTGGCCAAGTGTGTTTAGTAGAGAGAGTGATCTGCCTACAACTCCAAGCAGGCCCTGTTTCTGTTACTCCAACTACCACCACAGTGATCACGTGCCCCAATACATCTGTTTGGCAACTCTCAAATGAAGTGCACTGACCTAGGGGGATAACATTGGAAAGTGTTTGTAGTACTGGAAGTGACCTGACTGCAACTCCCAGCAGGCCCTGTTTCTGTAACTCCAACCACCAGCACAGTGTTCACATGCCCCCGTACATCTGTTTGCCAACTCTCAAAATAAGTTTCCTCATCTGGGGGCCTAATATTAGTCATGTGTGTGTAGTAGAGAGAGTGACCTGGCTGCAACTCCCTGCAGGTCCTGTTTCTGTAACTCCAAACACCAGCACAGTGGTCACATGTCCCAGTACATCTGTTTGTCAACTCTCAAATGAAGTGTACTCACCTGGGGGGGATAACATCGGTCAAGTGTTTGTAGTACAGGTTTTGATCTGATGGCAACTCCCAGCAGGCGCTGTTTCTGTCACTTTAACCCCAGCACAGTGGTCGCATGCCCCAATACATCTGTTTGGCAACTCTCAAATGAAGTGTACTCACCTGGGGGGATAATATTAGTCAAATGTTTGTAGTACTGGGAGTGACCTGACTGCAGCTACCAGCAGGCCCTGTTTCTGTTATTCCAACCACCAGCCAGTGGTCACATACCCCAATACATCTGTTTGCCAACTTTCAAATGAAGTGTACTCACCTGGGGGGATAACATTGGTCAATTGTGAGAAGTACATAGAGTGATCTGACTGCAACTCTTAGGAGGCACTGTTTCAGAAATTTCAACCACCAGCCCAGTGTTCTCTAGTCCAAAGACCCCTGTTTGACAACTCACAAATGAAGTGTACTCACCTACGAATGATCAAGCACAGATCATGTTCAAATCAGAGGGGGTCTGTCTGCATCCCATTTGTTAGACCTGGCAGCTCTTGGTGTGGTTTCCCTGTACGTTTTGCTTGTGGCCCACCTGTTTTTGTATCCTGTGCTATAACTCATTTTTGCTGGTTTTTATACTTTGGGCACTTTACCACTGCTAACCAGTGGTAACTTGCAAGTGCTCTCTGTCTAAAAGATATTGGTTATTGGGTTTCCATAATCAGCACATTAGATGTACTGGTAAGTCCCTAGTAAAGTGCACTATATGTGCCCAGGGCCTGTAAATCAAATGCTACTAGTGGGTCTGGAGCACTGATTGTGCCACCCACATGCGTAGCACTATAAACATGTCTTAGACCTGTCACTGTATTGGCTGTGTGTGCAGTTGTGCACTGCCAATTTGACCTGGCAAGTGTACCCACTTGCCAGGCCCAAATCTTCCCTTTTACCACATGTAAGTCACCCATAAGGTAGACCCTAGGTAGCTCCATGTGCAGGGTGCTGTGTATTTAAAAGGTAGGAAATGTACTGGTATGTTTTACATGTCATGATAGTAAAATATTGCTAAATTCAGTTTTCACTATTGCAAGGCCTATTTCTCCCATAGTTTAACATGGGGACTGTCTTTAAATATCTTTTAAGTGTAGTTTCCCATTGGGAGCAGATAGTGATATGGCGTTTGGGGTCTCTGAACTCACAATTTAAAAATAAATTTTTTGATAGAGTTAGGTTTTCGATTGTCTGTTTGAAAATGCCACTTTCAAAAAGTGGGCATTTTCGTCCTTAACCATTCTGTGCCTCTGCCTGCCTGTGGAATTCATGTCTGGGTAATTCTGACAGTTGAGCTGTTTTGGAATTCCTTTTAGACAGTGACATAAAGGGAGAAATTAGTATAAGTAGTGGACCCAAAACCCCAGATTTTCAGAATACTTCTTGATCAAGAAGAACCTCTGCCAAAGAGAAGAGTTTGATGCTTGAGGAGTACCTGTAACTCTGCCTGTTGCTTTGCTGTGCTGGCCTGCTGCTGCTTCTGCCTGAAGATGAAAAGGACTGGACTATGCTTTCTGAAATCCTGCTTGTGAAGTTTCTCCAAGAGCCTGGACAGAGCTTACCTCCTGTTAAGAAGTCTTAGGGACATCAAAGACTTCACCTGCCACCACGTGGATACACCTGCTCAGGACCCTGACTTGCCATGTGGTAACAATCCAGTTCCTGGTCAATTGGAAGTGAGTTCTGGTGAGAAAACAAGAAGATCCAGTCACCTTGACTCCAGACTACTCAACAGCCGTTGCCATTGCACAACTCCACACTGCTGCCAGCAATCTGAAGCCATGGTCCCTGCTGGAGTGCGACAACCCTGACCGACACTGCAGGCCCACCGTCACCACAGCCTCGCTGAAGCTCCGCAACTCCATGAGTCCTGAAGTGCTGTGTCACTGACCTCCCTGACATCTGACTACGCCACTGTGCCAGCAGCCCCGTGGCGTGACTGCGACCTGGTGAGGTCGCCCATCGGGTCTTGATTCATAGACCCTTCCGGATCATCAGGAACTGATGCCTTGCACCGACACTGCATTACCTCCCCTGCTCTGCAGTAAGGGAGCGACGCTGCACCAGATCCACCGACGCCTCACCGCCCTGACTCTGTACACCAGCTTATTTCCTCCTTTGCCAAAGGTACTGTACCTGGGGGTCCATGCGACCCCGTGACTGACGCTGCCCTCCTCGCAAATGGCGTTGGATTGTTGGGAATGACTCCGTCAATGACGTTGCGAAAGCCCCAATTGAAGCTTTTGTGCTTAAAAGCGATATATTAAAGTTTAATCTTTGAAAACTCAGATCTTTGCTTGTGTATGTTGGATTTTTGTCATTTTGGTCTTGCTTTACTCAGATAAATATTGGCTAGTGTTCTAAACTGGTGTTGAGTTATTTTGTGGTGTTTTCACTGTGTTACTGTTTGTGTTTGCACAAATACTTCACACATTGCAGAAGCGTGACTGCTTGTGCCAAGCTACCAACGGGGTGAACAGGGATTATCTGAGCTGTGTATCTCTCTTTCCCTGACTAGAGAGAGGGTCCCGGCTTGGACAGAGTGCAAACTTACTGCCAACCAGAGACCCCAGTTCTAACACCATTCAACTAGGCTTCTATATGGCCAAAGCCATATTTTGCCCATCCACTGTGTTGGCTGCAATGGTGGCAAGATGTCATTTTCAGGCCATCTTCCCAAGTGCAACTGATCTGCACATCTCAGCAGCTGCTTGAGTCTAAATGAGTTGGCATGCTTCACACGTCAGGTCAATTCACCCAATACCATGGTTGCTTGCCACAAATGGATTAACTAAAACTTAACTTTGCACAAGGTCTCTGCTTATTATAAACCATTGGGGACAGATGTCACAAAACAACCAGTAACAATGTGCATTTTACATCAACAGGTGGATCTGCCGCTGGGCTAACAGACTGACACTAATCCCTTTGATGAAGCCCTTAGTTAAAACAACACTCCTGGACATCTGGATGTGGAGGATGGTTCTGGCCCATGTAGGCAACCTGGTCAGATGGCAACACTGAGTCTCATTGTGCCCACAAGTCACCACCGAGCCCTGTTGCTTCAATATTAAAGGCAACCATTCACCCCCCCCAACCTGTGTCCTGAGCACAGTGTCTACCATCATGTGTCCCCCAGTTTGGATCCTGAGGTGCAATGCGACACTTCGGACAATGAGGATCCAGGAACAAATAAGAAGGGGGCACCCTTTGGCAAGAGCAGAGGCCCATGGAGATAGGGTGAGTGGGAGGGATGCTGTGGGCCAGCGGGATGGCGCCACTGAGGCTGCTCTTGACCAGGATACCATCAGCCATGTCTTGGAGGGTCTATCAGGAGTCCCAAAGCATGATGGGCCAGGTGTTGACCGAACTCTGGGAAATCAAGCAGCTACAGAGGGACAGGCATAGGTACATGCTGGAACACATGGAGGCCCACAATACCAACATGACCTTCCTAAAAGGGGTTTTTGAGGGACATACATACCACCATGAGCACGGCTTTTTAACACCACTCTGCCCCTTCCTTTGGTCAAGTAACAGCAAGACTGGCAACATTGGTGCCAGCTACTGGAAGGGAGGCCCTGCCAGAGGAACAACAAGGCCCAGACACCCCTGCTTTTGCAGCAGCAGATCCCCCCCCCCACACAAGCAGGGACATCCACCAAAGAATCCAGGAGGTGCGGATGGCAAAACACCCACCACTGCCAGTAATAACCCTTTTCCTTAAGGACCTCTGTTGTGTGTTACACATTCACTCCGGACTGATTCTGAACCCCCTACCATGTCCATTGGGAGGGTTACTCTGGACTTTGGACTCCCAATGGTGTGGCATCTACTCCAATGATTTCATTCACTATGACTGACCCCTTCACATTTTATTTTTTTGAGTCATGTCACATGTATGTTCTGTTAGTCACATCTACACAATAAAATCACCCTTCACTGACTCTTTGCCTGCTGATTTTGATTTCATACTTAGCCATGTAGATATGTCAGAGCATGTGAACCATACAATGGTGATCCAAGATTGTTGTTCAAGATGTGATATTTTGCATGTACACAGTATCCACCTCAGGATTAAAACCCTCCCACACAAACACATACATACAAGTGTCTGCTCAAATAAAATTTTGATTACAGTGTTCAACACACAGGCTGTCAGTCTGTCAGGACTACTGGAAATCAAAAATGATAGACTGAGTAAATGAACATGTTGGCAGTGAAAGACCTCCAGACCACAGAAGGAAGGTATTTGTCAGACACTGTCATGTAGAATAGGCAAACATTGATGTGGATTATGTCAGCAGCTTGAGCCTTATCGTATATCACACCAAAGTAATTAAACATCACATAATCCAAGATACAGACAGATGGCAATACAGCAGTACCTGATCACAGGGCCATTATAATCCAATGCCCATGCATCTGGTGGTATGACACAAACGTATATCAGGGTTGTGGCACAGGCACTGTGGCTTACAATTATGAAACACATCTACATCTACATATAGATCATACAAAAAGAGTGTTTAGCCAACGTGAAGGAAATTACATGACATCACAAGACCTACTCACACTCATGAGAAGTAGCTGTGGAGAAGATCTCCTTGAAAGTCAGCTCCTTCCTCTTCATCGCTGTCATCCTCAGTTGGCATTTCAGTATTCTCACCTGGTCGCACCGCAGGCTCCCCCTCCTCTGAGATGTACGAGATATTCCTCCACAGGGCGATGTTATAAAGCTTGCAGCATGCCACAGTGATCTGACACACTTTCCCGGGTGAGTAGAGGAGGGCACCCCAGTCTTGTCCAGATGCCTAAGTCTGCCCTTCAGGAGCCCAAAAGCCTGCTCCACTGCCTGCCTTGTTCATCCATGGACCTTACTGAAGCAGACTTTCTCTGGCGTACTTGGATTCCTCAGCGGTGTCAACAACCAAGGACAGTTTGGATATGCTGAGTCTCCTGTCAAGGAATGGACATAAGTGAACCAATGAGTCCCTCACTTCATGATTGTAGTACCTGACATTGCTCATACACAATTAGCACAGGTGTGACTTACCAACCAGCCATGCCCTCTTTGGGTTCAGTTGTGACATCAGCTGTGGTATGGTGCTGTTCCTCATTATGAAGTAATAATGTGCTGATGTAAGATAACAGGCACACTGATGAAAGATGTAGAGATCTGCCTGTCACGGTCTGAACAAAGCTTCTCACTTATTATGGAAGGGTTTGAAAGAGCACCAGGGCTTCTGCTGGTTCTCGATAGTCCAAGATAGGGGCGACCCTTTCTAGTAGCCACATTGCTGCTTGACAGAGAAACACCAAGGCAGACCGTACCCTCCAGAAGGAGTCCCAGAGGAAAAAAAAAAAAAAATGGGAAAAACCTCTAAAACAGGAACTCCTGAAACAGAGGAAAAAACAGGAATGAATGCTGGAAAAAAAAGGAAAAATTCGCAATCAGAGGAGCAGGAACTGGAAAACAAAAGACGAACAGAAGCGAAGATCACCACCAAGAGGAAGTGTTTGCAACGCAAAGCAGATCAGGACTGAGTGACTTATATACAGGAAGACAGGAAGTGACAACACAGGAAAAGGAAACAGCACCAACTTGGATTGGGAAAAGGCCCATAGAAAAGAATGAAAAAAAGTAGCAGTATAAGAGAAAAAGGCATGCTGGGAAAAAGGAACAGAAAAAGACAACATGGATCCCAGCAAGAAGACAGCATGGGGACCAAAAAGAAGAAAAAGACAAGAGCACAGAAAAGACAGAAGAAAAGAAGAAAAAGAAAAAAGAAAGGAGTCCTCCACCGACAGGAAAGCAAAACATTATAAGGACAGGCAAGAACGACGCGACCGAGAGCATAAAAAATGCTTCCTGGCAAGCACTGCAAAAGCAGGACAAGAACGCGGAGAACGGCACTCCGATAATCGGAGGAGCTGTCCAACCGCGGTAGTAAACAGAGACGCCGCAGTTAAGCGCGGCATCACAGTAGGTCTTTTCCCGAGGCCCCAGGCTTGTCAGGGTGACGGGAATAAAAAAGACGAACAAATCGAGGGACATAAACGGAGGAGGCATCTTCCCAAGAGCAGTCACTGAGCGGATAACCCTTCCAGTGGATCAAAAACTGCAGTTTGTTCCGAAAATATTGAGAATCACAGATTTCCTGTACTTCATATTCAGGATGGCCGTCCACAGAAAGAGGAAGAGGTCGTTGAAAATGTCGGTCGTATGGGTCAGAAACAAAAGGTTTTAACTGGGATACGTGAAAAACAGTATTAACTCTCCAGGCATGACGTAACCGTAGTCGAACAGCGACTGGATTCAATAGTTGTAGGATCTGAAAGGGTCCATAAAAACGAGGTTTGAATTTGTTCAGGGAAAACCAAGAGGGCAAAAATCGGGAGGAAAGCCACACCTTGTGTCCTACTTGATAAGAGGGTTCATTATGACGTTGGCGATCCACCTTTCATTTCATTGCTTGTTTAGAGGCCAAAAGAGTGGTATGGATCAGGCCTTGGATTTGGCAGAGGAATAGCGGACATGGCCCTAAGATAGAATCCATAGGTGCGATAAAAAGGTGTTGCTCCGGTTGCACTATGAACTGTATTGTTATAGGAGAATTCCGCAAGGACTGGAAAATCAGACCAATTGCTTTGAGTGGCATTACAGTAACATTTCAGGTACTGTTAGAGTTCCTGATTCACACGTTCAGTCTGACCATTGGTTTGTGGATGAAAACCAGAGGACAAGGACACGTCAATGTTTAACAAGGCACAAAAGGCTCTCCAAAATCGAGACACATACGGAGGTCATCTATCAGAAATCACTTCTTGTGGAAGACCATGGAGACGGAAAATGTCTTGCATGAATATGCAACTCATTTCAGGGGCCGTTGGTAATTTCTATAGTGCTGTAAAATGCGCCATCTTGATGAAAGAATCAACAGTTACCATGATGCAATGGTTACCAGAAGAAGATGGTGGGGAACAAATGAAATCTGTGGAAAAGGTAACACAAGGAGCTGAGGGAATGGGTAAAGGCATCAATAAACCTGTTGGTCTTGTTCGGGGTATTTTGGTCTGGGTACATACAGGACATGCTGAGACATAGCTTTCCGTATCGTTATTAAGGGAAGGCCACCAAAAAGATTGTTGAAGCAGTTCCTGGGTCTTCTTGATTCCTCGATGCCCTGCCACGGGAGAATCATGACACATTTGCAATGCCTCGGTCTGTACCTTTTTAGTAGGTAAGAAAAGGTTTTGTTGATGATAGAAATAGTCTTTTTCATTTCGTAAAAGAGGTGTCACTTTACTCCACTCTTCAAGTGGAAAGAGCTGGTATTCCGATTTGACACGATCCAGAAAAGAATGAGTAACCCCAATGATTCTACTGGACTCAATGATGTGTGGAGAGGAGGTATTTGTGATGTCAGGGTATCGACGGGATAATGCATCTGCAAAGAGATTCTGGGACCCAGGTATATTTTATCACAAAATCATGTTGGCTAAAAAAGAAAGCCCATCTTGCTTGCCGACTATTACGGCATTGGAAGCTTCGAAGAGATTGTAAATTGCGGTGGTGAGTCCTGGCTTCAAAAGGCTCTCTAGTGCCCATCAAGAAATGTCTCCATTCTTTACATGCAACTTTCATAGCAAGTAATTCCCCTTCCAGTACTAAGTAATTGCATACAGCTTCTGACAAAATGTGAGAGAGATGGAAGATAGGGCGTTCTAATCCATCATCATCTTGTTTTTGAAGTAGGACCGCTCCTATGGCTCTTTCAGATGCATCAGTCTCTACTATAGTAGTATCAGGATGGCGTAAAATAGGTGCTTGAGTGAAGGAATTCTTTAGCTCCTGAAAGGCCCTCTCACCATCTTCAGTCCAGACAAACTCCTTCTTCAGATTTTCTTTTTTAATAGTCTGGGTTATGAAGCTTTGTTGGTGGGCAAAATCCTGAATAAATTGTTGGTAGAAGTTTGAAAACCCAAGAAAACATTGAGTTTCCTTTATAGAAGAGGGAGAAGGCCTGTCAAGGATGGCCCTTACTTTGTCTGGGTCCATAGATATTCCTGTTTGATTAATACTGAGCCCCAAATACTTTACTTCAGTCTCGTGGAATTCACACTTCTCTGGTTTGCAATATCACTGGCTCTTTTTGAGTCTTTCCAAAACCTGTAGTAGATGTTCAGCATGTTGCTCAGGATTACGCGAGTATATCAATATGTCATTCTGATAGATTACTACATTGTGGTTTAACAAGTCAGAAAATACAGAATCCATGAATTGTTGGAAAACAGAAGGTGCATTGGTTAACCCAAAAGGCATAACATGACATTCATAGTGTCTGAATGGAGTACAGAAGGCTGTTTTCCAGTCATCTCCTTCCTTCATACGCATAAGATGATAGGCACCTCTTAAATCTAATTTAGTGAACATCTTGGCTGTATGGTGTCCAGTATATCCCGAATTAAAGATAAGGGATAACAATCCTTGATTGTTATTTTATTAAGTCCGCGAAAGTCAACACATGGACGCAAGGGAACGAAGAAAAGAGGAGCCCCAGCAGGAGATGAAGAAGGAGTAATCAGCCCATTCTTTAAGTTGTCATCCAGGTACTCTTTGAGTACCTTCTTTTCTTGATCTGTCAAAGAGTACATTCGACCAAATAGAACTATCTCGTTCGGAATCAGAGGAACAGTACAGTCACAGATTCGACAAGGAGGTACGATGGGATGACTAGGTTTCTGAAAGATGTCAAAATATTCCTGGTAACAATCTGGTACACCTTGAATCATATTTATAGCATTATTGAAATTCTGAAAGGACTGATAGACTCTTTTGGGAGACCAATATGAGATGGTAGAATAGCAAATTTGCTGACAAAAAAACTGAGATGTTAAAGATATTGGGTGTCATTACGACATTGGCGGTGCGGCTACTGCCGCCCGCCAAGCGGTAACCGCTGTGCGGCCGCCAATGCGGCCGCCAATGCGGCCGCACTCCCGCGGCCCCCATTACGACATTCCCGCTGGGCCGGCGGGAATGAGACCGCAACATAGGAGCCGGCTCCTAATGGAGCCGGCGGTGTTGCGGCTGTGTGACGGGTGCAGTTGCACCCGTCGCGCTTTTCACTGTCTGCTATGCAGACAGTGAAAAGCTGGCCGGGGCCCAGTTAGGGGGCCCCTGCACTGCCCATGCCAGTGGCATGGGCAGTGCAGGGGCCCCCAGGGGCCCCACGACTCCCCGTACCGCCAGCCTTTTCCTGGCGGTTCAGACCGCCAGAAAAAGGCTGGCGGTCGGGGACTCGTAATCCTGGCGGATTACATCCGCTGGGGCCATTGTGGCGGTAAACCGCCGGCCCCGGTGGTGCGACCGCGGCGCTACCGCCGCAGTCAAAATACGCCGGGAGGCACCGCCAGCCTGTTGGCGGTGCTCCCGTCGTTTTGGCCCTGCGGTTATAATACCGCCAGGGTCATAATGACCACCATTGTTCTTGTTTCCCAATTCATTTAGGGGTTGTGCCCGGTTAACCAAGGTAATCCTAAAATCATTGTGTGATTGGGTGAGGATATAAGATCAAAAGCAACATGTTCTTGGTGCCTTCCAAAATTCAAACAGAGTGTAGGAGTAGAAGCAACCACAGGCCCAGAGGTTAAAGGGGAACCATCTACTGTGTGTACTTGCTCCGGGATTTCCTTAGCAATACATGGAATCCCCTTATTCTTAGCACAGGTCTCGTCTATATAGATACCGCTAGCTCCACAGTCTACAAGAGCAAAGAGTTGTTCTTCCTGACCTTGTGAACATTGTAATGTGACCGAAAGGATAAACAAGGTAGACATACTTTCTCTGGAGGAACATATTGATGGTACCTCAGCTCCTCTCGTCTCCTTCCTCCTTACAGGGGATGGGAGATGGCGTTTCCCAAAGGTCTGGAAGGAAGAACAGGATAACATCAAATATGATGGCGAGCCTTGCCACAGTAAAGGCAAAGACCTTTTCATCTTCTATCCTCCTTTTCTGCCTCGGATAACGGATCAGGAATGAGATAAATCTGCATGGGTTCTTCCAATGAGGATGGAGAAGCTTCAGAATGGACTTCATCAGTTCGTCGCTTGATGGTACGGTTCACTCCAGGCTGATATGGTACTTGCATTCTTCTTCTTTCCATCTTACGCTCTCATAATCTATATTCAATGTTCATGGCTTGGTCTATTAATTCCTTCAAGGAACAGGTTGGAGTAGAATGTACTAACTCATCCTTGATTTCTTCACGCAGTCCTCGGAGGAACAAAGTTACAAAGGTGCGTTCCACCCAGGTGGTATCGGCTGCCAACTGTTTAAAGCAGGTTATATGTTGCAAAATGTCCTGGTTGCCCTGCTGTATATCACATACTGTAAAGCCTCGTCTGCCACTGCTTCCAACCCAGGTCTTTCAAACATCTGCTTGAAAAGTGTCAAGAAGGTAGGATAATTATTCAGGACAGGATCTTCCGCAGAAACCAAGGGAGTTGCCCAGGCTAATGCAGGGCCAGACAAGGGACTAATCAGATAACCCACCTTAGCCTTATAGGAAGAAAATGGTAATGGACGGAAGGCAAAGAAAACCTGTAGGGCATCCAGAAACTCCTTTATCTTCTGAGGATCCCCAGAATATTGAGGTGTAGCAACAGATACGTGTGGCACATCCATTGACCAGGAGGACAGAACTTGTATTAGTGCAGTATTTTCTGCCCTCAATTGCTGTAATTCTTGAGCCTGTTGTTGGACAGTCTGTAGCATGGCTTGTGCATTTTCCACTACGTCTCCCTGTGGTCCTTCCATGGTCTAACAACTTGGATTCTTTTGGCGTTGCAATCTGTCACGGTCTGAACAATGCTTCTCACCTTTGATGGAAGGGTTTGAAAGAGCACCTAGTCTTCTGCTGGTTCTGGATAGTCCAAGATAGGGGCGACCCTTTCTAGTAGCCACAATGCTCCTTGACAGAGAAACACCAAGGCAGACCGTACCCTCCAGAAGGAGTCCCAGAGGAAAAAATAAAAAAAATGGGAAAAACCTTTAAAACAGGAACTCCTGAAACAGAGGAAAAAATAGGAATTAATACTGGAAAAAATAAGAAAAATTAGTAATCAGAGGAGCAGGAACTGGAAAACAAACGACGAACAGGAGAGAAGGTCACCACCAAGAGGAAGTGTGTGCAATGCAAAGTAGATCAAGACTGAGTGACTTATATACAGGAAGAGAGGAAGTGACAATAAAGGAAAAGGAAACAACACCATCTTGGATTGAGAAAAGGCCCATAGAAAAGAATGGGAAACAGTAGCAGTACAAGAGAAAAAGGCATGCTGGCAAAAAAGAAACGGAATAAGACAACATGGATCCCTGCAAGAAGACAGCATGGGAACCAAAAAGAAGAAAAAGACAAGAGCACAGAAAAGACAGAAGAAAAGAAGAAAAAGAAAAAAGAAAGGAGTCCCCCACAGACAGGAAAGAAAAATATTATAAGGACAGGTAAGAACGACGCGACCGGGAGCATAAAAAATACTTCCTTGCACGCATCGCAAACGCAGGACAAAAACTCGGTGCACAGCGCTCCGATAATCGGAGGCGCTGTCCGACTGCGGTAGTAAACAGAGATGCCGCGGTTAAGCATGGCGTCACTGTAGGAGGCTGGCCTGGTTTATAGTGGGTACCTGATGGTACTTACACCTTGTGCCAGGTCCAGTTAACCCTTATTAGTAGATTAGTGGTGTGCTAGAAGCTAAGGCTGATAGAGGTGGCTATAGCAGGGGATCTTAGGTTGAACTAGTAGACATGCAAAGCTCCTACTACACCGCTTATATCATATAACACTATATCATAGGAATCACAATACTCAGAGTTACTGAAAATAAAGGTACTTTATTTTAGTGACAATATGTAAGAAAATATCTCAGAGGATATACTCCCTTAGGAGGTACGTAAATACATAAAATATACACACAAACCAAAATCAGATAAACAGTTAGAAAAGTAGTGCAAACACTGTGGAATACAATAGGATGCAATAGGCCTAGGGGCAACACAAACCATATACTAAGAAAATGGAATGCGAACCACTTAGGGACCCCAGGCCTAGTGTAGTGTGTAGAGGGTCACTGGGAGTGTAAGAAAACACTAAGGGCCAGATGTAATAAGGCGTTTGCGAGTCGCAAACGGCAAAAAACGCCGTTTGCGAGGCGCAAAAGCCTCACCGGTATGCAGAAATGCATTTTGCGAGTCGGATCCGACTCGCAAAATGCATTTCCGACTCGCAAATAGGAAGGGGTGTTCCCTTCCTATTTGCGACTCGCAATGCAATTTCATTTGCGACCGCGAAAGCGGTCGCAAATGAAATCGCAGTTACCATTCACTTGAAGTGGATGGTAACCCAGTCGCAAACGGGAAGGGGTCCCCATGGGACCCCTTCCCCTTCGTGAATGGAAAAAAATCTATTTTTTCAGGGCAGGCAGTGGCCAAATGGACCACTGCCTGCCCTGAAAAAACCCCGAAACTAAAGGTTTCGTTTTTTTTTTCCAAGTGCAGTTCGTTTGCCTTTAAGGAAAACGGGCTGCAGATGGAAAAAAAAAACTGCTTTATTAAAAAGCAGTCACGGACATGGTGGTCTGCTGACTCCAGCAGGCCACCATTCCCGTGAGTGCCCATACTCGCAATGGGGTCGCAAACTGCAACCCACCTCATTAATATTAATGAGGTGGGTCTTTGCGACCCCATTGCGAGTTGTAGAAGGTGTCTGAGACACCTTTCTGCATACCAAATTGCGAGTTGCAATTTGCGAGTCACACAGACTCGCAAATTGCAAGTCACAATTAGTTTTTTTCCTACATCTGGCCCTAAGGGTGTCCAAGATACCCCACCCCAAGACCCTGAAAAGTAGGAGTAAAGTTACCCTACTTCCCCAGAAACATGCTAAAGTCGTGATAGGAGATTCTGCAAAAACCACAACTGACTGCAAAGCACTGAAGACGGATTTCTGGACCTGAGGACCTGTAAAGGAAGGGGACCAAGTCCAAGAGTCACAAAAGTGTCCGGGGGGCAGGAGCCCACTAAACCCCTGATGAAGGTACAAAATGGCTGCCTCTGGGTGGAAGAAGCTGAAGAGTCTGCAACAACGGATGGTGCCAGGAACTTCTCCCTTGCACAGAAGATGTCCCACGTTATGCTGGAGGATGCAGAGTTATTTCCATGCATGAAGAGCACAAACAAGCCTTGCTAGCTGAAAAGGTCGCAATTGAAGAAAAGGGGTGCTGCCAGGGCCCAGGGAGGGCCAGGAGGTTGCCACTTGGACGAGGAGACACAGGGGGCACTCAGCAATACAGAGAGCCCATGCAGAAGCAGGCAGCACCTGCAGAAGAACTTGAACATGGGTTCAAGAGAACTGAGCACGGCGGTCATCGCAACACTACAAAGGAGGGTCCCAGAAGCCGGTGGTCTACTCAGCAAGTTGAGCAATGCATGACGGAGTGATGAGGACCTGGGCTGTGCTGTGCATGAAGGATTCTTTGCAAGAAGGGCACAGAAGCCCTAGCAGCTGCAGTTAACACAGTACACAGGATTACTGTCTGGGGTGGGGAGGCAAGGACTTACCTCCGCTAAATTTGGACAGCTGGACCATGTCACGGTAACTAGGACCTAGATCCTGTGTTCCAGGGACCATGCTTGTCACGATGAGAGGGGACCCAGAGGACCGGTGAAGCAGATGTTTGGTGCCTGCGTTAGCAGGGGGAATATTCAGTCGACCCACTGGAGATTTCTTCTTGGCTTCCAGTGCAGGGTGAAGGCAGACAGCCCCCAGAGCATGCACCACCAGGAAACAGTCGAGAAATCCAGCAGGTTTAGGCGCTAAAATGTCACTGGTAGTCTTCTTGCTACTTTGCTGCAGTTTTGCAGGTGTCCTGGAGCAGTCAGCGATCGATCCTTGGCAGAAGCCAAAGAGGGAGATACAGAGGAACTCTAGTGAGCTCTTGCATCTGTTATCTGAAGAGAAGACCACAGGAGAGACCCTAAATAGCCCTCAGAGGAGGATTGGCCACCTAGTCAGGTAAGCACCTATCAGGAGGGGTCTCTGACGTCACCTGCTGGTACTGGCCACCCAGAGGCCTCCACTGTGCCCTCACACCTCTGCATTCAAGATGGCAGAGGTCGGAAACACACTGGACAAGCGCTGGGTACCACCCCTGGGGTGGTGATGGACAGGGAGTGGTCCCTCCCCTTTCCTTTGTCGATTTTCGAGCCAGAGCAGGGGCTGGGGGATCCCTGAACCGGTGTAGACTGGGTTATGCAAGGAGGGCATCATCTGTGCCCTTCAAAGCATTCCCAGAGGCCAGGAGAGGCTACTCTTCTCAGGCCCTTAACACCTATTTCCAAAGGGAGAGGGTGTAACACCCTCTCTCAGAGGAAATCCTTTGTTCTGCCTTCCTAGGACTGAGCTGCCCAGACCCCAGGAGGGCAGAAGCCTGTCTGTAGGTTGGCAGCAGCAGTAGCTGCAGTGAAAACCCCAGAGAGCTGGTTTGGCAGTACCCGGGGTCCATGCTGGATCCCCGCGAATGCATGGGATTGGCACCCCAATACCATATTTGGCATGGGGGGACAATTCCATGATCTTAGACATGTTACATGGCCATATTCGGAGTTACCATTGTGAAGAGATATATAGGTATTGACCTATATGTAGTGCACGCGTGTAATCGTGTTCCCGCACTTACAAAGTCTGGGGAAATTGCCCTGAACTATGTGGGGGCACCTTGGCTAGTGCCAGGGTGCCCTCACACTTAGTAACTTTGCACCTAACCTTCACCAAGTGAGGGTTAGACACATAGGTGACTTATAAGTTACTTAAGTGCAGTGTACAATGGCTGTGAAATAACGTGGACGTTATTTCACTCAGGCTGCAGTGGCAGTCCTGTGTAAGAATTTTCCCTATGGGTGGCAAAAGAAATGCTGCAGCCCATAGGGATCTCCTGGAACCCCAATGCCCTGGGTACCTAGGTACCATATACTAGGGAATTAGAAGGGTATTCCAGTGTGCCAATTAGAATTGGTAAAATGGTCACTAGCCTGCAGTGACAATTTTCAAGGCAGAGAGAGTGCATAAGCACTGAGGTTCTGATTAGCAGAGCCTCAGTGACACAGTTAGGCACCACATAGGGAACACATTCAGGCCACAACTATGAGCACTGGGGTCCTGGCTAGCAGGATCCCAGTGAGACAGGCAAAAACAAACTGACACAGAAGAAAAAATTAGGGTTAACATGCCAGTCAAGATGGTACTTTCCTATACAACCACTCCCCAAACGAAGGCCAAAAAGGCTAACCTTGCCCAGATGAGTCTTCATTGTCTAAGTGGAAATATTTGGAGAGTCCATCTGCATTGGAGTGGGTACTCCCAGGTCTATGTTCCACTGTATAGTCCATTCCCTGTAGGGAGATGGACCACCCCAACAATTTAGGGTTTTCACCTTCCATTTGTTTAAGCATTAATAGAGGTGTGCGGTCTGTCTGAACAATAAAGTGAGCACCAAACAGGTATGGTGTCAGCTTTTTCAGTGCCCAGACCACAGCAAAGGCCTCCCTCTCTATGGCAGACCAAAGCTTTTCTCTAGGGGTCAACCTCCTGCTGATAAAAGCAACAGGTTGATCCTGGCCCTCAGTGTTAAGCTGTGATAGTACTGCCCCTACCCCTAATTCAGAAGCATCAGTCTGGACTATGAATTTCTTGGAGTAGCAAGGGCTTTTTTTAGGACAGGTGCAGAGCAAAAGGCCTGTTTTAGCTCATCAAAAGCCTTTTGACAGCTAGCTGTCCACAATACCTTTTAAGGCATCGTCTTACTAGTGAGGTCATTAAGAGGGGCTTCAATGGAGCCATAATTCCTGATGAACGTCCTATAATACCCTGTGAGGCCTAAGAAGGCTCTCACCTGGGTTTGAGTTGTAGGGGGAGTGCATTCCATAATGGTCTGGATCGTCCCCTGCAGTGGTACAATCTGTTCTCCACCTACCAGGTGGCCCAGATAAACCACTTTCACCTGCCCTATCTGGCACTTTGAAGCCTTGATAGTGAGGCCTGCCTTTTGCAGGGCCTCCAAAACCTTCCATAGGTGGACCCGGTGCTCATCCCAGGTGGAGCTAAAGACAGCTATATCATCTAGATATGCTGCACTAAAAGCTTCCAAACCTTGCAGGACTGTGTTCACCAACCTCTGGAAAGTGGCAGGTGCATTATTGAAACCAAAGGGCATAACATTGAACTGATAGTGCCCTCAAATGGTAGAAAATGCAGTTTTTGGTTTAGCATCTTCTGATCATTTAATCTGCCAATACCCTGCAGTTAAATCAAAAGTGCTTAGATACTTGGCAGAAGCCAGTGTGTCTATTAGCTTATCTGCCCTGGGTATAGGGTGAGCATCAGTTTTGGTTACTTGATTGAGACCTCTATAGTCAACACAAAACCTCATTTCTCTTTTACCATCTTTACTGTGAGGTTTTGGGACATGCACCACTGGGCTAGCCCATGGGCTTTCTGAAGGCTCAATCACTCCTAAATCCAGCATTTTCTGTACCTCTTGTTTTATGGAATCTCTGACATGGTCAGGCTGCCTAGAAATCTTTCTTTTGACAGGTAAACTGTCTCCAGTATTGATTGTGTGCTCAGACCAGGTAGTTGTACCAGGTATCAGTGAGGTCAGAGAATTGGCCTAGGAGATTTATACTGTTGTCCTTCTGCTCAGCAGTAAGGCAATCTGCAAGCACCACTCCCTCCACTAAGCCATCAGCTTCAGTGGTGGAGAAGAGGTCAGGGAGAGGTCCACTCTCTTCTTCCTGCCCCTTATCAGTTGCCATGAGCAGGGTTAAGTCAGCCCTGTCATAATAAGGTTTCAGGCGACTGACATGGAGCACCCTAAGGTGACTCCTGGCAGTGCCCAGGTCTACCAAATAGGTAACCTCACCCTTCTTTTCAACAATGAGATGGGGTCCACTCCATTTCTCCTGGAGTGCTCTTGGGACCACAGGCCCCAATACCCACACCTTCTGTCCTGGGTGGTACTGGGTCAGGACAGCCTTCTGGTCATGCCATTGCTTTTGGAGCTCTTGGCTGGCCTGAAGGTTTTTACTGGCCTTTTTCATGTACTCAGCCATTCTGGATCTTAAGCCAAATACATAGTCCACAATGTCTTGCTTTGGAGCTTTTAAAGGTTGTTCCCAACCCTCCTTTACAAGAGTAAGGGGACCTCTTACAGGGTGTCCAAAGAGTAGTTCAAAGGGGCTAAAGCCCACTCCTTTTTTGGGTACCTCCCTGTAAGCAAAAAGGAGGCATGGCAACAGGACATCCCATCTCCTTCTGAGTTTTTCAGGGAGTCCCATAATCATACCTTTGAGAGTTTTATTCAACCTCTCAACTAGGCCATTTGTCTGTGGATGATAAGGAGTAGTGAACTTATCAGTTACACCACACTCCTTCCACATAGCTTTGAGGTATGCAGACATGCAGTTACTACCTCTGTCTGACAACACATCCTTAGGGAAACCCACTCTGGAAAAGATTCCCAGGATGGCCTTTGCCACTGCAGGAGCTGTAGTGGTACATAAGGGTATGTGTAGGAGGCTGGCCTGGCTTATAGTGGGTACCTGATGGTACTTATACCTTGTGCCAGGTCCAGTTATCCCTTATTAGTAGATTAGTAGTGTTCTAGCAGCTAAGGCTGATAGAGGTGGCTATAGCAGAGCAGCTTAGGCTGAACTAGGAAACATGCAAAGCTCCTACTATACCACTTATATCATGTAGCACTATATCATAAGAATCACAATACTCAGAGTTACTAAAAATAAAGGTACTTTATTTTAGTGACAATATGCAAGAAAATATCTCAGAGGATATACTCCCTTAGGAGGTAAGTAAAATACACAAAATATACACACAAACCAAAATCAGATAAGTAAACAGTTAGAAAAGTAGTGCAAACACTGTGGAATACAACAGGATGCAATAGGCCTAGGGGCAACACAAACCATTTACTAAGAAAGTGGAATGCGAACCACTTAGGGACCTCAGGCATAGTGTAGTGTGTAGAGGGTCACTGGGAGTGTAAGAAAACACTAAGGGGCATATTTATACTCCGTTTGAGCCGATTGTGCATCAAACATTTTGACGCACAATCAGCGCAAACGTTGCCCCGTATTTAAACTTTGACGCCCGAGCCCGACAAAACTCCGCCGTGTGCGTCATTTTTTGGATGCGGCAACCCGCCCTGCGTTAATGATATGCAAGGTAGGCGCTCCCGTCCAAAAAATGGCTTAAACGGCCGTGCGTCGTATTTATGCTTTGGGCAAAAATGACGCACGGCCGGGAGGCGGAGCCAGAAAATGATGCACAGCCCGATTTGCGTCAAAAATTAACGCCTGGGTCAGGGCAGGCTTTAAAATGGGGCAAACACACCTGTATTTAGTCAGAACACACAGAACAAACAGCAGAGCAGCAGAGCAGCAGAGCAGCAACAGGGAGCCATGGAGGTGATCCTAATCCAGCGTGCACGCAGACGCAGAGCCCAGCAGCAACAACAGCAGCTACAACAACACCAGCAGGGACCCCAGATGGCAGCGCAGAAGGCAGGAGAGGATATTCCGCCCAAGAACAACCCTTCAGGGCCTCAGGGAACACAACATCATACAGAGGTACCGGTTGAACTGGCAGGCCATTCAGCAGCTGCTGCAAAACATTGAACAGCAGTTGGCCCCCACTTTGGTGACACCCCACACCATCCCAACAGAAACAAAGCTGCTTGCTGTACTTCACATGCTGGCAAGTGGCTCTTTTCAAACAACTGGTGCCCTGGTAGGCGGAATATCACAACCATCATTCTCCGCATTTCTGCCCAAAGTACTGGATGCCATCATTCGCCTGACACCCCGCCACATCTGCTTCCCTAACACACTGCAGAAGCAGCAGGAAACTAAACAGGGGTTCTACCTCATTAGTGGCTTCCCACACGTCATTGGTGCAATCGACTGCACACATGTACGCCTTGTGCCCCCTGCTGCAACTGAACACCTCTACCGCAACAGGAAGCACACACATTCAATCAACGTGCAGGCCATAGTCGATCACCAAGGAATGTTCACCAACATCGTGGCTAAATATCCTGGGAGTGTACATGACTCATTCATCTTCTGTCACTGCACCATCAACCAACACTTCCAGGATGGATGGTATGGCAATGGACTACTTGTTGGTAAGTACAAAAATCTACTTATAGATACACTGCACAGCAACCCTCTAGGACACACAACACATACACCACAACAGCGACATCTAGAAAGGAACACACTGAGGTCCTTACATCACTAGCCATGTTTCTTATGTCACCATTGAACTTGTCACACATCGGAATTTACTGTACAGCCTAATGTGAAGACATTAATGAGTGTGGTTGCTGAAATGTTACCTTGCAAATTGTAAGTGTCCCAATGACCTTTACATTAATACATTGCATAAGTCTAAAGGTATGGGATGTCCAGGGTACTTTCATATGAACGTGTTAACAACACTTTCAATTTAAACTCTACATTGAACTATCACCCCACCCCAAGTGAAGACACAAGGACACCTGTATCACAAGTCACAATGCTAGGGAGGGCACACTGTACTGAAAATCCCAAAACATAATGATGACAAACAGTTAGCAGACAAACACTTGATCAGCCAAGGAAACAACCTAATGCAGATGGTATAGCCTACAAGTATAGGATGTCACATCAGTACACAAAAGAGTCACAGACAACACAAGACACCTACTGCCATTAAAGGTATTTTCAATAGTGCCAGCTACATCAATATGATCCCATTCTTTTTCTCTTTCAGCTGATCAGGGGTATGGTATCCAGCCATGGATTATGACATCATTTGGCAACCCAAATACTGCTGCAGAGCGTGCATACAACGAGGCCCATAAGAGGACATGCAGCATTGTCGAGCGGACCTTCGGCATCCTCAAGTCAAGGTTCCGCTGCCTCGACATCACTGGTGGTAGCCTACTATATTCCCCCGAGATGGTCTGTAAGATCATACTAACAAGTTCCATCCTGCACAACATTTGCATCAAAAGGAACATTCCCCTCCTGGAATCAGACCCATACTTGCCTGAAGACGAGGAAGAGGAGGATGCTGCCTTGCACCATGAGGGGGAACAACCAAACACGGCTGCTGGAGTGCGTAGGCGCCAACACATTGTGAACAATTTTTTTTAAATATTATCACCATCACCACTTAATGAACTATTGCAAATAAACACTGATAAGAAACACCACATCATGGTCTGGCTATTCATTTCTGCACAGCTTTAGCTCCAAATATCAGAAGAAGAGTGTCGCCTCATGGAGCATTGATGATATAACAATCAGGACACAGAAAATACCACTACAAATGTGATGCCTATCATACAACGGTCACATACCCACACAATGTAAATGACTGACATCCTGTACAGTTCACCTTTGAAGGGCAATAGCTGAGGACCACACCTATTACACACATACATGTTGGAAACATGGTTCATCGCATCATATGTCACACAACTAAAACACCATCACTCAACTAGGGGAAAACAGGCCTCATACATCAGACAGTTGACATGCTTTTGCATCAGGAACAGGAATGTATGACCAGACTCTTGGCAGCAGTAATTCCAACTACATACAATCTTTGCAATGACTATCTGTCACTAGAGTTACACATAAGCAGAACATACACAGGTCAAGTGCCACACATATGACAATCATCCAGCACATCACATGCCATCTACATGTCAGCCCTTTTCTAAATATCTGACACACCCATGCGCCTGGTCACACCCCACCTGTCTGAAGAGGTCCCTGGAATACTAATATGTGTACCCTGATATTCCGTCATCTACACACACACTCACAAGAGTCATCCAGTGTGCCACACCCTTTCCTATGGTATACCATTGTCATAGTACAATCTCACTGCATGGAAGTCAGCTCAAATAATACACTGGCTTGTAGTTCTTTAAGGCCTGGTATCACCTGTAGATTGCATCCCGTGTGAAAGGTACTGTAGGCCATTTGAAAGCAAATCTCATCCGACAGGACTTGTGAGACACTGATGGAGGCCACACCAGTGATCACCACCATGCACACCACCCAAATTTACATGCACCGTCCCTGCTGATGCTTGCTACAGCATAGATGTTGTCATTTTGGCAATTACACCGTTAAGCATTGCTACTAATGTTGCCGTGTAACACTGTATCTGGGTTCATGTGTCACCTTCAAAACAACACAGGACATACACAGTGTGACATGTCAACTGTCTACTGCTCCCTCTGACCAGTCTCAGTCAGACAACCGATCATGTCAAGTGTTAAAGAGCTGGATCCTGATTGACCCAGCATCCTGTCAGCCTGACTGGCACCTGTCCGTGGGTCACCCTAAAGATACCCGGTGGCCACATATGGACCACACTTGCTGTTCAAAACCTCTCTTTCCTCAGAGGCTAATTTGTCAGTTGCCTCATCAATGTATACTCAAATACATTGTATTGCATCATCTGACTTTTATTTGTATCATATTTCTTACAGTGCCCTTGAATAGCTAAATCATGGCCCATCCGTTGTCTGGGCCTCATTAATGCCTAAACTACAAAGTGTGACAGTGTACCTGGGCCATAGCCTTTGATGTTGTACGTGGCCTCCAGCAGAACCAGCAACCTCAGATAATGTTCATGAAAAGTCGACACATATGAGGACCCTGACAGTTCACACACTGAGTAACATTGTTCAAATAATAGAGATGGCTTGTGTGTGGTGAATACCAGCCATATTATTCTGCACAGAGGCTATGATGTTCCCAGATGCATTTCCATCCACAGAGGCCAACTTGAGTATAAATGTTGCAATGACACATGCCGGATCCAGACACCTGAGACATTCTCTTACTCAGCACACCAAGGTTGCCCAGTTGAAAGTCTCATTACACGTCTTCAGTGACAGGGTGGGACCATCCACGTGTAGGTTACCATGTCCTCAATGACTTTACTCACATTTAGCTCCAAAGGATACTCATTAGATACACGATTAGCTGCCACTAACTCATGATGAGACCTGGACGTAACAGTGACAACATACACCTTAACAGTTGATACAGGATCAACATTGGACCACACACATGTACATGTACCATCCAATCAACAAAGTGGTTGCAAGCAGCCTATCGCAGTAGTGTCCCAATTGTAACCTAGCATGAAGATTGAAACATGCCACTAAACCAGGTAATGCATAAAGGGCCACATACATCAAAAACCTATTTGCAATTATGACATAAGGAACTTTGAGAATTTGCTATTAAATCAATGCTAAATGGTATGTCAGAATTCTCTAAAGAAGTAATAGGGCAAACTTCAAATGGGCCAAAGGTATTACAGATTTGCAAAAAGAGAATCATACTCAATTTGCATCTATGGGCCTGCTGCACATGGTTTAGCATTACTGAAATTGGGAAAACCGTTGATTAATTTGAAAGTCAGGAACAGCAAATCCCAGGGTGCTGGGGGCCTAAGTCCCCCCTCTGCTGCACCCCAATTAAACACTTTTTACGGACACATGAAGCACACACATGCTTAAGGGGCATGTGTGCCCTACATGTCTATAGTGAAACATATTTTAGCTACATCAACTCATAATTAGCACATGGTTACCCCCAAAAATTGTTTAGGCGTCAATTGCATTACCTAAATGGCCATTTTGCTATTTGGAATAGCTTCATACATGTGCTCACAAATTAGCTAATAAAGACATCCTGTTAGCTCTTTCAGATTTGGAAAGTCGCAATCAGCAATTACCTACATGTGTGTGCAATTATGAGTAATATCCATTTTGGCCAATCATTACTATTGCACTGTGAATACCTTCCATACATCCTGTAAGGCACATTTGCTTTCGCTAACCCCAGTATTTATCATTTTGCACCGTTTGGTAATGGAAAATTCCATGACTCATTTGGACATATGAAATACATATTTGTCATTATGCATCATATTTTCACGCATACAGCTTGTGCGTCATATTTTTTGACGCAGAGGAGTGCAAATAATGCTGAGTCAAATTATTTTTAATAATTAGTAAATAATATTTGGATGCGGCTTAATTTTCACCTCTGGAAGTGTAAATTATGCCGCAAACAATTATTATTTACCAATTATTACATTTTTTATGACTCAGCATTATTTGCACTCCTGTGCGTCCAAAAATATGACGCACAAGCTGTATGCGTGAAAATATGACGCATAATGGGAAAAAACAGCGGCCATGTTATGCAGGATGTGATGTAATAGGATATCCTGTTTACAGATTCTGTACAGTGTGTGTACTTTCACTTTCCCTTTGCAGTCTCTGATTATTCTAGACTGCGTGGCTGTGTGCAAAGTGTTGTCCTGTGAATTTGTGCTTTTGTGTCCAGAGTGCCATCTTACTTGTTGTTTTGTCAATAATATCAATAATATATTGTTGTAGAATTTTGTCTGAGTGTGTGTTGTTTAAATTTGTCCAGTTCAGTGTTGTATTTATTGTCTGTGGGAGTATGTTGTGGGTACTGTTATATAGGGGATAGTTGGGCTCTTCTATTTGTTAAGTTTACTTTGTATTTCCTCACTCCAACTTTCCCCATTTTCCCCTTTCTTCTTTTTTTACCACTACATTTTCCCCTTTTCTGTGTATAAATGTCTGGTAGGCCACGTCTTTCCAGGATGGGTGAGGAGGAATTGAGGGGGTTCATATGGCTGGTGTGCCATTTCCTCCCCCTGATGCTGGAGGCTGGGGGTAGGGTGATACAGGGGTATCACACTGAGGCCCGAAAAGTCCGGTGGGGGAAGGTGCGCCATCATTTGGTGTGTCTGTATGGGAGCCAACGCAATGAGCATCAACTGAAGCACCGCTGGGCTGACCTGATCTCCAGGGAGCAAGATCTGCTGCACCACCTGGGAATCATGATTGGTGGCCATGTTGGTGAGTACAGATCATGTAAATGTGCACAATTAAAAGCTGTGTAGTGACATGAGATGATTGGTACACAATCTGCCAGATAAGTAGCTGACTGTGTGTAATGCTGAGGAAACATACAGTGTAATTGATGCACTATGTGAAGGATGACAAATGCTAGCAGTCAGGCAGCTCATGTTTTGCATACTTACAGGTTGCTTGTTGCTGAATGTAATGTAGTGCCGCCTTTGTGTCAAACAAGCGAAACATAAATGAGGCAATCAGGACTCTACAGGTCACAATTGCCAGTAAAGTATGGATGTACTAACATCATACCTACATATGTTGACGCTATAGCTAGACTGACATTTGAAACCCTACATGATGCAGAAAATGAGTGCTGCCTTCACGTCAATTGATGATATCAATGTGACCCAGACATATGTCTCATGTGTGTCTGGTGAGTGTGTAAGGAAAGTGTTCACGGAAGTGCTATGCCTATTCGGGATTGATGTGCTCCTTCATATTTTATTGATACATGCCAGATCTAAACATGAACCATATTTTGAAAGGAGTCAGGTGCCCTCAGCTAACATCTTAGACAGGTTTTATTTGTTACTTGTGCCAAAATCCGATTAGGGATGGCAGTCCAAAGGTATGGACTAGAGTACAAATATCTATGTTTGGTGCCAATCACCATTGTTGGGACACATCAATTTATGAAACTTTTACAACATGAGGTATTGCAAAAGTCCCTGCCCCACTGTACCATGTACCTATCTGTCACAAAAGTGTCATGACCACATAGGCTGTTTGACAGGTCCTGCAGTCCTCAAGTAACCAGCCTTTGGATGTCTCTCGTGGATGCATATGATGAGATGAATACACACCTATATTGTTGCTGCACACTAATGGAGGTGCATGTTTGCCACCACATGACAGTCAGTCCCTGACATGACAGTCAGGGCCACTGCATGTGTGTAGAAGTGTGTGTAACTGTAGCAGGAGACCCATCCTATGTAAATGTTGCCCAGGAATTATTCCATGCAGTATGAGCATGTCTGAAAGTGATTATCCATGTCAGCTTATACTTTGTATTTTTATTTGAAATTGTTTGTCACAGCACTGATGCTGAGCATATTCTTCCTTCCATGCTTTACAGGTGGACCTGCACCGTACACAGTGGGAGAGGTGGCTCGTTTTGAGGACCCCGACACCTACAGTGAGTGTTGACATGTGTGTTATGTTTTGTGTTTGCTGGTGATGTGTGATGGACTCCTGTGTGTTGAACACATTGCAAGGTGTGATGCGCTGCCCAATCATTAGTCTTGTTCCATTAGTGGGATTTCAGTTATTAGAATATTTTGAGTTGACCAATTCTTATCCTTTTGTCTGATCTTGGGTTTGTAGGCCATTCCTGTAGGGCCCGCTATGAGAACTGGGGTGAGTCATGTGGAATACACCAGTTACAATAAGAGTTGCACTGGGACTCGTCTCGGTCTGAGTCTGCATGTCAGACTCACATTCTCCCAGATAGCTTCTGCAAATGGCTTTTCTGAAGACTGCTGCTTCCCTATTAACCGATGTACTGAGTACACTGTAGGTTGGACCTTCTGGGAGCATGTACTTCCACAAGTTGTACTAGAAGTGTGTGGAACTAGAGTGCAACGGCCTAGGTGTGCATGCTATTCATGATCATGGGTGTTCTTGCTCCTCTGTGTCTGTTGAAAATTATGCCTCACTGGAAGTGTGTGATGTTGACCTAGGTCAGTACATTTTGACATGTGTGGGCCTTGGATAGGACAAGGTTTAGCTGACTCCAATTTGTTGATAGCCCTTACTGGTGGTGTGTGTGTGGAGCCAAAAACATGTTGAGCTTTCTATACACTCCTGGGTGTGCATGTATTTTGGAATTGTTTGTTGTTCTCCCCCCCCCCCCCTCAAACACAGGCATGGGTTTGTGAATACGGTACCTAGGACTGAAGCAACCAATATGTTACACATACTTGTGACTATTTGAAAAATTGTTTTGAACCTAGTGTACACACTCAGGTATGGCACATGAGTACTATACTAGCAAATCCCATTACAAATCGCAGACCTTGAAGTTTGTGATTGTTATCACATACACTGACATATGTAGTCCAGACAATAGGCGGAGGAGGTGCAGCATGATTGTTAGCTGCAACTGTCAGTACTTTGATGACAAGTTATTGCCAGTTGTTACCCATCATGTAGATTTTGTATGTGCTATGTGTGAGATGACCTTTGTAGGCAGGCTTTCCATGTACTTCCTCTGAGACTTTCAATGATCTGTATGGTGATATGAGCTGTTACAAGTACAGTAGATGTATTGTCAGATTGACCACTTGTGCTATTCCACACAATGCAGTTCCTATGGTAAATAGTTGCCCTTTGTCTTCACAGCTGCAAACATGACACCCGCCCAGAAGCATGAATTTGAGAGCCGGGCCATGAGGTACAGACACATCCTGCAGGTGCAGTCGGGGTTCCAAAGGATGGCCCATACATACCAGTCTGATCGGGCCTCCGGAGAAAGGTGGGCTTCACCACAGGGTGGGCCAAGGTTGCCCACTACAGCCACCACCACCACAACCAGCGGTTCTCCCCAGGTGGCCCCAGCCACAGCGGGGACAGTTGTCCCTACATCTGTAGCACACCCAGGCCCCAGCAGTGTGACAGCTGCAGGACAGTCCAGTGGGCTAGGCTCCTCACGCCCACAGAGCACCTTGGCCGGGACAAACGGCACCAGCACCACCAATCGACCCTGCGGCATTCCTGGCTTTGGAACGTAAGATGGACAAAGTTCTAAGGAAGGTGAACAATCTTAGCCAGGATGTCACCTACATCAAGAAGCGGGTCAAGTCTATCAGGCGGACCCTCCGGAGGGCCAACCTCTAGGAATCATTTTTTCTATGGACATAATTCCCTCCCCTCCCTCCTCTTTCCTTGTTATCATGATTAGTGGGCTTGGGGGATTAGTGTTAGGTTAGTATAGGTTGTTAGTTTAGTTAGTGTTAGGGAGGAGGGTGGGGGGTCCTGATTCTTTCTACTTTTCCTTATTAAGTGTGTGGGTGGGTGGGTGGGGGTCAATGTTGGGGTTCCTGTGTGTTTGAAAAAAAAAATATATATATATATATATATATATAAAAAAATAACAAAAAAATATATGATTGTTTAGGATAGTATAGTATGTGTGTAGGTTAGTATGTGTTGTCCTCCATGTGTCCTGTCTCATAATGGTGAGTGGGGGGTTGATGTTTAGATCGATTCGTTATATGTGAAGAGTAAGTTTAGCTTAGGTTAGTTAGGGACAGTTGTGGGTAATGAGTAGTCAGGTTAGATTAGGGTAGGTGTTACTTTTTCCTTAGTTGCCTCTGGTGTGATTAGTTTTGAATAAATATACAGATAACCCTTTACATTATGTGTTAACTGCTACTTGATCATGGCCTTGGCATCAGTGTAGATGATTGTTGTTCTATGGCATTTGTGTCCTATGCTACAAACAAATACAAACTGAGGTGTAAAATGGCAGCTACCCCAGTGCTACCTTGGTAAGAATCCACCATTTGTTCGAACCACCAATCTGAGTTGACATGGATCACAAAGGATTTTTGTCGATGAGTATGTTTTCTATGTCACAAAGTGTGCTTCCAGACTTGGTATTGTAGGGACAGTTTTAGGTCGGACTGCAGTGTGATGTTCAGGGACATCTTCGAAGATGAAGTCTTGTTAACACTCTTGTCTTCTTGTCTTCATAACTGACATAGATCATTTGTGTCAAAATACAGCACGATTACCTATTTGGATGTTAACTCAGAAAGATTGAATCATGCTGTGTTTTGTAGTGTTTGCTTAGATTAGACTGCACAGTTCAATGTGTTAGTATTGCATGGTGACAACATTTATCAGCCACTATTAGTTGACTATGATATCTCTTGAGGAAGCATTATTCTGTCCAACACAGCATGATGGTGTGTATTTTCTCACTTCATCAGTTATTCTCCTCAGGATGGGCAGGCTATGATGCAATCCTGGCCACTGTGCAGATGGATCTGACTACATGATGTCAGGACAGTTGTATTGACAAGCTACATGATTGTCACACAGGCACATTTGTGTTATCTACTGCACAGTTGATGTGTCAAATTACACAGAGACATATTTGGTGTGCAAGTGCTATTTATTGATAGGTGCTGTAGTGCAATATGTACATTGTCCATGTTTGCTGAGTTTGTTCTAGTGAAATCTTACATGGTGATCCTACAGAAGGGGTGTAGATAATGCTACTGACATGCTGGGGTGATGGTACAGACAGTGCAGAGGGACAGGATTTGCCAATTAGTAGGAGAGAGACATTAACTGGGCATGCTGACAAGTTATACAGTGGTTAGAAGAACAGTCATTGAGTATAGTTGTTGTCAGACTGGCATTTGACAAAACGTAGGACCTTGGTCTAAGTAGGCCATGGTGCAGGAACTAGTGCTTCTGGGTACTCTTCCGTGTGAATGTGATCTGTTCCATGTCTTCTTCTTCTGATGTGTGTGTTGCCTGCTTCGTCCTTGTTATTGTTGGTTGTGAAGGGGCAACACACACCTCAGTGTTAGAAGACGTGGAGTCAGACATCCCGGTCGCTGCTCCCTGTGAAGGTCTTAAGGGCAGTACTGCAGCAAGGAGGGTCTGCTGGTTTTTGAGAATAGCAGCCACATCACGATGGTAGGCAGCCAGGTCGGCCCTGAGGGAGTCATGATTGCATTCGTGCATGCAGTGGAATGTTTGGGGTGCGAGGTGTTGTGGCAACTCCCTTACTGCAGTGGTGAATTCCTTGACAGTTTCTTGTAGTCCTTGCAGTATGGATGTTAGGGCTTGCATAGCTGCTGCCTGATCTGCAGATGACATCATGCACAAACGCACCCCCTCAAGGCTGGCTGCCATAGTTTGCATCCCCACCCGCACCTCCTTGGCCAGCTCCCGCTGTACTCCAACTACTGTTCTCTCAAAGCTGGTGCCAGTGTCGTCTGAGTCCTCAGCTGTATTGGAGTTGGCAGGTCTTGCAATTGGGGTGGTGGGTGGATCCTCTGCGATGGCTGCTTGTTCTGTGCTCCTCCTTGTGACTGAAGGTGGGGTCTGGAGGGTTTCAAGGACCTTTTGGATGGTCTTCTGGGGAATGTTTATGGGCTCGTCATCCATGTCATCAGGGAAATCTGGGACATGCATATCGGCAGGAGATCCATCTTCCACTGCAATGAAACAGGGTACAATTAGTGTGTCTCTGTTGTGACAATTTTGACGTGACGTGCGTGCCTTTTGATGAATTCACTTTATGATCTTGTTTTGTATTAATATCTGCAGTCCTTCAGATGGGCATTGTTTCAGGCCTATGGCCCACCTGTGTGTCACATGTATGTTATTGAGTTATCCAACTTGTCAGCCTCATCGCCTCTAGGTGTTGATTTATGCCAAATAGAGAATAGCCACCTTTTTGTCCTACTCGGCCCTCCTTGTATATCCATTCTCATGGTGAGACCTTTCACTGGCTTTGGGTGTTCTGATGGCCCTGGCAGCACACTTAACTCTCAGGACCTGCCCCAATACCTGATCGTTCACATCGACTTAATTGTATATCCTATGCATGGCAATGTTATGATGTGATATGGATGTTGACATTGTTAATGTGTCCTGCTGATGTTGGGTAATGTGTGTTACATTGGATTGCCCTGATAGTCGTATCAGTGTCCTATTTCGTCCTCTGACTGTGCAGGTGTATTTCAGTGACCAGTTCCATGTGTCCCCTCCTCAATGCTGTTGTCTGAGCAGTATGACATTTGTGATGTTGCCTTGTTTGCCAGGCACGGGATGGACCCTGACATATGCAGCATGGGTGTGTCCTTAGTGCTGTGTCACTCCTATTGTTGTTTACATTGGCTGATGTTTGTGACACCTATGGGCATTGACATTTGAGTGTACTGGGGCCTTTGTCTTGTTTCAGGAGATTGTTGCAGATGTCATCCTCACCCCCTAATTTAGGTATGTATGTTCCATGGGGAGGTTACTGCCATTGGCTACTTAAGCTGCACACAGATCATAGGTGGTAGTGGCAACTGTTGTCACAGTTACATTGCAGTTGTCGGTTTGGCTAGAGGATTGCCAATAGGGCCATAGTTACTGTAGGAGATATGTTGACTGACAAGTACCAGGATGTAAGTTTGACGTAGTGGCCTTCCCTCCTGTCGAGGCTTTCCCTTTGCTCCATCGTTGGCATGACAGCATGCCCCCATGGGACTGTTGTTCGTGTAGTGTAATGTTGTGCCCCAGCTTATGTTTGTGCAAGCCATGCCCCTCTGCCATGCCCCTTTACCCATGCCACTCCATGTATATGATGACTTACATGCAATGTGTAGTAGGTATTTACCCCCCCACCCCCGGTTTCAGTCAACATTATTGCATTATAATTCCCCATGTGACTTACCCTGCATGTGCATTGTCTCGTGGTAGTCTGCGCTGTCCTGTCCTTGAATACCTGTGACGATCTCTTCAGGGATGACGGCTGCAACCATCTCCTCCATGTGGTCCAGGGCCTCCTGGTGTGCTGGACTCCCACCTCCAGTCTGCAGTGCTGTCTTCCTGTTCCTGGCCATCTTTTCCTTGGTCCTGCGTTTGCAGTCATGCCAGCGTTTCTTACACTCGGTGACTGTTCTGCGTACTTCAGCCACACTGTTAATCTTGTCAACAATTTGTTGCCATATGGCCTCTCTCCTACTGTTTGCAACTTTGAGGTGATAAACAGTTGGTGCTGGTGTTCTGTCACCTCTTTAACCAGGATTTCCTGCTCCTCTGCACTGAAGCGACACTTTCTTTTCTTTTTATAAGTGTCCTGGTTCTTGTATGGATCGTCCTGGCTGGTTCCTGGTCTGCTGTCATCTTCCTGGGGTCTGTAGTGGCATCTGGGATCCATTGTGGCTCTCCTCTGGTGCACTTGCAGTTTTCGCGTTTTTTTTTTACGCTATTGCGTCAAAAAACGGCGCATATCCGGGTTGCGGTGTCGTAAATCGACCCACAGTCATTTCCGCCTCGTTAACGTCGTTTTCCTTTACGACTTGACGCTGAGGTGTGCGTAAAAAAAAATGACTCCCACCTGTTGATTGCGCCGCCGTGCGTCAAAGTATAAATATGATGCCCGCACAGCGCTATGAAATGGCGTTAGCCGGCGGGCAATTTTTTGATGCAAAACTGCGTTAGCGTAGTTTTGCGTCAAAAAGTATAAATATGGCCCTAAGGGTATCCAAGATACCCTACCCCAAGACCCTGAAAAGTAGGAGTAAAGTTACCCGACTTCCCCAGAAACACACTAAAGTCGTGATAGGAGATTCTGCAAAGACCACAACTGACTGCAAAGCACTGAAGATGGATTCCTGGACCTCAGGACCTTCAAAGGAAGGGAACCAAGTCCAAGAGTCACGAAAGTGTCCGGGGGGCAGGTGCCCACTAAACCCTGGATGTAGGTGCAAAATGGCTGCCTCCGGGTGGTAGAAGCTGAAGATTCTGCAACAACGGAAGATACCAGGAACTTCTCCTTTGCACAGAAGATGCCCCACGGTGTGCTGGAGGATGCAGAGTTATTTCCATGCATGAAGAGCGCAGACAAGCCTTGCTAGCTGCAAAGGTCGCAACTGAAGAAAAGGGGTGCTGCCAGGGCCCAGGAAGGACCAGGAGGTTGCCACTTGGACGAGGAGACACGGGGGGCACTCAGCAATACAGATAGCCCATGCAGAAGCAGGCAGCACCTGCAGAAGAACTTGAACACGGGTTCAAGAGAACTGAGCACGTCGGTCATCTCAACACTACAAAGGAGGGTCCCAGAAGCCGGTGGTCAACTCAGCAAGTTGAGCAATGCAGGACAGAGTGATGAGGACCTGGGCTGTGCTGTGCATGAAGGATTCCTTGCAAAAGTCCACAGAAGCCCTAGAAGCTGCAGTTAACGCAGTACACAGGATTACTGTCTGGCGTGGGGAGGCAAGAACTTACCTCCACTAAATTTGGACAGATGGACCACTGGACTGTCACGGTAACTAGGATCTAGATCCTGTGTTCCAGGGACCCTGCTTGTCACGATGAGAGGGGACCCAGAGGACCGGTGAAGCAGATGTTTGGTACCTGCGTTAGCAGGGGGAAGATTCCGTCGACCCACTGGAGATTTCTTCTTGGCTTCCAGTGCAGGGTGAAGGCAGACAGCCCCCAGAGCATGCACCACCAGGAAACAGTTGAGAAAGCCGTCAGGATTAGGCGATACAATGTCGCTGGTAGTCTTCTTGATACTTTGTTGCAGTTATGCAGGCGTCCTGGAGCAGTCAGCGATCGATCCTTGGCAGAAGCCGAAGAGGGAGATGCAGAGGAGCTATAGTGAGCTCTTGCACTCGTTATCTGATCAGAAGCTCACAGGAGAGGCCCTAAATAGCCCTCAGAGGAGGATTGGCCACCTAGTCAGGTAAGCACCTATCAGGAGGGTCTCTGACGTCACCTGCTGGCACTGGCCACTCAGAGATCTCCACTGTGCCCTCACACCTCTGCATTCAAGATGGCAGAGGTCTGAAACACACTGCACAAGCTCTGGGCACCACCCCTGGGGTGGTGATGGACAGAGGAGTGGTCCCTCCCCTTTCCTTTGTCGAGTTTCAAGCCAGAGCAGGGGCGGGGGGATCCCTGAACCAGTGTAGACTGGTTTATGCAAGGAGGGCACCATCTGTGCCCTCCAAAGCATTCCCAGAGGCCAGGAGAGGCTACTCCTCTCAGGCCTTCAACACCTATTTCCAAAGGAGAGGGTGTAACACCCTCTCTCAGAGGAAATCCTTTGTTCTGCCTTCCTGGGACTGGGCTGCCCAGACCCCAGGAGGGCAGAAGCCTGTCTGTGGGTTGGCAGCAGCGGTAACTGCAGTGAAAACCCCAGAGAGCTGGTTTGGCAGTACCCAGGGTCCATGCTGGAGCCCCAGGGATGCATGGGATTGGCACCCCAATACCATATTTGGCATGGGGGGACAATTGCATGATCTTAGACATGTTACATGGCCATATTCGGAGTTACCATTGTGAAGCTACATATAGGTATTGACCTATATGTAGTGCACGCATGTAATGGTGTCCCCGCACTCACAAAGTCTGGGGAAATTGCCCTGAACTATGTGGGGGCACCTTGGCTAATGCCAGGGTGCCCTCACACTTAGTAACTTTGCACCTAACCTTCACCAAATGAGGGTTAGACATATAGGTGACTTTAAGTTACTTAAGTGCAGTGTAAAATAGATGTGAGATAATGTGGTCGTTATTTCACTCAGGCTGCAGTGGCAGTCCTGTGTACCCCAATACCCTGGTGTACCTAGGTACCATATACTAGGGAATTATAAGGGTATTCCAGTGTGCCAATTAGAATTGGTAAAAATGGTCACTAGCCTGCAGTGACAATTTTAAAGGCAGAGAGAGCATAAGCACTAAGGTTCTGATTAGCAGAGCCTCAGTGACACAGTTACGCACCACACAGGGAACACATTCAGGCCACAACTATGAGCACTGGGGTCCTGGCTAGCAGGATCCCAGTGATACAGGCAAAACAAACTGACACACAATTAAAAAATGGGGTTAACATGCCAGGCAAGATGGTACTTTCCTACAGTATGGCTTCAGGATACATAGTTGCATGGTCCACTACCACAAGGATAAACCTATTGCCTGAAGCTGTTGGAGGGTCAAGGGGGCCAACTATGTCAACTGCTACCCTTTCAAATGGCACCCCAACCACTGGGAGTGGAATTAAGGGGGCCTTAGGTGTGCCACCAGTCTTGCTACTGGCTTGGCAGGTCACACAGGAGCGACAAAACCCCTTGGTGTCCTCTGACATATGAGGCCAGTGAAACAATGGAACAAGCCTGTCCCAAGTTTTGCTCTGGCCCAGATGCCCAGCCAAAGGAATATCATTTGCCAAGGTCAGAAGAAACTCCCTATACTGCAAAGGGATAACCAGTCTCCTGGCAGCTAGAGGTTTAGGGTCACTTGACTCAATATAAAGGAGGTTATCTTCCCAATAGACCTCCTGGCTACCAGTGATCTCCCCACTCTGTTGTTTGACAGCTTGCTGTCTTAAACACTCTAGTGTGGGACAGGTCTGCTGTGCCACACTCAGCTCTTCCCTGGAAGGCCCCCCTGCACCCAAAAGCTCAGCAGTGTCTGCTGCCATCTCATCTGGTGTAGGTTCTGCACAGGGCGAGGATTCCTCTTCCTCAAAAGGGGAATCTTCTGGAGAGGGAGAGATAGTGGGCAAGGATTTACCCTTTTCTACCCCTAGCTTTTGGGAGTACTTTGTCCATTGTTCCAGGATCCAAGCTTCCTTGTCCTCTTTGCTTCTGGGCCTGAGCCCTTATCAAAGCAGAGATAAGCCCTGGAATGCCCAGCATTGCTGCATGAGCCTCCAACTCCACTTCAGCCCAAGCTGATGTCTCCAAATCATTGCCTAGTAAGCAGTGTACAGGTAAATCACTGGCTACCACAACTTTCTTTGGACCAGTAATCCCCCCTCCCCCCAAGTTGAGATTCACAACAGTCATGGGGTGGCTAAGAGTGTTGTTATGAGCATCAGTCACTTGGTACTGCTGACCAAGTAGGTGTTGATCTGGGTGAACCAGTTTTTGAATCACCATAGTGACACTGGCTCCTGTATCACTGTAGGCCTCAACACCATTTATTAGGGGAAGTTGCTTGTACTTACCCATATTAAGGGGACAAGCAACCAAGGTGGCAAAGTCAACACCACCATCAGAGACTAAAACAGCCCCTGTGGTCTCCCTAACAAGACCAACCCCAACTACACTACCAATGGTGAGCCCAGCTACACCCTTTGATTGGCTATTTGTAGTAGACTTCCCACCACCACTGCTATTACTAGGGACACTAGAGGTTGCAGTTGGAGTTCTGGTAGTGGAAGCCTTGGTATTTTTCTTTGGACAGGTGGAATCACTTGCCCAATGGCCTTTACTCTTACATAAATAACACCATGGCTTCTTTTGATTGTGGGAAGAGGATTTGGACCCACCACCCCCAGAGGATTTTTGTGGGCCTGATGAAGACTCAGAATGTTTTGTATCTTTGTCCCCACCCTTGTCAGAAGGCTTACCATCCTTCTTCTTGCCATCCTTGTCACCACCTGTATGAACTTTCCTGTTCACTCTTGTTCTGACCCATTTGCCTGCCTTCTTTCCCAATCCTTGGGGAGAGGTCAGATCTGAGTCTAACCAAGTACTGATGCAACACGTCAGACACACAATTATTCAAAATATGCTCTCTCAGGATTAGATTATATAAGCTTTCATAGTCAGTCACCTTACTGCCATGTAACCATCCCTCCAAGGCCTTCACTGAACAGTCTACAAAGTCTGTCCAGTCTTGGGAGGACTCTTTTCTGGTATCTCTGAACTTTATCCTGTATTGTTCAGTGGTTAAGCCAAATCCATCTAAGAGTGTATCCTTCAAAACTTTGTAGTTGTTGGCATCACTTTTTCTGACAGTAAGGAGTATATCCCTACCCTTACCAGTAAAAGATAGCCACAAGATAGCAACCCACTGCCTTTGAGGGACCAACTGTACCATACAGGAACTCTCAAGTGCAGCAAGCCACTTGTGAATGTCATTCCCCTCCTTGCAAGGGTGGACTATCTTTTTCAGGTTCCTAGAATCTTGTTGTCTTACAGGATTAGAATGAAGAACACTGCTGCTGCCACCATGGGGAACTAACCACAACCTGTGCCTTTCACTCTCTACATCTTGAGATTCCCTGTCTAAGGCCAACTGCTGCTGTCTCAGCTTCCATCAGGCCTCTTCCAACCTCAGCTTTCTGAGTTCCCTATCTAGGGTGTCATTCTCAGGGTGAGTGGCTTGGGAATTTTGAGACATAGAGGAAATGTGGGAATTGGCAGAAGTGGACCTGTCTCTAACTGGCTGGACTGTAGTTACCTGGCCTTTTGGAGTGAAAGGTGCCATACTAGTGTGTGACCCTGAATAACCAGAACCTTATGGGCCTGGCGGCGCAGGGTACGCCTGAAATCTCCTTGGATTCACCTGCCTCAACTAACAGAGACACGGGACACTCTGTCAGGCGTAAAAGATCAGATTTTATTAGCTGCAGCTAGTACAGTTGTCCAAGAAGTACACAAGGTATGTTCTCAGGAGACTGCCACTTTACTTTGTGGCGCACAATCTTATATACCGTATAAAAACCATTTATTAACTACATACACTCCCAGAACACATAGAAAGGAGCCAGTAAGAATAATGTAAAGATAGAACAGAGCCAATAGAAATGTCGGAAAACAAGACAGCACCAATAGAAGGAATTGGAAAACAAAGTATCAAGTGACTTAAGGTTGCCTCCCCTCCAGCTGTGTTTGTCACCCCTCCCTTGAACTAATTCATTAACCGATCCACAACGAAGTTGCATGTGGTGTGATAAGTTTGTGTGCGTTTGGAGGACAGTTGTGAAATGAGAGAATACTAGCAAAGGACAGCGAAGGCCAGACGATAAGATAAGATCGGCGGAGAATAGTGTGAGCCTACAGATAGTTGAAACAAGGATTAGAAAACCAGACAGGGATTAGTGTACTCGGTCAGACCTTAATACCAGCCTTGTAAAGATAGAGGCAGAAGGCTGTTTTGAACACCATGTTGCAGAATAAGCAGAAAAGGCAGAATGGACTTCGTTCGCTGTGCTGCCTGAGTGAAGGCAACATAAAATGGCGGCGGGCCACAAAATGGCGGGTCGATACGATCGTATTAAAAATCGAATTTCCTCAGACCCTCCTTTTGCCAGAACTCAGGCAAGATACACAAACTCATGTTAATCTGAGTCGATGTCTATGGCCATGAGGTCATCAAGCTGTTGCTGTACCATCATTTTGATATTCTCTGCTCTTTGTGACTTGGGTTTGGGAATACATGCAGTAGCACATAGGTTGCAGATGGCAGGACCGCAGTGCATACAAAGACAACAAGAGAATATAAAAGCTAAAATTACTCCAAAGAATGTTCCAACCCCATTTGGACAGTAATCCCCAAAACCACTCTGAAAAGGACCAATCTCCTTCGTCCTGATGAATCGACTCGGAGATTATGTGTAACTTAGAGATAGCTTGGTATACTGTCGGAGCGTCATTAGGTATGAAAATACAGCAACTTGATCCGATCAATTTGCATACTCCACCACGGTCCGCAAGAACAAAGTCTAAGGCAACACGGTTCTGCAAGGTCATAAGACGATCAGCCTGTAGTTCAGCTGTAATGTTACTTAAAGCTCCTACAGTGATGTCTATGGTGGTTTCTACGACACAAACCAATTGCCTTATATTTCTGCTGTTGGCCATTGGACCCCAGAAGGGAAGAAATCCTTTGAGGAAATCTCCTCCCTCTTGTCCTGCTGTGTCTTTCGAATCTACAATCCCTCTGCCATATCTATTTTTATGATGGTTCGCAGGAGCGGTGTATGTAGGGGGAAGAAGAAAGGCTATATAACAAGTACCAGAGAAATCAGCTGGCAACCATGTATAAGCCCTATCGTGGCAAACGAAGTATGTACCTTGAGATGGTACTAACGGCAGTGAATTCAGGGCTGAATAAACATATGTATGGGAACATAAACTTTCTCTTTGTCCGGTGTTTGGAGTTCTACCATTTATTTGCAGACAGAAATTTCCTTGTTGGGGTATGACCCGTATCGGAGGAGATTTTCCTTGCTCAACCTTATCATTGAGGCTGGAAATGTAATTAGTTATGTTCCAATTGGTATATGCTTTTCTTTCATCTATGGAAGCTTCACTTTTTTCCATGATTTTGGCCATAGCTACCATTCCCTTTATCAATAAACTATGACTGAAATCTGAACCAACACTATGTGAACTGACAGGTTGTTTAATTTTACTTTGATATGCATTATTGAAAATGACAAAATAAGCCCAAGCGGAACCTTCATAGGAGAATGGAAGAACTAAATATGGCATTCCTTTTTCTACCGTATGTGGTATGAGTCCACACACCCAACAGTCAGTTGTATTGATCACTAACTGATGTTGATGTAACAACTGGACGAAGGAATTGTTAAAGTATTCAGTTCTTCTGATGAGTTCATGCTGGGGAAGAGTGTGAAATAGGTGCGGAGAGATAGTAGAAGAAGATGTAGAGGTAGGAGAAGAGACAACTTTTTGCTGCAGAGTAATAATGATCCAGTTTACAGATGCCAAAAGAATACACGACAATATAATGACGCATAGAGCAATACTACAACGACTATATATTTCTTTACAATTATTCTTTACATTTTTACTTTCTCTTTTATCTAATGTAGCCTCCATCTTTCTAAGTGGATGCTCACGGCAATCTTCCTCAATCACTGTAGTCACGATTATCTACCGTCCTATGACACTGTGAGGTCCTGCAGGCCTATTGCCACTTACTCAGGTCGTAACTAAGACTCCTACCGTGACCCTGCAACCGGGATAGAGTACTACATAGGAGAGAAATTTACAGGTTCTTTGGTCTTGGTCTCAAATTATAGCGTTCCTGTCCAGAGGCAGTCTGGTTTTGAAACAATGTTCCTGGATTTGTCGTGTTCAAGCGACGATGCGATGGTATTGCTTCTTGAAGGATGTCGTCGTCCTCTTTCTCAGAAAGTGTTCCAATTAGACGCGCATCACTGAATGGTACAAATTGCGGAACTTTCTCACTTTCAGAGTCACTGATGCCTCTACGGACCCACTGATCGAAAGGCAAGGGCAAAGGCACTTTCTTGCAGTGCACGGCATGCACCCAGTTTTTCTTTCCTTCGACTTTAACTGCTGTTCTTGTGGTCAAAAGAACCAGGCGTGGCTCTCTCCATCAGGGCTCCAAATTTCTCTGTCGTTGGAAATTTTTCGTGCAGACCCAGTCACCTGGTCGGATGGAATGACCTGGGTCTGTGGAAGCCTCTGGTAGAGCACTCTGAACCTGTTGATGAAGAACACGCAATTTAGTTGTAAGGTCATGCAAGTAGTCAATCAACATCGGGTATGGCAAGTCTGAGTATTTCTTAGGGCGAGGAACTCCCCATACATTAGCTGGGCGACCAAATATCACTTCGTAAGGGCTAAGCCCCAAACGAGAGTGTACTGCTGTTCTGGTGGACAGAAGAGCCAATGGTAAAGCATCAGGCCAATTAAGTCCTGTGCTAGCTTGCACCTTAGCAATTTTAAGCTTCAAGGTTCCATTGTAGCATTCTACTAAACCAGCCGACTGTGGGTGATTCGCCGCGTGGAACTTCTGTTTTATGCCAAGACCTGCACAGACTTTTTGCATGACTTGACCCACAAATTCGCTCCCATTGTCACTCCAGACAATGCGCGGCAAACCAAACCTAGGGAAGAATTCTTTCAAAAGTATTTTGGCAGTTGATAAAGCAGTATTGTCCTTCAGAGGGTAGGCTTCTACCCATCTAGAAAAAGCACATACTACCACCAGAACATATTTGAGGTTGTTGCATCGTTCCATGTGAATATAATCGATCTGCAACACCTCAAATGGATATGTTGGAGGAGCAAAATGACCTGCTGGAGTTGGGGTTCCCTTTCCCGGATTGTACATCAAGCAAACAATACAATGTTTTACTACATTATTTGCACACTTTGGGATCCCCTCATTTTGCCACACTGGAGCCAGAAGTTTACATATTCCTTTTGCACTTAGGTGAGCTGGACCATGTGCCATAGTAACTACAGGTAGTACATAAGCATCGGGTAACAGCCAACGTTGATGTTCTGATAATTCAACCCAACATCCCATCTCATCTAACATTCCTGTACTTTCCTTCCACTTTCTCAACTCATTCTCCGTAGCCTCTCCTTGAATTGATTTCACACTCTCTACTGTATCTTCACACATTCCCTTTTCTCTTACGCAGTTTGCGGGACCTGCAACATACATTCGACTTGTGTTGTCTCTGGCTGTCTTTTTCGCTACCTCATCTGCAAATGCATTTCCTCGACCAACATCGTCCACAATCTTTTTGTGTGCACTACACTTCACGATCGCTATCTGAGTAGGCATTGTAAGTGACTCAAGAAGTTCAGTCACTAATGGACCATGTTGTATCTTAGTACCATGGGAAGTAAAGAATCCTCTTTCCTTCCATAAACGCCCAAAGTTAAACGCTACACCAAAAGCGTATTGGCTATCAGTGTACACGTTTACTCTTTTTCTTTTGGATAACACACATGCTCTAGTTAAGGCTATCAATTCAGCTGCCTGAGCTGAATTATGTCTAATGCGTGCTGTCTCCACAATCGTATGCAAAGTAGTAATAGCGTAGGCTGAAACTGTATCTCCATTCGGGAGCTTGAAACAAGAACCATCTACCCATAGTGTTCCATCTGGATTCACTAATGGCGTGTCTTTTAGGTCAATTCTACCCTTAGTCTTTTCTTCAGTACGGAGAAAACAATCATGCTGTTCAGAGACATCTCTCTCTTCTGGAAGAGGCAACAAAGTAGCTGGATTCAGGGTATTACATCGTTTGATGTGTATGTGACTAGCCAAAAGCGTCAGCTCATATCCGGACAACCGAGCACTCGTAAGATGCTGCGTTTTTGTCCTATTTAGTAAAGTATCCACTGCATGTGGCACCATAACAATGAGAGTATTATCTAGCACTACTCCAGCAGACTGTCGAATAGAAATTGCTGCTGCCGCTGTCGCCTTAAGACAACTAGGCAATGCTTTAGCTACTGGATCTAACGTAGCTGAGAAATATGCGCATGGTCGCTGTTGATCTCCAAAACGCTGCGTTAAGACTGACAATGCACAACCCTCTCTTTCGTGGACATAGAGCGTAAAGGGCTTACTGTAATCAGGAGTACCCAATACAGGAGCAGAACACAAAGCAATACGCAAATCAGTAAAACTCTTCTGACATTCGTCAGTCCACGGAAGAGGCTGAGGCGTATCTTTTAAAGTTAGCGCCAACAGCGGTTTAGCCAATAAAGAGAAACTCGGAATCCACTGTCTACAATAAGAAGTAATGCCCAAAAAGGCACGTACCTCTCTTTGTGTGGATGGCACTGACATTTGTGCAATTGCCTGAATTCGTTCGGGGGTCAATCGCCGTCCCTCCTTTGACAAGAGATGACCCAAATAAGTCACCTCGCGACAGACATATTGTAATTTAGAAGGAGAAACCTTGTGATTTAGATCAAACAAATGACGCAACAGTGCAACGGTCACGTTTTTGCAAATCTCCTCTGAATCAGCGGCAACTAATAAGTCATCCATGTACTGAATGAGAGCGGCACCGGACGGTAAGGAAAAGGCATCAAGATGACATTTTAGAGCTTGACTGTAAATAGAGGGACTTTCACAATAACCTTGAGGTGCGCGTTTAAACCGGAAGCTTCGGCCTCCGAGGGAAAAACCAAAAATATCTCTACTCTCTTCGGCGATGGGAATACTAAAGAAAGCATTCTTTAGATCAATAACTGAAAACCAAGTCGCTGTAGAAGGTATCATCGTCAACAGAGCAGTGATATCTGGGACTACAGGAAACTGCGGTACGACAATCTTGTTTACCCCCCGAAGATCAATTACAAAACGATAAACAGGAGGCTGAGAAGGATCAGTGCGTTTAAGAACCGGAAGAACAGGACTGTTACATGTATTTCCTCTCGTTTCCTCAACCACACCCTTCTGAATCAAATCATGGACAATTTCCAGAAGTGCTTTCTCACCTTCAGTAGAGATTCTGTATTGCGGAATACGTGGCATTTCAGCATTGGGCTTAAGAGTAACAACATAAGGTGGGATCTCAAGACAACCAACGTCATTCGGACCCGTAGCCCAAAGCGTTTCGGGAAGAGAAAGCAATTCAGGTGGGAATTGATCTTTTGATAAGTACATTGGACTAGTCATTTTCTGTCCTAGAGTGAGGTATGCACCAGAAGGTGAACAATATATCGTAGCATGCATTCTTTTTAATAGATCTAAACCCAACAGATTTTCACCACAACCATTCGTCAGAAGAAGCGGAGCTTCTAAATCATAAGGGCCTATTGAAACAGGCAAAGGGCAAGAAACTGGATTGCGAACAGGGGCGCCAGAAAATCCTACAGATACATTCGTTAAGCCAGACAAAGGTGCGCCAGGGAGTTTAGAATGAATGATAGAGCTTCTCATGGCACCAGTATCTAAAAGAAATGGCTCTGAAACACCCATTGTAGTGACATTAACATAAGGTCCATTCTGATCCACTGGAATTGACGTAACCCCCTTACTTTGTCCATGGCTGTCCAATTCAAAATGAAGACTTTCATTCCCTCCTTCAATATACTGATCCTCACTGTAATACTGTGTAGACCTAACATTTTGCTGGTCAAAGTAATTTCCGGAATTTGGAGGAACAAAAGAACGCTGCTCTTGGGTTAACACACCTCGACCTCTACCTCTATTTGCTGACTGAAGACCACCACGACCTCGTGAAGCAGATGTTGCTCCATTACGCTGCAACAATGCCGGACAACTGTTCTTAAAATGACCTTCCTCCCTACAATAAGCACATTGATTGGGACCTAGCAAAGGTCTTGGAATGAATGGTTCAGGCTTTTGATACAACCTCTGAAACTGCGGAGGCTGTTGAAACTGAGGCTGAACATAACGAGGAGGATAAGCCTGTTGCAAGAGAACTTTAGTTTTTAATTCTTTCGTCTTTTTCTCTTGTTTTTCCCTTTCTTCTTTGTCTCTATTTTCATAATATTGTGCAGTAGCCAATATCTGGGCGGAAGAAGAAACTGCCCATGAACTCTCGGAGTCTTTTAGCTTGTGTGATAGTTCAGGAAGCAAGTTATATACGAACTTATCCACAAATAATCGCTGTCCCCCTTCTGTAGCCATATCTTGACCACTGTGATCAATGAATGTCTCCTCGAATCGGGTAAAGAAATCGGAAACACTTTCATCTTTCTTTTGTTTACATACTGCTAGCTTATCCCAATTAACTCTCAAAGCAGGCATCATTGTTTTCATTAATGTAATAATCCTACCAGGGAGTTCTGAGATCAAAGCATCGGGCTTTGCACCACCTACTTGACCTCTATCTGCGGCAATAATAGCGTTCCAATCGCCGCCTAATTCTTGAGCGTGATCCTCTCTACGAATTTTAGCCCATATTGTCTGTGGAACTACATTTCCCATCAACATGTCAATATCTGCTAGATTCATAGTACATGCATCAACTGTTTGCGACAACTCTTTATAGTAACCAGCAGGATTTTTGCGTGGATCTGGTAGTGACTGTTTAAGTGCTAAAACTTCAGACCTTTTCCAGGGGACATGTATCCATATGCGCTGAAAATGCGCAGGAATAGCTGGATTAGCACCTGCTGCTGCAACTTCTTCCTTCCATATTGGAGAAACCTCTCTCATGGGATAGTTTTTCAGTGCTGTCCTAACTGAAGGATCAGAATCAGGAAAAGTCTGTGAGAACAATAGGGATCTGAAAGAAATAAGTGTTCTGACAGCGTTTTCAACCTTAGGACCCACAATAAGTCCTTTGTCAAAGTCAGCCTGAACATCTAACAGATCCTGTGGGACCGAACCCAAATTCATATCCTCCCATTCTTTAGCGAGAGTATCGCACATAACTTTAAAAACATATCTCTGCGTAGGTGCATTCCATTGCAGAAAGGTGGACATAATATCAGACGTACTATATTGGGGACCCTTCTTGATCCATCTACAAGCAAGTGAGTCCAATTTTTCTCGCTCTTCGGAGTCTGGGAATTGACTACGAGACTGTCTTCGAGAAAAAGCTGGAGACACGTTTAAAGCTTCAAAGAAAGGTGATAAGAGACCAGAGACAGTATCTGCAAATCGCTTACGCATAGATGGAGAATTTGACATAAGGATAGGGGACAAGGTATTAGGTGAATTAACTAAAGGAGCATTAGGAATTGCCAAAGGAGCAGAAGGCAAAGGAGTTAAAGGCAAAGCTGGCATAGGCAATACTTGAGGAGGCAAATGTGGAAAAGCTGGAGCAGGCGGAAGCACAACTGGCGGCTGAACAGGCTGTAACATCGGGGGTGCATTAGCACCTTGTACATAGGGCGGAGGCAATTTCAATAAGTGGGACATTAAGGAATCTTCCTCAAAATCTTTTCTCTTATCAAGAGAAGAGATAGGCAACGTCGGATAGCATTTATCTATTGCCATTCGATGCTGTCTGTCTGAAATTTCCATTGCATTATCTATTTCATCATCTTTGAATTGCTGAGCAGCCTGTATAATCGTCATTCCCTGTGTTTTCCTATCTCGTTTCGCTTGTTTAATTTCTCTCTGTTTGGCTTCCTTACGCCAAAGGCGAAAAGAGTCAAACATTGCCGGCCGGGCTTTTCTTTTAAATAACGTTGCTTCTAAATTATCTAGCACATCAGTTTCGAAACTACCATTTTCTGGCCATTTTAAAACACCATCTTTCTTTGTATATCGGGTCCATGTCTTATTAAAGGCAATAGGACCAACACCATGTTTAGAATAGAGCTCATATGTGGGAGTTCCAACCGAAGGAATCGGACAGGAGTCCTCAAGCTGGGAGTCCCTATTACAACCAAAGCAACAAAGTTTTCCAAACTTAGTCAGACCAGACATCTCACGATTTTTACTGGCTGTTCACAAACATCAAGGGGGTAAAACTTTCAGTTTACACAGCACAAATGCACTTACCCCTCGGCTTTGGCCACTGCAATGGCCAAATCTAAGGACCTAAGGACAAAACAAAGACCAAAATTTGTGGGCGCGACCCACCAAATACTTAACTAAGGATGTCTTCTTACACCAACAGAGGCCCGTCTATCGTCTCGCTTTACCATACATCATCAAAGAAAGGGCCAAGGCAGGGCGGCAGTCAGGGCAGCAGTCGTCAGTAGCCGTCAGGAAGGAGTAACCGCGCTGAAAAAGACCTTCGGACCACTTCGACATACAGGGGTCGCTTGACGTGGCTCGCGATTCCTCCAGAATTTTCTTGCGGGGTTCCTCACGACCTTCAGGCAGAACCGGTACCGCTGAAGCCGCCCCACGTTGGGCGCCAGTTGAAGAACCAGAACCTTATGGGCCTGGCGGCGCAGGGTACGCCTGAAATCTCCTTGGATTCACCTGCCTCAACTAACAGAGACACGGGACACTCTGTCAGGCGTAAAAGATCAGATTTTATTAGCTGCAGCTAGTACAGTTGTCCAAGAAGTACACAAGGTATGTTCTCAGGAGACTGCCACTTTACTTTGTGGCGCACAATCTTATATACCGTATAAAAACCATTTATTAACTACATACACTCCCAGAACACATAGAAAGGAGCCAGTAAGAATAATGTAAAGATAGAACAGAGCCAATAGAAATGTCGGAAAACAAGACAGCACCAATAGAAGGAATTGGAAAACAAAGTATCAAGTGACTTAAGGTTGCCTCCCCTCCAGCTGTGTTTGTCACCCCTCCCTTGAACTAATTCATTAACCGATCCACAACGAAGTTGCATGTGGTGTGATAAGTTTGTGTGCGTTTGGAGGACAGTTGTGAAATGAGAGAATACTAGCAAAGGACAGCGAAGGCCAGACGATAAGATAAGATCGGCGGAGAATAGTGTGAGCCTACAGATAGTTGAAACAAGGATTAGAAAACCAGACAGGGATTAGTGTACTCGGTCAGACCTTAATACCAGCCTTGTAAAGATAGAGGCAGAAGGCTGTTTTGAACACCATGTTGCAGAATAAGCAGAAAAGGCAGAATGGACTTCGTTCGCTGTGCTGCCTGAGTGAAGGCAACATAAAATGGCGGCGGGCCACAAAATGGCGGGTCGATACGATCGTATTAAAAATCGAATTTCCTCAACCCACTACCACTACCAGTGTCACTCCTGTTTGCTGGCAGGTCTTTAGATGAACCCTCCCCTGAGTCCTCAGGGCCCTCCCCTGATTCTTGCTGGGTACCCCCTCTTCTACCTCCTGATCCAGGGATGAGCCAGACTGGTTCTGGTCACTTTCTAGGAGAAGGCTAAGGAGAAGATCTTTGGTAGGGTTCTTACCAATGCTTAAACCTCTTTCTATGCAGAGACCCCTCAAACTTTTAAAGTTTAAATTACCATAAGTTGCCTGAACAACTGTGGGAGTAAGTTCTACTGCAGACATTGTTGTACGAAAGGGTTTGGGACAGAGAGAAACAAGTTTTTAGAACTTTTCAATTAAAGAGAAAAACTTTTCAAACCTTTTCAAAACTTTTGAAAACTTTTTAGAAAGTTTTTAGAAAGTTTTTAGAAAGAGGGTTAAACTGTTTAGGTTAACTGTGTATATTTTGTAAGTATTTGGAACATGTTTTTCTTATGAAAAGCACCGATGACAAAGTGGTAAAGCAGTCACAAGTACTTATCCCACTGCTTCACCACCAAAGTAGGAGGCTGGCCTAGCTTATAGTGGGTACCTGATGGTACTTACACCTTGTGCCAGGTCCAGTTATCCCTTATTAGTAGATTAGTAGTGTTCTAGCAGCTTAGGCTGATAGAGGTGGCTATAGGAGAGCAGCTTAGGCTGAACTAGGAGACATGAAAAGCTCCTACTATACCACTTATATCATATAGCACTATATCATAAGAATCACAATATTCAGAGTTACTAAAAGTAAAGGTACTTTATTTTATTGACAATGTGCCAAAAATATCTCATAGGATACACTCCCATAGGAGGTAAGTAAAATACACAAAAAATACACACAAACCAAAATCAGGTAAGTAAACAGTTAGAAAAGTAGTGCAAACACTGTAGATTACAATAGGATGCAATAGGCCTAGGCGCAACACAAACCATATACTAAGAAAGTGGAATGCAAACCACTTAGGGACCCCAGACCTAGTGTGGTGTATAGAGGGTCACTGGGAGTGTAAGAAAACACTAAGGGCGTCCAAGATACCCCACCCCAAGACCCTGAAAAGTAGGAGTAAAGTGACCCTACTTCCCCAGAAAAACACTAAAGTCGTGATAGGAGATTCTGCAAAAACCACAACTGACTGCAAAGCACTGAAGATGGATTCCTGGACCTGAGGACCTGTAAAGGAAGGGGACCAAGTCCAAGAGTCATAAAAGTGTCCGGGGCGGTCAGGAGCCCACCAAACCCCGGATGAAGGTGCAAAATGGCTGCCTCTGAGTGGAAGAAGCTGAAGATTCTGCAACAATGGAAGGTGCCAGGACTTTCTCCTTTGCACAGAAGATGTCCCACTGCGTGCTGGAGGATGCAGAGTTGTTTCCACACAGAAAGACTGCAAACAAGCCTTGCTAACTGCAAAGGTCACAGTTGAAGAAAATAGGTGCTGCCCGGGCCCAGGAAGGACCAGGAGGTCGCCCCATGGAAGAGGAGACAGAGGGGTCAGATAGAAACACAGAGAGCCCATGCCGAAGGAAGCAGCACCCGCAGAAGAACTTGAACATGGGTTCAAGAAAACAGAGCATGGCAGTCGTCTCAACACTACAAAGGAGGGCCCCACAAAGCTGGTGGTCAACTCAGCGAGTTGAGCAATGCAGGAGGGAGTGCTGGGGATCTGGGCTGTCCTGTGCATGAAGGATTCCTTGCAAAAGTGCTCAGAAGCCCTGGTAGCAGCAGTTCACACAGTACACAGGATTACTGTCTGGCGTGGGGAGGCAAGGAATTACCTCCACCAAATTTGGACAGATGGACCACTGGACTGTCGGGGTCACTTGGATCCAGCTCCTGTGTTCCAGGGACCACGCTCGTCACGGTGAGAGGGGACCCAGAGGACCGGTGAAGCAGAAGTTTGGTGCCTGTATTAGCAGGGGGAAGATTCTGTGGACCCACAGGAGATTTCTTCTTGGCTTCCAGTGCAAGGTGAAGGCAAGGTGGTGGAGCACGGTGAAGGCACGGTGGTTGAGCAGCACATAGAGCATGCAACACCAGCAAACAGTTGAGAAAGCCGGCAGGATTAGACGCTACAATGTCGCTGGTAGTCTTCTTGCTACTTTATTGCAGTTTTGCAGGCGTCCTGGAGCAGTCAGCGGTCGATCCTTGGAAGAAGTCGAAGAAGAAGATGCAGGGGAACACTGGTGAGCTCTTGCATTCGTTATCTGGCGAGAAGCCCACAGGAGAGACCTTAAATAGCCCTCAGAGGAGGTGTGGCCACCTAGTCAGGTAAGCACCTATCAGGAGGGGTCTCTGACGTCACCTGCTGGCACTGGCCACTCAGAGGCCTCTATTGTGCCCTCACACCTCTGCATTCAAGATGGCAGAGGTCTGGGACACACTGGAGGAGCTGTGGTCACCACCCCTGGGGTGGTGATGGACAGGGGAGTGGCCACTCCCCTTTCCTTTGTCCAGTTTCACACCAGAGCAGGGGCTGGGGGATCCCTGAACCGGTGTAGACTGGTTTATGCAAGGAGGGCACCATCTGTGCCCTTCAAAGCATTTCCAGAGGCCAGTAGAAGCTACTCCTCTCAGTCCCTTAACACCTATTTCCATAGGGAGAGGGTGTAACACCCTCTCTCAGAGGCAATCCTTTGTTCTGCCTTCCTGGGACTGGGCTGCCCAGACCCCAGAAGGGCAGAAGCCTGTCTGTGGGTTGGCAGCAGCGGTAGCTGCAGTGAAAACCCCAGAGAGCTGGTTTGGCAGTACCTGGGGTCCATGCTGGAGCCCCGGGCATGCATGGGATTGGCACCCCAATACCAGATTTGGCATGGGGGGTCAGTTCCATGATCTTAGACATGTTACATGGCCATATTCAGAGTTACCATTGTGAAGCTACATATAGATATTGACCTATATGTAGTACACGCATGTAATGGTGTCCCCACACTCACAAAGTCCGGAGAAATTGCCCTGAACTATGTGGCTAGTGCCAGGGTGCCCTCACACTTAGTAACTTTGCACCTAACCTTCACCAAGTGAGGGTTAGACATATAGGTGACTTATAAGTTACTTAAGTGCAGTGTAAAATGGCTGTGAAATAATGTGGACGTTATTTCACGCAGGCTGCAGTGGTAGTCTTGTGTAAGAATTGTCTGAGCTCCCTATGGGACGCAAAAGAAATGCAGCAGCTCATAGGGATCTCCTGGAACCCGAGTACCCTGGGTACCTAGGTGCCATATACTAGGGAATTATAAGGGTGTTCCAGTGTGCCAATTAGAATTGGTAAAAATGGTCACTAGCCTGCAGTGACAATTTTAAAGGCAGAGAGTTCATAAGCACTAAGGTTCTGATTAGCAGAGCCTCAGTGACACAGTTAGGCACCACACAGGGAACACATTCAGGCCACAACTATGAGCACTGGGGTCCTGGCTAGGAGGATCCCAGTGAGACAGGCAAAAACAAACTGACACACAAGTAAAAAATGGGGGTAACATGCCAGGCAAGATGGTGCTTTTCTACAATCACACTGTCAAACAGATAACTTGCGCGTTGATGAAATGAAAGTTCTTTCTGTTCTGATAGACTTCTTTAGTTGCCTGTGGTGTCGCTAAGCCACCATGTGTGCCATCAGTGACCCACACCACATGTGGGAGGTGGGCCAAAGCATCAAAGTCAGCCTTCGCATTGGCTAAGTTCTCACGTCAGGGGAACCTGATATATCTGTAAATGTGTTTTCAACATTGCTGAGAGGAAATCCTTGAACACCAGACTGAACATAGGTTGGGACATACCAGTGCATAGGGCCACAGTATGTTGGAAGGATCCTGTGGCCAGGAAGTGCAATACTGACATGACTTGCAAAATGGGTGATATGCAGTTTGGATTACTATTAGGTGGCATCAGATCTGGCTCCAACTGATGGCATAAGTCCACTATTGTTTGTCTATCCAGGTGGTATAACTGAAATATTTGACATTGCACCATGGTCTGAAGGTCTGGCAGTGGACAGCAGACAGGAAGCTTTTAGATCCACCCTTTCCTAGGGTGCCTATGTGCAAAAAGATATGATTTGTAACATTAGTCAGTGTGTCAACAGCAACATACATATTGAATGCAAATTATATCTTGTTAAAAAGCATTTCTGACTGGATAGACATGACATACAATACACATCCCAGCTGGCAACTACACAAGGGTCACATGTGACCCTCTTGGTTGTCAACGCTTGTGTCCATAACATGGATTTGCCCACAACTCACCTATCTGCTATGCAATTGCCCCTCAAAATGTGACTGTATTTTCGACCGCCAAAAAGACCTTCGGCGGTGGTGGACCATGCACTGCTGTCAAATGCCATTTGTGCCCTGCAACACACTACACTGATGGTTGTGTAGCAGGACCTACATGGCAAGACAGAATAAGTATGTTTGTGGTGCTACGGCACATATAATGTAGGCGTGACGCAGTTTACAATGCCAAATATAGTATTTCAGGCTGCCAAAATGGCAGATACCTGACCTGCTTCACTGGGCATTAGAAACCACCCGCGACTGCCAGCAGAAGTCATCTGGGCATTACGCGATTGCAACAATGGAGAACACAGCCATAGGCTGACGTTGCCTGTGGCGGTCGCGGCCCAATGGCTGTGTCCATCAGCGGTGATGACGTCGCATGTAGCAGATGTGACTGTCATGTTATGCAAATTCAATCACTTGACTACTGACACTGCTGCCAGTAACACCTTCACTACTTGAGCTGCTGTGTGCCGCCTCTGGCAGCAATCATGCCATGTCCAGCAGGTGATAGGGCCCATGTTTTCACTCCAGAGGAGCTTGAGAAGCTTGTTAATAAGGTCCTTCCCCGTATGGACAGCTCTATGGCTCACCAGAGGAGCAGTAAAGTCCCTCATGTGCACAATTGACTGTTCAACACCATCCTTTCCCTCCTCACAGGCTACAATGTGCCCCTGTGTGCCACTGAGACTTCTTGTGTGCCTGTTGTTGCAGTCTGTGTGGCCTCAATGGGATGTATATTGTGCAGGTGTTGGTGGCTAGTACTATATATTGTGTTCATTAACATTGTGCTGTGTGTTCTTAGATCATCCTTGTGTTGAATGCACATAACTAGGCAAGGAGACTTTATTGGCAATCAATTACATCTCTTTCTTCATGATGTTTGTAAATGTTGGACAACATGTATGCGCATAATATTATGAGGTATTTATGCATCTTGTTGGAGTCATTTGAGGATCCTGTAAGCAATGTGTATAGTACCACCGATATTTCAACCCACATCTTGTCTTGCAGAACTGTTGTCTGGAAGGCATATCATGACTTACTCTGCCCTTCAAGTTGACACACAAACCACATTGATGATGGACACAGGATGTACTGTCATGCATGGCAGTGATGAAAATGTGAGTGTCATGTAGGTTCTGTATGCTTAGCCTGCAGAGACTAGGGCCTGTCATATGTATCTCCCAGTATGGGAACTAGTCCAGGCTGTGGGAGAGTCACTGTGGCGTTGCAACTGTGGCACTGTGCCCCCTTTGTGTACTCTAGCAGATCCTGTCATGTGGACAATATGACGCTCTAGTGGCAAAACATGCCCTGAATGCCTCAATCCATTGACTAGAAGAGGAACGGGCAAGGAGGTACATCCCAGAAGTAGTCCATATGTGCATTTTGCATCATTGTCAATGTGTGTCTTTGACTCATGACGGGTCCTTTATTCTCACAGCTCTGTTGTCACCTTCACATGTCATAATTGTCCTGTATAGGCTTATTGTACAAATGGCAGTCCCACAGTGCAGACAGTGGCCCTCATTACAACCCTGACGGTTGGTGTTAAAGTGGCGGTAATACCGCCAACAGGCCAGTGGTAATTACCACCAAATTATGACCATGGTGGTGTTATCTCCCATAGACAGCCAATGTACCAACCAGACCGCCAGGGTGGAAACAACAGCCACCATGGCGGTAGCCGCCTACAGCCAGGCAGAAGTCAATGTTACGCCCACCATATTAAGACCCTACAAACCGCCACCTTTTCCGGGGCCGTAACAACAACATCAAAAGCCCGGCGAAAACACTGCACAGAAGTGAAAGGACTCACCATTGGAGACACAGGGAACAACCACGCTGCCATGGAGCCTGAGCTGCATGTCTTCCCTATGATTTTCAATGTGCTGCTCCACCACGAACATCAACGCCGGCGAAGGCGACGACGGTGAGTACAGCCGCCTAGCACACAAGGGAGGGAGGGAGGAAAAAGAGAGTGACCCCCCCCAACACCATACACATATTCAGCAGCATTACCAAAACATTTGTACCCCGTACCTTGTATAAATAATGCAAGAACAAAACGATTTTTAGAAAGTGAATGTAATGAGAGAAACACATCAAGACAAATAAGTGAGGCAAGACAAGAGATATATACATATGTACACAAAAAGGGACACAATGTACGTAGTCCACACAGCCACAGGCCAAAGTCCAAGGCCAAACATGGCACCTACCTCAACACTGACAGAACACTGCAGGGGCATCTGTTGGTAAATAGGCAGGCACCTCAGGGGAATGGGGGACAGGGGCACCTCAGCCGGGAGATGGAAAAACACCACTGGTTCTGGAGGGGGCAAAATGTCCTGTGCTTGGTCCTGGGGAGTGCAAGGCCACAGTCTCTCGAGTGGGTGACTTGCCCACTTGTTCTGGAGGGGGCAACATGCCCTTTGCTTGGTCCTGGGACGTGCAAGGCCACAGTCTCTCGAGTGGGTGACTTGTCCACTTGCTCTGGAGGGGGCAACATGCCCTGTGCTCTTGATCCTGGCGAGTCTGGGGTAGGTAGGTGTCTTACCCACTGGTTCTGGAGGGGGCATTGTGCCCTGTGCTCTTGATCCTGGTGAGTCTGGGATAGGTTGGTGTCTTACCCACTGGTTCTGGATGGGGCATCGTGCCCTGTACTCTTGATCCTGGGGAGTGCAAGGTCACAGTCTCTCAGGTGGGTGTCATACCCACTGGATTTGCAGGGGGCAGGCCCCACAGCAGCCCATGGAGGCAGGATTACATAACATCTGCCGGCGGTGATGGCTGCTCAGTGGTGGTGGTGCTGCTGGTGGGGAGAGGCTCCTGACCATCCCCTTCAACCTCGGTTGGCTGCTCACTGGAGGTGGTGGTGGTGGTGCTGGTGGGGGGAGTCTCCTGCCCATCCCCTGCAACTTCAGACGGCTGCACAACCATGGTTGGTGGTTGGGGCTCAATCATAGTTCTGCCTCAGGCCACATGCTCTTTATGCCTGCTGGTGCAAACTTCTTTCTCTTCTTGGCAGCAGCTTGGGCAGGCTCCTTTCCCTTCTCGGCAGCAGCTTGGGCAAGCTCCTTTTCCTTCTTGGCAGCAGCTTGGGCAGGCTCCTTTCCCTTCTTGGTAGCAGCTTGGGCAGGCTCATTTCCCCTTCTTGGCAGCAGCTTGGGCAGGCTCCTTTCCATGCTTGGCAGCAGCTTGGGCAGGCTCCTTACCCTTCTTGGCAGCAGCTTGGGCAGGCTCCTTTACCCTCAGAACATGTCCCCTGGATCCTTTTCCACCACAAGTGGGTGTAGTGACGACTGGGCCCATGGACTGGGTGGCTGAGGTACTTGGCTGGGTTCTTCCTACCCTGGCCAGACATGCAGGACAGTGGGGAGGGGGAGGGAAGAGGTCAATGGTGAATAGGAACAGTTTTTTAGGGATACTTGGGCAGGAAGAGGGAGAAGGTTTGAGAGTGCTGATTTTGGGTGCAGGTGCATGGGCTGGATGCTGTTGTGAGGTGGATCACTACTGGGTGTCTGAGTGCTTTCGTTTGTGTACCTTAGGAAGAGGGGACAGACACAGTGGGAGAGGACACAGGGGACGTGTACATGGCTGTTGTGGAGGTGTCTGCCAGTGAGGTGCGTGTTTTGCTTGGCATGGTAGTGATGCTGGTAGTGGATGATGATGTAGTGCATTCAGGTGTGAGTGTGGATGGAACTGGGAGGGAGGTGGATGAGGAGGCGGAGGGGAAACAGTGAAAATAGTGGATGTTGGTATGTCAGCATCTGGATGGTGTTTGTGTGAGTGCCTGTGGGATGAATTGTGGTACTTGTGTTTGCCTGTGCCACTCTTGTGTGTTGTCTTATGTGCATGCTCGTCTGCCTGTGTGCTTGGGATGAGTTGGGGTTGAGGAGAATGAGACTGGGAGGTGGAAGTTGGAGGGGGAAAGTAGAAACAGGGACAATGGCTGCCATCAGAGAGGAGGCCATGGCCTGGATCGATCTCTGTTGGGCCGACAATCCAATGTGAATGCCCTCCAGGAATGTATTGGTCTGTTGCATTTGGGCTGCCAGCCCCTGGATGGCGTTCACAATGGTTGACTGCCCTACAGAGATGGATCTCAGGAGGTCAATAGCCTCCTCACTCAGGGCAGCAGGGCTCACTGGGGCAGGGCCTGAGGTGCCTGGGACGAAGGAGATGTCCACCCTCCTGGGTGAGCGGGCACAGGCAACTCGATGAGGGGCTGCTGGGAGAGCGCTCCTGGTATGGGGTGGCGGCTGTACATGTAGCTGTGGTGGTCACAGAGGTGTCCTCCACCACCAGGGAGCTTCCATTGGAGGAGGTATCTGTGTCTTAACTGTCCCCTCCAGTCTCCGCTGTGGTGCTCCCCTTGCCTTCCGTCCCACTGGTGCACTCAGCGTCGGTGGAGTCTGCCTCCTCGGTCCTGTGGGATGCAGCAGCTCCCTCCATTGCAGGTGCCGCTGCTCCTCCGCCAGATGATGCTAATGCACATATGGACAGGATGAAAAAACAATAAGGGGGGGGAAACAAAGGATACACTTGGTCAGTGGCTGCACCAACACCACCGTTGGCGTACACAGCATCCTCACACACAGGAAACAGGCCTATGCAATATGCCATAGCACTACCAGAGAAAAAGTTAGCATCCAAAGCATGGGAGGGGCACACACCGCCAAATGCAGCACACCTGGGACCCCCGCAGCCCTTATCAGTAGTGGATGCTTACAAGCTAGGTAGCAGGATTATCCCCTCAGAACCCTAGCCACCAGAGGACCTACGCTGCAATGTCAGGCCTGGCCTAGGGGCATCCACTGACACACAACCCCCACCCGAATTCCACCCTACCATGCGTAAGTTTTAATGATGGGCACTGTACCCCTTGTGGCTGCTGTGATGCCCTCAAGCACCCATCCAGCTCAGGATTGGCCACCGCCAGTAGGCGGGCCATAAGGGGGGTCAGGTTTCGACAGGCACCCCTTCCTCATTGGGAGGCCATCTCCAGCTGGGCCTCTGCCGTCTTCCGTGCCCAGCGTCTCTGTTCCTCCCACCATTTCCGACAGTGGGTGCTCCGCCTGCCATAGACCCCCAGGGTCCGCACGTCCTTGGTGATAGCACAACATATACCCTTTTTTTGATGGGCGCTTACCTGCAGAGGAAATACACACAGGAAAATAGTATTAGTCAAACAGTCCTGCCTGTTACACTTATGGCCCACCATACCCCTTCACATCACCATTTTCACACACATGGCCCAGCACACAACCAATACGCCACCCAGAGGTGATCCACCCACCCCCCTTACCCGAGGCCTTCACACACAACTCCATGCATTCATGCCACATGCATCCTGCCCAATGTGTACTCACATGTTGGTCTGGAGGCCGATACAGCAGTCCGTACTAGGGTAGGACCCCATCCACCAGTCTCTCCAACTCCGCTGAAGTGAAGGCAGGGGCCCTTTCCTCAGTCACAGGGGCCATGGTAGGGTCCAGACAGGTCACAGCAGCACATGCAGTGTAGGTCCTCTCCTGTGGATGATCAGGTAGCAAGTGAGGAATATGATAGAAAGTGACAGTCACGTCCACAGCGGTGCATACCGTAACCCCCGGCATAGAACCCCATTGGCCACTGTACCCATTAGGGCCCAATGTTACCCAATGAGGAGTTTCACGGCCGTTCCCGACCGCCTCCTGCAATGGCGCACAACGTCAGCGGAATTACCTCACTTCCACCTGTCCCTCCACACAGGAAAGGTAGACGCCATTTCAGAGGGGGCGGGGACAGGCCCTGGATATTTGCTGCATCACTGTTGATAATTGGACATACTAGACAATTCACACTTACCCATTGCAAGTTAACAGCATGCAAAGTTCTGTTGAAGCCCCATTGTTCAGTTTGTGACCAGCTCCTTACTCTTTTGCCCCATAGATTGCTACCGCTGTGGATGAATAGGCGATGGAGACATACCCCGTGTACAGACCCCTGGTGGACTTGGCAACAATGGAGGACAGGCACATCATCCTCACATATAGACTTGACAGGGCCACAATCACAGAGCTGTGTGCCCAATTGGAGCCTGACCTGATATCTGCTATTCGTCACCCCACTGGGATCCCCCCTCTTGTACAAGTTCTATCTGTGCTCCATTTCCTCCTGGCAACTGGTTCTTTCCAAGTGACAGTGGGCTTGGCAGCAGGAATGTCACAGCCAATGTTCTCAATAGTGCTGACCAGAGTGTTGTCTGTCCTAATTAAACACATGTGCAGCTACGTTGTTTTCCCCCAGGTTTAAGATTTCTATGCAATGGGACATATCCTCAAAATAACACATATTGTATTTGTCCCCTGTCAAAATGAACAGGTGTTCAGAAATCGTAAGAGTTTCCACTCTATGTATGTACAGATGGAGTGCTTGGCAGACCAGTACATCTCCCACGTCAATGCCAAGTATCCTGGGTTGGTGCATGATACCTTTGTCCTGAGGAATAGCAGCATCCCAAATGTGATGGCCCAGCTACAGAGGCACAGGGTGTGGCTAATAGGTGAGCCCTGGTCCTCACCCAGTATATGTTGGTGTATGGGTATGGTGTGGGCCATATAGGACAGTGTGTGGCTAAATGCTGTTCCTCAATATTGCAGGTGACTCTGGTTACTCAAACCTCTCCTGGCTGCTGATCCCTGTGAGGAATGCCAGGACAAGGGTAGAAGAACATTATAATGAGGTACATGGGCCAACCAGAATGATAATAGAAAGGATTTTTGGCTTTGTGAAGGCCAGGTTCAGGTACCTCCATCTAACAGGTGGATCCCTATGCTACTCACCCAAGAAGGTCTGCCAGATAATAGTGGCATGCTGCATTTTGCACAACCTTGCCCTGAGACGCCATGTGCCTTTTCTGCAGGAGGAGGAGGCTGGAGATGCCTGTGTGGCAGCAGTGGACCCTGTGAACAGTGAGTATTAGGAAGCAGAGGATGAGGACAACAGAACATCAGTCATCAGACAGTACTTCCAATGACACAGAGGTAAGACAGTGTTACTTCACATTTCAATTAATTTTTTTGGAATTTCTGTAGCACTGGCATGCTGTTATTTCCCACTTCTATGCCCACTTACTGTACCCTTTGGCAATTAATTTTACAGATGTTGGTAACCTCACATATGCTCTTGGTGTGATCACTGCAGCCAGCTAAAGGTCATACACCTATGCTAATTTTCTGTACAATTGAATTGCAATGTTTGTATCTGTTGAAATGAATACATACTTTAAATATTTGACGTACTCCAAACTTCTTATTTTTTCCAAGGGTGTTTATTGAAGTTCTAAAATTTGGCGGTGTAAGTGCAATGGGATGGATGATGATGGAGGAAAGTCCAGGGTATAATTCCAGTCTATTTGTAGCACAGGTGCATTGACCAATGGCAGTTCAAAGTGGACAGGTTGACAGAGTGGGACACAAGGGTGACAGTCAGGAGAGTCTCATTTCCTGGCAGGGGTCTTGGCAAGTGTCTCTGGCTTCTGTCTCGATCGCAGAGAACATTTGCAGGGTGGTTCTACAGTGGGAGGGGTGCTGGTGGTCTGTTGGTCCTGTGGCGGGCCTCCTGGCCACTAGCGGCAGCAGAGGTGGAAGGTTGTTCAGATATCTGGCTAGTGGCAGGGGCCCGCTGGTTTGAGACTGCCTCCCTCATAATGTTGGCCATGTCTGCCAGCACCCCTGCAATGGAGATCAGGGTGTTGTTAATGGCCTGCAAGTCCTCCCTGATCCCCTGGTACTGTCCCTCCTGCAGCCGCCTTTTCTCCTGCACATTGTCCAGGATCTGGCCCATCGTGTCCTGGGAATGTTGATATGCTCCCAGGATCTCTGCAAGTGCCCCCTGGAGAGTTGGTTACCTGGGCCTGTCCTCCCCCGGCGCACAGTAGTCCTCCCAGTGTACCTGTTGCCCTCTGCCTCTGTCCCATGAACTGTGTGCCCACTGCCACTGACCCCAGGTGTTTCATGATGGGGGAGGCTCTGTGGTCGTGTGACTGGGCCTGGGTAACTGGCTGTCCAGAGATCCCTGATCGGCCAGGTTGGTCATCCAGATCCAGAAGACCAGAGTTGCTGTCATCACTGTGGGCCTCTTCTGTTGGGGGAGTGGATATTGCTGGCACCTCCTCTCCGGTGACATTGGCTGGGGTACCTGTGGGGATGTAAATGCTGTGTTATTGTTTCTGTGTCTGACATATTGTGCATCCGTGGCTTGCCATCTTTGGTTGTATTTGCCTTGGCTTCTTTCACTTGTGCAAGTTGGGATATGGTGGATTAGCTGATTCTCTCTAGTGTGCATGCTTTAGTGATAGGTGTCCGTGCAGGTCTGTGAGTGGTATCCATGCATTGATATGGCATGCAGGGCTTGGCATTGGGATAAGTGAGATGTAATGGTGGGGTGTGTTGGTAGTTGTGGAGTGATGGGAATGAGGGTGAGGGTGGGGGTATGTGATGGCATGCAGGTAGGGGTAGTAGAAGTAGAGAGTTGACCTAACATAGTCCAGTCCTCCTCCTACTCCGGCCAGGCCCTCAGGATGCATGATTGCCAAGACTTGCTCCTCACATGCTGTTAGTTGAGAGGGAGTAGGTGGGAGTCCACCGCCAGTCCTCTTACAGCAAGTTGGTGTCTTGCTGCAATGAAACATACCTTCCCCCGTAGGTCGCTCCACCTCTTCCTGATGTCATCCCTAGTTCTTGGGTGCTGTCCCACGGCGTTGACCCTGTCCACGATCCTCCACCATTTCTCCATCTTGCTAGCTATCGATATCTGCTGCACCTGTGCTCCAAATAGCTGTGGCTCTAACCTGATGATTTCCTCCACCATGACCCATAGCTCCTCCGCTGTGAATCGGGGGTGTCTTTATGGTGCCATGGGTGTTGTGTAAGGTGTGTATGTGAGGGTGTGTAGGGTGATGTGTTGGGGTCTGTGATGTGGGGTGCATGCTTGGTGTATGGGTGTAAGTAGTGTGTGACTCTGGTTTTGTCTGTGGTCTTGGTGTCTGTCTCGTGCCAATGACTTGTAATCATAAAGGGGTGTAGGTAATATGGGTGGGTGTTTTATAGCGGTGGGGGTGTGGTGTGTGTTTGGTTGTCAGGTGTGTGTTGTTTGAATTGTCCAATGTGGTGCTGTTTTGTATGTGTGTGTGTATTTTGAGCGCAACGGTATGTACCGCCAATGGTTTACCACCATTGAATGTCCGCTGTGGTGATTCGTGGGTCGTAATGTGGTGGGCGTTATTCTGTTGGCGTAACGGTGTGGGTTTTGAGACCGCCACTTTATCACTGACTTTTGGACTGGCGGATTTGTGATTGTGGCTGAATAGTGATGGATTGGTGTGTCATAATATGGTGAACGAATATCCTCTGCGGCCACAGTAAGTTGGCGGCAGTCAGTGTGGTGGTAAGTGGGATTTACCGCCAATGTCATAATGAGGGCCAGTGTGTTGATTCCTGGTAGGCAATGACATTTGAGTCAGTAGCTTGGTCACATTGCAGATATTGTACAATGCATACTTTTGTGTGTTGGATGACATTTCTGTAGGATAGACACATATGTCTAAAGGAGTGTTCTGTGATACAGGTTCATACCACAGAACCCCCTGTGGTATTGTGTTAAGAATAAGTAAAGAAAAAATAACTTTCATGTATTTAAAATGTATCATATTACTGGTGTAATAGTATTTCATTGTTTTGCACTTTGTTTATTTGTAACATGTTATTTGGTGTCTTCCGGCCGCCCCTGCTCCATCAATGGGACTGCTTGGAATATTGGAATGAATGTTGGTGAAGGAGCAGAGCAGGAGTGGCTGGGGTTTCCTTTTCTTGGTTGAGAATTATTCTTCAATAAATACGGATTACTGTTTTCCTGGTTTCCTGCATTGAAATTACTTCATTTTTGGCGTGAGTCTGCATTTGGTACACCACATGCCCACACATGCACAGAGTAGATACTTTCTGTGGCCACTATGCCAGGTCATTCATTGTCACGCAAGGGTAAAGGTGAAGCCTGTACTATGGAAGTTGCCTGTAGGAACTCTATGCAGTGAGTCAATCTTACAGAGAGTGAATGTGTTGCTCCATTCAGGCCTAAGGAGTTTACCCTTCAGAAGCCACATATATGTGTTGTTTTTCATTGTGGGCACATCAAGATACATGTTGTTGGAGCATAGGCTACCTGATGTGAGTAGGCTTGCTTAGTCATTGTAGGCCCGAGCAGGGTAGTGGGTCAGTCTGCAGATGGATCAAATGTCTGTAGTCGTGCCCCTGTACTTATTGGCTTGTGTGCTTTACACCTGTGGTGTGTTGACAAATTGAACATTTTAGCTTGGTGTTTCTGACATGAGTGTGGCACAATCATTTGTGGCAAAACTTGTGATTGTAATCTATTGATTTGTTTCTTGTACCCATACAGGTAAACACCCATCAGAAGGAGGAGATATGGAGAGCCATTGCCTGGAAGGTACGGAATCGTGGGGTCCACAGCTGGCAGAGCGCCCACTGTCGCAAGAGGTAGGAGGACCTGAGACACTGGGCCCTGAAGATTGTGGAGGCCCAGGTGGGGCTGTTCTCCCTATGTGGGTGGGGTGCATGTCGAACTATGACCCACCTAATTACCCGCATTCTGGCGGTGGTGTACCCAGACCTGGATGGGCATTTGAAGGGAGCACAGCAACCACAACAGAGTGAGTACAGGGCATATTTCTGACTGTCACATTGCCAAGTTAATGTGTTAGGTTATGACATCTCCCCCTGAAGATTAGGGATGAGCCATGTGTGACACAGTAGATGAGTAACTATTTATTTAGATATGTCATGTGGTGCATACTGTTGTGCCTGGCCTATTGGCCCAGGGGCCTATGACATAACTGTGTGCAATCCACAAACAATGTGCTCTCCAGAGACCACACATGGCTGTGTACATTGATCAACCAAATAATGTTTTTTTTTTTGTGGGTGTGAATTCTATGCTACAGACCACTATTTCTCAGTGTTACAGGCCAAAGGAAAGGAAGTGGTGGATCATTTTCCTCAGCCATGTATCTGGTCAAATCAGTATATTGGCATCTGCTCTCCAAAGGCTACTTGTCTTCAGTGTGTGACGAGTGCTGGTGCCTCAGTACTGTCCGTAATGAGAAGACGGCCATCAGACATTGTTATTTAGGTCAGCTACAGATCGATACCTTCCCTTGGTAAGTGGTGAATGTCCATTGACATGATTTTTGTGCCATGACTGTTGTCAACATTCCTTGTGCCTGCATGTTAGCATGTGTCCCTTTCTCTTTTGACAAAATGTGTACACTGCTGTTTCATGCATGGTCTACCTGTGTTCATGGGATGATTTCTGTATTCCCTCACACATATGTGCATGCTAACCTGTTTTTGGAATAGGACATTTGCAATGGGGGTATATTTCATGGGGTGCCACAGACAGGAGTGTGTTACCATTGATTGTTGGCTGACACATACCCTCATCCGTCATTGCATGTCATTTGGCATGCAGAACAACAGTAGCAATGAGGGACATGAAGTGTATGACTAGATTTTTTTGTCACAATGTGCATTTACATTCCATTGATGTGGTATCATGTGGGAAAGTGCTGCACATGTGTAATGAAGAAGGTTTGTAACCTGACTGTTGGTATGCATTGTGAAGTGACTTGCAGTTATGTTGGAATCATAATCCACAGACATCTGGGTTTATAGGACCAAAATGGAGACAGTGATGTAGATTTCCATTTGACAACATTTTGAGGGCCTTCTAGTAGTACTTGCAAATCTCTGAGCCTCTCCAACATACAAAGGACTAATGACATCTACTGATGTAATCAGAGTATGTCATTGTGAAGGGGTGCCAGACATTAGTGGTGAGTTTCTTGGAATTTGCTTCTTCGTTGTGTTTTGGATTTTAGGGACATATCTCTCTGACATTTAGCCCATTTTATCTACAGTGTCCAATACCATGCCAATGTGTAGCATATCTGAGCAACATTAGTACTAACTCCATGACTCTATTAGGACAAATTTCACTTGGTGAAGTGTAAAATGTTGATATGTTTCTAGTGTCACATCAGTATTTCCATGTCACCTTCTTCAGCCTACTGTTCTGTTGTCAGCAACGAGGCAGGTTTTAGGTGCATCATTTCATAATGTTGTGTTATTGTGTATGTGACAAATAGATGTCTGCATGACCTTGTGTGGCATCTATGGGAATTAATCTGGCATTGGGCTACTATTGTATGACAATAGGTGACTGAGGTATGTTCCAAGAGGAAACGCATTGAAGATGTTGTGGCCTCCTATTTGTTCAATGGTTACTGTGATTGCACAGCTCCAGCCATGCAATTTTAGTAGTCTGAGATCCATATGTTCCTGTGGACAACTGTAGACAGTTCAGATGGCGTGCATGCATATGATATGGTACATGTAGGAGCCACTTTGTTGTAGTTTGTTGCTGGGGCCTAGTTTACGCCATGGTAATGTTTGCTAATCACAGCTGTTGTTCAAGTGTGTTCAGACACATGTGGTGACCGCCTTCCTCTCTGTATTTGCAGCATCATTCCAGGCAAGTGAAGGAGACAGAGCACAACCAAGAAGGGAAGCTCCTGGCCACAATACCTCCAGTCATGACACCATCGACATGGAGGGACCCAGTGGCCTGAAGGCTGAGGGGAGTTCCATGGAGGAGACAAGATCAACGTCTTCTTCATTGGATTCTACCTCCAGTGGCCACTCCCTTGCGGTAGGGGACCCATCAGCACCTACTCCTGTACCATCTTTGTCCATCACCCCCAGTTTTATCGCCACCCACCCTGTTGGTCCCCACCCAGTTGGCCATGCCCATTCACCCACAAGGGTTGGGATCTCCTTTGCCACAGGAACCTCCACCCCAGCCCCTGCTACCCCTGCTGCCCTGAGTGAGGAGTTTATTGACATCCTGAGGTGCATCTCTGTAGGGCAGACTGCCATTGTGAATGCCATCCCGGGGTTGGCCAGACAAATTCAGCAGACCAATGCTTTCCTGTAAGGCATTCATAGTGCCATGTCTGGCCTACAGGGATCTTTTCAGGCTCTGGCATCCTTACTGATGGCAGCCAGTCACCCCCCACCTTCCCCCCCCTCCACCTCCCTCTTCCCATTTCAGATTCCCCAATTGCCTACCTATCCCAAGCACACAGACACAGTACCTATCCCGTACGCACCCCGCTCCACATACACAAGCAGCACACATTAACACAAACACCACAAGACACACTACATGCAAGAATTCAACATACACCCACAAACCTGACACCAGCCACCACTTCAACAGGCACCCCACAGCTCCCACTGACCCAAACACTACATCCAGCATACCCACAGGCACCAGCATATCATATACAAACATACCAGCCACATCCACCATACCCGTAGATACCAGCACAACACACACAGACACATCCATCACATCCAGCATACCCACAGACACCACCCCAACAAACACACCAACATCCAGCATAACCACAAACACCACCCCAACAGACACACACACATATCCCCCGCCTCCATCACCCAGCACCTCTACCTCACATCCCCCCAAGTCATGCAAACGCCCACACTCACACACACACTCAACAGACACCACCCTAACAGAAGCATACCTCACACATGCATTCATCCAAGACATCTACACCCACACACCAGACAACCTCTACCCCAACCTCCAAATCCCCAAACCTTTCAGTTTCCTTTTCAACCTTGCCCTTTTGGCGGTTACCTCCAAACACCCTCCCAAACCCAGGAGGCCCCACCCACATCCCAACCCACCCTGTCCACATCAAAGTCCTCCCTTGTCACTCCTGCCCCCCTGCAAGCACCCATACCCCTGCATCCAAGAAGAAGCTCACCCCTCCAAAGAAACAGTCCACCCCTCCCAAACCCAAATCCACCCATCCCAAATCTGACCCTACCCCGCCCAAGGATGATCCCTGAGGTACCTGCCTGCCCACTTCATGCTCCTTCCTGTGAAGGTTCTCCTGCAGTAATAGGTGTCAAGTGTGGGCACAGTACAATGCTGAGACTTTCAAATGGACTGGCCAATGGCCTTTGCTATTATGCATTTTGAGTTAATAAACCCAAACTGTTGTTTTTGTGAGTACACATTTATCCTGCAGTTAATTTTCTACCTTTATGTTGTTATGGAGTAACTTATGTTGTATGCCTCCAGATGTGTGTGTTGCATCCTGATTGCTGATCCATTTGCTGTTGTTTGCAATATCTGACTTTGTGGGCAGTGCTGGTGTCACCCAAGACAAAAGTAGATGTTGACTGTATGGATATGTGGGTGTTAATCCAAATGGGATGTCATTGCATTGCTATGTTTAGTATGGTAAGTATTTCATCTTGTGCGGTCCAATGTCAGCATGTATGGTGTTAGACTCATCCCCCTGATATGGACTGTAGATTTGTCTCATGTGTGGCAGTTCGAGTTTTGTTTGTTCAGACATGGAGTGTGTTCAATTGTGCTAGCTTCCTTTGCATTTGACTGTGCATGTGTCCATTTTGCTGTGTGTACCTTGCAGCTACTTCATCTAGATGTCTGGCCCATGCTTTTGCAGTTGTATGTGCTTTCTTGACTTGTACTTCCACATTATGCAGATGGGCATATCACCTGGCTCCAGTATTGTTTGTCCCTGAGATACCTTAAGGGTCAGTTGTTGTGCAAATAGTATTTTAGGGGCATGTGCAAAGTGTAATGTGCCCCAGGGCAGCATCCTTCCATGAGTGCTAATGATGCTCCATCCCTATTGTGCAGGCATTGATTGCATTGTGAGCTTTGGATATTTGTTTCACCGACTGTTGTGATTTCCATTGTCCTTCCATTGTGTTGGATTATGGGTGATGTGTCCATAGCAGGGCTTTTTCATGGGAGGGGTGATTGTGTTCCATGACACATCCATACATATGTGTGTTCAATCTGATGATTGTCCATGGGATATGTGCAATGTGAGGGTGTCAGTTGTATTGATATATGTGATGTTGCTGTGTTGCTGCTGTTGTGTTACAGAATGTTCTGTACACCTCACTGTCCCTCTGCCTAAGATGTGCAGATGTGTGCGTTAGTGTAGAATGGTCGTGCAGTGTGAGTGACCTGCCCAAAGGGGTCATTTCATGGCTGTGAATGTGTCCTTCTTTGTGAATGACTCCAACTGCTTATACAATGACACATGCACTTTGTGACCATAGTGTGATCCCCAGATCACATGGATGACGGTGCAACGATCTGTTGTTAAGGGTAATTGTAGAGGTAGGCATGTATACATACATGGTTGTGTCCACTGCGGCATGGACTTTGTGCACCTTAGATGAGCAGCAGCAGTGGCAGGATATGTGTGATGGACTCCATGGTGGCACAGGACATGTAATACTGCCTGCAGGTGAGTTGCTTCCTTTATACTCTCCATTTCCGCCAGCTTGGACATGGTGGTTGGACTGCCATGGTCACATTGGCAGTGTACATCATAATGAGTCCAGCAGAAACAATGGCTTTGTCTGCCTGTTTGTCCTGCCTTGTCAACGTGGCCGTCTGCACTGCCTGGCGGTGGCGGTAGAATCGTGATGGTCTTTGCTTCATAGGTCCACTAATATTGTAATTCAGTGTAATACAGCCCTCTAAAACATTTTTCAAAACTTGGTAGTGCCCCTGCGAGGAGCACCACAGCATCAGCAAAACTTTAAAAAAAAGCCCTTGCAGGGCATTATGGGGTTCTCCCCTGCTGGAGCAGTGAATGGACAATAAGCAGCTGTTCTGCTCATTTCACATTCCTGCTTTATAATATATTTTTGTATTTTATTTAGGGAGGTGGGCATGTACCTCCCTTCCTCAGCCATAGAATGGCCCTGGGAGCCCATTTGGAAAGCCCAATCCATTTTAGATGGAAGAGGGGCATGTCTTCCCCCACAGCCTTCTAAAGCCCCAGTGAACCCCATGGTGTCAACATTATTATCAAACCAAAAATGCCTTTACCAAGGAAATATGGTCCTGACTATAACTACCATGGGGCGTACCCTTAAAGTCTGCCCTGGATAATGGCCCAGGGAGAGGGTATGCATGGTGCCCTTCATCTTTGCACATTCATCTGTGCCCCGGGGGATGGCTCCCTGGGGCTGGAATTGGTCTGGGGAGGGGGGCCACACAAACCTTTTTCCCCCAAAATATAAATATTTGTTTCCCTCATGATCTGACCCATCTGGCGAGAACACACATGTTTTTTTCCTCGTAATTTTGTAGCAGATTCACAATTTAAAAAATGTGTTTTTGGCCCCAGGCATGTCCCTCTCGGATTAAACCACCAGGCCTAGGGAGTCAGGGGACTGAGTACCGAGTCCTTAGATGACTGTTGACACTTCCTGGTTCAGGTGGTGGCAGCCAAACAGACCTTAGTTAGAGATCTGTTAAAATCCATGGAGCCCCTGTCTCCCAAGATATACAATGTTTTTGGGCATTAATTGCTCAAAAACTACTGAACAGGCCTAGCTTTCTGCCAAATGTGGTGTAAATCAGTTCACCGGTTTAGGCTGTACTTGTGTCTAAAGGTCCTATAGTAACATGAATGGAGAAAAAACATTTTGGGACCACCCTTTTATCTCAGCCCCCACTTGACAGATCATCCCAAAACGTTCCATGAACAAACTAGACAAAACAGATCACTTTAAAAAAAAGTTTTGTTGAGATTCTGCGCCAACACTATTAGCAACACAAAAAATGATTTTCTCATGGAAGCACGATCCTATCTATAACTACCCTGAGGTGACCGCCAATGGTTAAAATATCTCTAGATACATGTTTCTATATGTTTATCAATATGTATATCTATATATATATTTATATTTGTAGTCGTGTTCAATATTATATTACGTTTAAAATGTAAATATTTTATTATTTCAAAATGAATGTTCAACTTTTTAAAATAAAAATAATTTGTAATAGCATTTGAATTATTTTAAATTAATTAACAGGATAATTTCTAAATACATTTAAACAATATTAATTACACATTAAAATACTAATGAGGCTGTTTATAAACTAAAATAATATATTTTAGTTAAGTATTTAATCAACGTTTAATTGAATGAGTGACTATGCTGTAACAATTTATTTTATTACTCATAGGTTAATAATGATAATTTAAAATCAATTTACAATGTTATTTTAATGTAAAATATATTAAATATGTTTTTTTAAATTAAGAAACTTTATCACTTTTTACCTGTTCTTTACCATAGGGATATCTCCACCCCAGTAGTGAAAATCTCGCCTCTCATGGTAGAAATCTCCAGCTTGGAATACAGATGTGAATTGGTTATTTTGATTTGGGTTAGCAAGCAAGGTAGAGAAGTCCAAATGGCATAGGGTTGCCCCTGGCAGTGACAGAGAATTGAGTGCACCAAAGGATGTTTTGTTGAATATAATGGTGGATGTGTGTCCAGTAAAAACTGATTTGACTAAGATGTCAAACTTTGCACAAAAAAAGGTGACTCAGTATTTGGACAGACTTAAAGATGTGTTTAAAAGGTATCCCAGTATAGCCTTCCTGACAGAGATGGCTCAGGAAGCTGTAGTTGCTACTTCTGTTCACGAAGTGTTACAAGTCAGTTAATGACCATCTGTATTGGATTGCAGATTTAAAAACTGGCTGAGGTGGAGGCAATGGCAAACTGCAGTAGCATACAAGAGAGAGAGGAAGAGAACTTGAAACTGATGTTAAAGAAATTGTTGAATATTGAGGAAAAACTCAAGGCTGTGAGACTGAGGGCCCCATTACAAGTGTGGCGGTCTTCAGACAACCACACTCGTGGTGGCAGTCAGGACCGCAAATTTTTGGGCGGTCCGACCGCCACAATAAAATCCTGGTGGTCAGCCATCCAGCAAGGGAAATGCCAGCACCACCAGTATCAATGATCCCAGTGGCCTGACGGTGATGGAAATCTTAATCCGCCAGTGCAACGCTACATGCAGCGCTGTCCTGCGGATTACGACCTTGTTCTCAGCCAGCCTTTTCATGGCGGTAACACCATCATGAAAAGGCTAGCGGAGAACAGGTGCAGGGGGCTATGGGGTGGGGGCCCAGCACTGCCCATGCACTCGGAATGGGCAGTGCAGGGGGCCCCCTGCCCAGCACTGTCGTAATGTTCACAGCCTGCAAGGCCCTGCAGTTCGATTACGAGCTGAAGACAATGCTGTAGCCTGTTTCCCGCTAGGACGGTGGGTGGGCACTGAGGGTTTTGCCTGCTGACCTAGCAGGAAACTCTTTTTTTAAATTAATTCCGGCGGGGTGGTCACCATGAAGGCACAGGCCACCCTGTCAGAAGTTTGGTGGACGTCTTTCCTGTCCAACAAACTCGAAATGAGGCCCTAAGTGTCCTACAAAATGAGGAAAAAATGGGAGGAGGGGAGGGAAAGAGGGATAGCTGGGAGAGTCCTGGAGAGAAGGGGGACCCTGTTCTGCTTATGGACAGCTAGGACATTGGAAAATGAACTGTCCCAACATTGGTGGTCATTCTGACCCTGGCGGTCTTTGACCGCCAGGGCGGAGGACCGCGGGAGCACCGCCGACAGGCCGGCGGTGCTCCAATGGGGATTCCGACCGCGGCGGTAAAGCCGCGGTCGGACCGGCACCACTGGCGGGGTCCCGCCAGTGTACCGCCGCCCCATTGAATCCTCCGCGGCGGCGCAGCTTGCTGCACCGCCGCGGGGATTCCGACCCCCCCTACCGCCATCCAGATCCCGGCGGTCGGACCGCCGAGATCCGGATGGCGGTAGGGGGGGTCACGGGGCCCCTGGGGGCCCCTGCAGTGCCCATGCCACTGGCATGGGCATTGCAGGGGCCCCCGTAAGAGGGCCCCTACATGTATTTCACTGTCTGCTGCGCAGACAGTGAAATACGCGACGGGTGCAACTGCACCCGTCGCACAGCTTCCACTCCGCCGGCTCGATTCCGAGCCGGCTTCATCGTGGAAGCCTCTTTCCCGCTGGGCTGGCTGGCGGTCTGAAGGCGACCGCCCGCCAGCCCAGCGGGAAAGTCAGAATTACCGCCGCGGTCTTTCGACCGCGGAACGGTAACCTGACGGCGGGACTTTGGCGGGCGGCCTCCGCCGCCCGCCAAGGTCAGAATGAGGGCCATTGTGTCTAATGCACAAATTTCCCTGATCGTCTTGCATGTCATCAGATTACTCACAACCCTTATCTTCAATTTTAGGACAGCCCAATAGGTTCATACTTTGCCATGCATACCTTAATGCCAGTAGCTCAAAAGGACCCCTATTTAGATTGTGTCATTATTGTTAAATGTAGGACCTGGTTTACCAACATGGGAACTAGTCACAAACCTCAGAATTCCCTACTTTACCTGCCTCAGGCATGTCAATAGAGGTACTTGGTGTTTCTACCGAACAAGTTCCTTATCATATTTCTGACCCTGTGAACATCTCTGTGGGACCCATTCACAATAAACTTTCCATTGTGTTTTCCCAACTCCCCAACCAATCTGCTAGTAGGAGATATTCTTTGCAAATTAAACTACACTGTATTTTATACTTCTGAAAATTATAATGAAAGTCAGTATCTCTTCTCGTTCTCATTCACATTCCAAAGATCTCATCATTTATGGACCCAACTACCTCAAGGATTTACAAAGTCTGCTTCAATCTTTTCCTAACGTAGGATCCAGACACCTTGATTTTACCACCAGGTACCACTTAAATCCACTATTCAAATGATTTAATGATTTGCTTCTGGCATCTGTAATTGTTGATCACTGCAAGATGGACTTCGTCTATTGCCTCACCCAACTGACTAATAATGGGAGTAAAGCTAAAGCTTTAAAGAAGAAATTGCACTTCTGCCTTCCCCAAGTGCAGTACATTGGCCATGAAAACTCTGCTGGTAAGAGTCACCTGTCCTCTGAATGAGCCCAGGCCATTCATAAGTTGTCTTTCAGGTATATACCTGGTTACTGCGGACAGTGGATCAAGCACTATGCCCAAATGGTGAAGCTTATGCACGATTATGTCAGAAAAGACTGAATGCTTTGCAGTGTCCTAGTGAACATGAAAATGTATTTGTAGCATTCACATTTGTACCTGCTTTAGAACTTCCTGATTACTCCAAACCTTTTACTTTCTATTATCATTAATATATAATTAATTTGAACCTGAAGTGTTGGTACAGAGCTACAGTGATCAGAAAAATCCACTGCTTATTATTCTTCAATTCTGGACCTGTTTGCAGTTAGACTCCCATTATGTTTAGGGTCTGTGGTTGCTGGCACAAATCCTGTTGAAACATTTGAAAACATTGTGTTTAGTTCTCCTTCAGCTGTTGCTGTGACTCTTTCTGTGATGGGTCTCCTCACTTCAAAACCCAGCAACCTCTCTATAGTCCGATTGACCTGGTGTGAGATGCTACTGTTGTCAGCTTTGCCACTCCTGAATCATTCCTCTTTAATGCCCACCCCAGTGGAAGAAGATTTTCATGATTCAAACCTTTTCACTGTCCATGTAACCAAACCATGGCCCTCATTCTGACCTTGGCGGGCGGCGGAGGCCGCCCGCCAAAGTCCCGCCGTCAGGTTACCGTTCCGCGGTCGAAAGACCGCGGCGGTAATTCTGACTTTCCCGCTGGGCTGGCGGGCGGTCGCCTTCAGACCGCCAGCCAGCCCAGCGGGAAAGAGGCTTCCACGATGAAGCCGGCTCGGAATCGAGCCGGCGGAGTGGAAGCTGTGCGACGGGTGCAGTTGCACCCGTCGTGTATTTCACTGTCTGCACAGCAGACAGTGAAATACATGTAGGGGCCCTCTTACGGGGGCCCCTGCAATGCCCATGCCAGTGGCATGGGCACTGCAGGGGCCCCCAGGGGCCCCGCGACCCCCCCTACCACCATCCGGATCCCGGCGGTCCGACCGCCGGGATCTGGATGGCGGTAGGGGGGGTCGGAATCCCCGCGGCGGTGCAGCAAGCTGCGCCGCCGCGGAGGATTCAATGGGGCGGCGGTACACTGGCGGGACCCCGCCAGTGGTGCCGGTCCGACCGCGGCTTTACCGCCGCGGTCGGAATCCCCATTGGAGCACCGCCGGCCTGTCGGCGGTGCTCCCGCGGTCCTCCGCCCTGGCGGTCAAAGACCGCCAGGGTCAGAATGACCACCCATGTCTTGGTTTAACTGATGCACCATTCCTAACTGAGAGTTATTGTATTTTGTTGAGTGATCATGTTTCAGAAATATTGATTGTATCTTAGTTGCATATTTTGCTGTATGTACTGTGTATCAAATTGTTGAAAGTTGTCATATCTGCTATGGCTCTCACCAGAGCATGTTTTTTATCCAAAGAAAAGATTGTAACTGTGTACACAAACACAAAGTATTCGTTTGGTGTTATACACATCTTTCGGTTCTTATAGATGCAAAGGGGTATCATAACATCAGGCAGAACCCCATGTAAGAAAGAACAGTGTTTTCAAAATCGTTTAAAAGCCTTACTGTTACTTGAGTGGGTGGCAGTGGTAACATGTGCCACACGCCAACATCCTCACGATAATGTCTCAAGGAGAGATGTCTCAAGGGTAACCCGCTAGCTCATTAAGTCATTAAAATGCTATCTAAAACTGATTTTGCCGTGTATGTTATAAGAATTGACTTCTTTCAGTATCAGCACTAAAAGATTTGCCTCAATTGCAGAAGCAAGCATAAAACAAAAAAAAAACAGTCTTGGATCAAGCAGAAATTCAAAAGATACCTGGGGGGTGTTGAGTGACAGGAATGGGTGTGCGCTCGCAGCAAACGTCTCCCCCCTAACCTCGCCAGGTTGTATCATGGGTAGTTCATGTCATTAGGAACAGCTTGATACATGCCACCATAACTCATTAGTACACACCCTTCCTTTCTTTCAGAACCCAGAATTATTGCCAGGTCTGTGACATCTGCCTATCACATAATGCAGGAAAGGGTAATAAGACCACCGCACTGCTGCTACCCCTTGTGGCACCTTTTTACTCTTTCAGATTGATTTCATCCAAATGTCAAAGTGTGCTAACTTCCCATATATCTTAATTATTGTATAAATGTTTTCAGGATGGGTGGAGGCATACCACTGTGCTCTTGCTGATGCCATGATAGTAGCAAAGCAGTTACCCGAAGATTTCATCAATAGGTTTGGAGTTCTGATCCATAAGGCAGAGGCCCACGGAACACACTTTGCACCTCATTACGAACCTGAAGGTCACAAGACCACCAGGTTCGCGGATGGCGGTCGGACCGCCACCGATGCAGTAGTCCGTGCCATATTTCAACCCTGGCGGTCGTTCCGCCAGCAGACCCCCAGCTCCGCCAGGATTTGAGATGCGGGCGGTCTGTAGGAGCTGACGGTCGTAATCTGCCAGGGCATCTCTTATGACCCTCTTCTCCGCCAGTGGTTTCATGACAGTACTACTGCCATGAAAATGCTGGTGCAGAATGGGTGCAGGTGGCCAGAGACAATGATATAGCCTGTTTCCCACTAGGCCAGCAGGCAGAAACGTAGGTTTCCACTAACTGACCTAGCGAGAAACTCTTATTAACTCTGGCGGGGACGTTGCTGCATAGGCAGCAGCCACCCTGTCAGGAGTATGGTGGACGGAGTTTTCCGTCTGCCAAACTCAAAATAGGGCCATTCGTGTCATCAGTAATTTGGACAGTTTGAAAGGCTGTACTTAAATACCCACTTTTCAATTATGCATATCACCCAGACACAGTGGGAAAGGTAGAAAGGAACAGTTACCTATATAGCAATATACTTAAGCTATACTCAGAAACTCTAGAGAATTGATCTGATGCCCTTCCACTAGCACTATGGTCCCCGATAGCAATTCCTTCACAGAAAACAATGTTAAGCCCATATGAAATGGTCATGGGCTGACCCATGAGGCTGCCCTCAAATCTACCAGTCTCAGCTGCTAAGTTGGATTTGCAGTTGAATGATGATGTAATCTTGCAGTATTGCAGAAAGCTTATTCAATGTATCTACAGTTTCCAGTATTGTGGAAAGCGTATTCAATGTATCTACAGTTTCCATTATCAGGTTCAAACAACTTTACCTGAATGTCTGACAGAGGACTGACTCCAGCTGGTGATACATGTGCACCAAAGTAAGATCACACTGGAGCCTCGCTGGCCTAGACCCTACCACATCCTGCTAATCACCAACACAAGCATTAAATCTCATTGTCTGGTGTCATGGACACCCTCCTCTCACTGCTAGTGAGCTGCTCCTCCTTGAAATAGCAGAATTCCTGCTTCTGGACCAGTGCTGACCCTGGATCAGGCCCCTTGCTGGAACTGGTTTTGCTACTATTATTCCAACTATTGGTAGGATAAGTCCTCCATGTCTACCTTCTTTGCTTGCTCAATGACTACAATGCAATGAAGCTCCAGCAGCCTCAGTCTGAGGTAAGCAGTCCCGTTCCAGATACTGAATTCCTCTGTGGGTCTGGTATGCTATTTACCACTTCCTTAAGGGTCTGGTTGGTGGTGGGATACATCCTTGCTGTGCAATGGGGAATCATTTCAAGGCATAGTTGTAATGAACTTGTCCTTCCAGGACAGGACATAACTGCTGCTATGCATTAACATTTCTTTTTATTGGATTTGCACACACTTGCCTGCTGTAGTAGGTTGTAGTATCCCTTTGATTGGTGTGTGCATCAGTTGTGATAACACTTGCCTTGATCTCTTTTTCCATGGCCATCAACTTCCTGAGTGTGTTTGCATATCCCCCACTTCTTATGTTGTCCTTCAAACAAACCTTACAATCCTTTCAACCAATATGCTGGATGTGACTCATCTAGCACTCACTGAGCCATTATTTATCAGTGATCACTGTAAAGCAAATGTATTTAGTGTTTTTGTTGGATATAGAGAAAGTTATCTAACTGTAAAGAACATTCCCTTTCAAACAACAAACTGACCACATTAAGGATACTACTAAGGAATTACATTAGCTACAGAATGGGCTAGATTTAAATCTCAGTGGCATATGGACGTGGCTGGGTGGAATATTTGGAACTAAGGATTGAAAATATTTGAAGCAATCATTGCAATTGTTGTAATTGTGGTTGTTCTATGAGAGCTAATAAAATGGATAATGCCCATCATACACAAATTAAGGCACTGTAAATACTTCCCCCCTTGCTACTTTTGAGGACAATGAGGACAGTGATAATAAGGATGTAAAAGCAGACTTTTTGAGTTTATTTATGATTAAATTATTGTGAAGAATTGTTGAATTCTGAAAAGAGCTAGGCGGTTGTGAATACATAATCATGTATTGCTATTGCTTCAATGTAAATGTTCCCCCACAGCTATGTATCACAGCATGTACTGCTACATTTTATAATCAAATGAGAATATAATTTTTAATTAATTTAAAGTGCCCTTTACCCTCAATGTACCTGCTATATTACATGACTCTAGAAGGCCCAGAAGCCATTTTATTTGGGATAATGCATTTTAACATTTCATAGATCTTATAGTAAGGCATAGTTTCTCTTCACGTTTTGGAAACAAGAAGTGGGATTTTAGGAAGTTAATAAACACTGCAGTTTGTTCATGTATGTGTATCTAGTTTCAAGAACATCTCACATTTGCTCCATGAGAAGATCTTGCCACCTGCTCATTAGACATGTTTGTCTGAAGTAACATCATTTTGTTACATGTCTATGCACCATGGACTTGTATGGAGGAAAAATTGTATTCAAACTTTTCAAAATTGCTTGTCTGATAGCATTATGTACTCCAACTGATCTTTTTTTTATCAAGAGCTCTGCTTGGTTTAAGTGACAATTGTCTTCTGAATATTTGCTGTGCTGTTTGCTATTTGTGCCTTAAATAAATTATATTGCGTTAGACTTTTGAGCTTCCTGATGTATTGTGTTTTCTTTAACACCATCAAAAGGTTCAAAGGCTATAATCTGTGATGAAGTGATATAATACAGAAAATGATCAATACAGCATTAGATTTGTGTGTGAGACCTAGTGTCTCATTTAGAGTTTGATGGACAGTATGCTCTGATACAAATGTGGTAGAGTACTCAGTCCAACAAACTGACAGTGCACCTGCTCAACATAGAATCGGACAGACTATCATGTTTCTGCTGGTGGTGTGTCTGGTAACTCCACTGGGAGAAACCTTAGACAAATTGCCCAACAGCGATAGGGTGAACAGATTTAGGACAGATGATCTGATGTACCCTTTTTCTGTTTGGGACCACCAAGAAAAGCATGGTAGTCATAAACAGAAAAACAGAAGAAGGACCCTCACACCCTGGGACTGAACTCCCAGGGCGTCATGGCTAATATAGTTTTGTTTTGAAATGAGAAACTCATGATTTGGGAGTTTGTTTTTGAAAAATGACAAAAACTTACTGCGGAGCCATGTGAAACATGTTGACTATTCGCACAACTTTCACTGCTTTCATTGGAATCCAACTGTCAGCAGCTCCTTTGAATGTATAGAAATCTCAGCTAGGCAGCCTGAGTACTCTTAAAAATGGAGGGCTGTAGACCATCAGGGCAGGTGATCACATCCCTGAACTGCCCTGACAAAAAGTAGGACATCTAGTCAGTCCCTAGACTATCACACTTCTAGACTTGTAGCAAACACACCAAAGTTTATAGAATAAATTCTTGCAAATTTGCTAAACCACTGGTAATCATTGTGGGTAGTATTTTAATCCATTGTTTTCCACCTACTGTGCCACTCTGAACAGAAGCCCATTTTACACAAAGGATGACTTAGCCTACACCTCTAAGGAGCCACCCATCCCAAATTGCTGGGCAGGCCACTTCTAGAAGAGAACAGAAGCCTCATCAGTGTGGCATAGCTTTGATTCTGTGACACGTCATGCAATAGACCCGTCTCTGTGCATGCCCTTGGCCACTTTGAGCACTCCGATGAGAACAAAAAAGGTGATGAGTAAAATGGTTGCAAATGATTTAAACAACTGGCAACCAGTCCGTGTAGCATTCCAACCAATGCCTAATTTGTAATTGAATGAGTGTCAGTGTCTAAAGCTCTTCTCTGAAACTGACAACCTGTGCTATTAAATATGGGTGCACTGAATATCAAGGCTTTATAGTCTTCAATTCATTTCAGGGCTCTTTAATACACTACCAGACACTCACTGTCGCTGTCCAGCATCCTTGTAATGTGCACTGTCTGCTGTGCAGACAGTTCGCATTATGAGGGTGCTGGTTTCCCCTGCGAGCGGCTGCATTGCCCCCGGCTCAATTATGAGCTGGCGACAATGCTGCTGCCACTTTCTCACTTGGCTGACGGGCAGAAACCTTGGTTTCCGTTTGTCAGCCCAGTCAGAAAGTCTTAATGGGGCTGGTGGGGAGGTGGAATGCATGGTGGCAACCACTCGGTCGGGAGTTTGGTGGACGGGTGTTCCCATCTGCCAAAGTCATGATCGGACCCTTAGTACCAACATTAGGTAGTGTCTGGTGGTCAGAGTCTGTGGGGGTGGAGTCTGGGTCCTTCTATGCCCAGCGTCATTTCCAAGCAAAGTATTTTATCCATGCACTCAAAATTTTACAAAAAATCCTTGGGCACGCTCTGGCTTTATATGTGATCCTCTCAGCCATCCATCCCCTCAGAAATTGAACCTTAGGGCCCCTCCAGTGTTTGACAATGCCCCTTTTTGGCTACCACCTATCCCGGATTGCAAAAAAGGGGTTTGGGTGTGGTGCAGCTAGCTCTGTGGGGATTCCCAGTAAAACGTATTTAGGATCTACTGGAAAGGCAGTTCCCAACACGGTCCCCGTTCTGTCAGTATCACGTTCCAATATTGTCATATTAGACAACAATCCTAAATTGTAGGTAGAACAGACCCTCTTTCTTCCCTACATCTTAAACATTCTGGGGACTCCGCTCACCCAAACCCGTGTAATATCGCTCGGTCATATTATGTGTGGTGCAACATGAAATGTTTAATCCTCAAACAAGACTTGCTTGCTACCTGCCTGGAATTAATTAATGCTGCTTCCCAGTCTGTGTCATCTAGCTTGCCTAATTCAGGCCCTCATTTTGACTTCGGTGGTGTTTTTGAAAGACCGCCGAAGCTGCTGCAGCCAACAGACGCCAGTGCTGGAGGTCTGCTGACCAACATATTAGGAGTAATTGGAGGACTTCCACCCATAAGTCCGACTCTGTGGAGGCAGTTACATCACCAGCACCGCCACGCCAGCAAGACTACGAAGCCGTATTATGAAATGGGGGTGTGGAGTGTTGGGTGCATGTGTGTGGTGTGTGTGTGTGTGTGTGTGTATGTGGACGAATGGGGGTGTATGAGTGCACGTTTGTGAGCGAGTGAGTGGGGGTGTCTGTGTGCAAGTGTGGGGATGGGGGTGCGTATGTGTGAGTTTGAGTGTATAAATGGATGTGTACAGTTGGGGGGTGTTTATGGGTGCATGCATGCGGGGCAGACGGGTGTCTGTGTGTGTGTGCCTGCATGTGTGAGTGCGAGTATGTGAAGGGGAGGGGGTAGTGAATGTGAATGTTTGTGTGCGTGGATGAGTGCATGAATGGGGTGTGTGTCTGCATGTATGCGAGTGAAATGGGCTGTGTGTTTGCATGTATGCTAGTGAATGGGGGTGTCTGTGTGAATGTATGCGTATGCCGAGGGGTGTTTATATGAATGCATGCATGCATGAAGGGGTGGAGGGTATTTGTAAGTGTGTGGACTGGTGTCTGCATGCGTGTGGACGTGTGGGGGTGCGTGTGCCGGCAACAGGAATGGGGATTCCTGTCGCTGAGTGCGTTTCCGCCAGGGTTTTCGTGGCAGGGTGACCGCCACGGAAAGCCTGGTGGTCTGAAGTCTCATAATCTGGCCGGCAGGCTGAGGCCTGCCGCCTGGTTGGGCGTGCTCACCGCTGGCAGCGGCAGTACGACCACACCGGCAGGCCAGGCGACGTTGTAGAGGTTCGATGTCTGCCAAGCCCCACAACTTGTGATGTAGCGGTCTTTACCACTGGGTCCACGGTGATATGACCGCCACGGTGAGGCTGGCGGTCTGATGACCGCCAGCCTCGTAAGGCGGACCTCAGTCTCCCACCTGGCCCTCAAAGTCAGCTGATAATTACTTAATGTTTTTTATGTGTACAATGTTGCCTTCTCTTATAGTTCAACCATAAAGAGTCTCACCTACAGTGGTGCATATTCTGGGAGTTCCTGAATATCCAGATTCTCAGCCGTCCATGTGTGTTTCAGTTGTATATATTTGTAACATTGTGTATTGCTAAGTTGCTAATCTTGTTGAAGCGAGATAAAGGTTATCAGCTCCCTGTGTTCGATCTGAACCAAGCCTCTATTGCTACCTGGGTTGCCGGCAGTAGGCGTCTTAATCCCTTACAATCATACAGATAATGGAGGAACAGTTGTTTTTAAAACTGGCTGTTTTCCAGTGCATATGTGAGATGATCACCTGCGGTATGACACCAATCATTAATTACAATCATGTGTGTTGCCCAATAATATGCACACACTTTTGGGGAGAGCCATCCCGCCATTATACTAATTGCGCTCAGGGTGCCCGTCGTTCCATAACAGTTTACGGATCTGTTTGTATAGTTTAACAAACATTTTATCCGGGAACATAAAGTAAGTATTTTGCATGATATACAAACACTTGGGCAGCATGATCATCTTAAACATGGCTGCCCTACCCATTATAGTTAGTGACAAGGCCTTCCTTTGATCTGCTTCAATAAATGTATATTTTAAAATAAAATTTAAGATAAGGTTTCAATGATATGCAAATTAATCATTTAGAATATTTAAAATTATTTTGATATATTAATATCTGTAATACATATAAGTGTGCTATTGAATTTAAAATACAATATTAAATAGTATAACATTAAAAAATACATGACAAATCTTTTAGTAAAGTTAGATATTTGGAAATATTTTTACGTTACTTTTTTAAATTGTAAACCTCTTATAACAATATCATTAAAGTTGTAAACATATTTTAAAGTTTTTTGGTTTCAAAATTATAATTTTATTTAAAAACATTTTTAATTTTTTTAAATTATAAACTTTATTGAAATAGATTTTCTTTTATGATTGTTAATTTTGTATTATGATTTTATTTGTCATTTTATGTTTTAAACTGTATTAATGGTACTAAGTACTTTGAAAAATATATTCATTATTAAAAATAATTATTTTCTTGTAAATATTTTAATTTTTAAATATGTAGATTTATATTTTATAGTAAAATGAGCATGAAGTATGTGTAGTGTATTTCAAATATTTATTTTGTATTATCTTGTGGAAAATGTTTTATATTGTAGTGGAAATTGCAAATGTCACTCTTTAAAGTCCAACACCTTCCCCCAATATTGTTTTAGTTTGCAGTGGGAATAGTAGGTGTCAATCCTTTAGTGTCCAACATCTTCCCCAAATTGGTGTAGATTGGAGTGGAATGTCAACCCTATATTGTCCAATTCTTTCCCTCAATAGGGTTTAGGTTTAAGGCGGAATAGTTAATGGCGCCCAAATAGTGCCCAACACCATCCCCAAATTGGTTTGGATTGGAGTTGGAATAGTAGATGGCAAAACTTTAGTGTACAACGCCTTCCCCAAATTAGTTAAGATTGGAGTAGGAATAGTAAACGTCACCCCCTTTCTGTTTAGCACCTTCCCTGAATATGGTTAGACTGGAGAGGGAACAGTAAATGTCACTTCCTTCGTGCCCAACAGTTTTTTTAAAGACAGATTTATGTTGGGGTGTGATTGTTTAAGTTTGGATTTTTATTCTGAAATATTTAATTTAACATGTATTTGTATGCAGTAGAAATAGTTTGTGTTATTTTAGTAGTAATGATGGTGTTTAGAAATGTAATAAAATAATAGTTTGTTGTTTGTCTGTAACCAATGATAATATTAACTGCATTGTTTGTTTAATATAGGCATGTGACAATTTTTTCTAATTTTATTTATGTTTCCAAAGTTTATTTGTTGCATAGTTTTATATTTTTGATCATACATCAAGTTATACATAAACATCTATATAAAGGACATAAATGCAACATTTAGTTTTTAGTAATAAAAGCATTTACATTATATTTCAATACTATTGTGTATTGTATATTTTCAACTTTTGTTTTCCACTGTCTCACATTTCTTAACTTTTTATATATGTTATTTTAACATACATTTTAAAGTACATATTAAATAATTTCCCGGGGGAAATGACGGTAGGTTGGCGGGGCTGCCCGCCAACCTCGTAATGTGGCAGTCAGACTGCCACAATTGCAGCAGTCCACTAGCCACCCCGAATGTGGTGGTGCGAGGACCCCCACACTCATACTAAGGCCCTAACTGTTATTTATATGTATTTTTGGAAATATAGGGGGTCATTACGACCCCGGCGGTCGGTGCTAGTATGGCGGTAGTACCACCAACAGGCTGGCAGTACTTACCACCATACTATGACATTGGCAGTATGGCTGAAGCCATACCACCAATTTACCACACCGACCGCCACTGCAGTAACAGCTGTCACTGTACTGCCGGCGGTATCATGGCCCTGCATGCCGCCATGGCTTTCGTGGGTTTACTACCACCACGAAAACCATGGTAGTAGGCACAATTAGTGCCAGGGAATTCCTTCCCTGTCACTGATAGGGTTCTCCCCCACCCCCTCCCCAGAGTCCTTCCCCTCCCGCCTCCTCCCGACCCCCCACATATACACACATACACGCACATACATACACACTCATACACACACGCATACCCACATTCACCCACGCATGCATACATTTATACACACACACAGCAACACTCAATAACATACATGTAGGCACACACACAATCACACAACACATCATACACGCACACTCACATCCATTCGTGCACACACGCATTACACACACCTCACACCCGCATGCATGCATACACAGTGACAGACAACCCCACACACACACAACATGCCCCACACCCTCCCCTGTCGGAGCACTCACTTACCTGCTTGCAGGGGGTACTCCAGCAGGAGATGGGACGAGGCGCTGCTGCCAGCAACAGTGTCCACCAGTGGAACACCGTCAGGCCGCCGGTGTGGTGCAGCACCACCTTACCGCCGATCACCGCCATGACCATAGCCGGAATTCCGCCAGCCTTCTGGCGGAATTCCAGCTACGGTCATATTATGGTGGATGGTAGATAGCCACGGCAGCTGTCTTTTGGAGGCCGTCGCCGTGGCGGTAGGCGGGATTTCCCGCCAATGTCAAAATGAGGGCCATAATCTATTTTGTGGTGTTTTTTTTGTTTACTTTACAGGTTTCTGTCTATAACCATGGCCTATAGGCATTGGAAGTTTAGATTTTTTTTAAGGAAATCATTTTTGGTTAATAATAATAAGCTTATGCTTTTTACTTTAATTTCCTTTTTTCATAGTTCCTGGAGTGCTTTTTTACACTTTTTGGGAGGTTCTATGGTTCCTACATGCATTGCATTGTTTTGAGGGATGTTTCTTTTGGGTGGGAAATGTGATAGTTCTGTAAACAATATGTGATTGTTATGTGGAATTGTTTTGTTTATATGTTGAAATTATTTTATGTGATGGATTAAGATTGTTTTTAACTTTCTCAGTTGGTGACCATCACATTTTTTAAAAATGATTCATATATAATTTTATTATGCCACTCCACATTAACATTGTCATTTAATTTTTTGACTGATGTAATAAAATGATATTTTTTGCCTATTCTAAATAAAAAAAGATTTGCTGTGTTGGTTTAGAATTTGTCATAGTTTTGGAGGACTTTGAGTGGTTGCTATATATTTTATAATATGCTTTTGGCTATGATTTCTAAGTAATTTACTAATTTTTTACTGATGAAGACTCTGACCTTAAATTGTAACATATCATACATTCTTTTAGATTGTTGGGTTAGATTAGGGCCAATTTGGCTAACAGAAATCTATGCTGATCTTTCTTCTAGTGGAAAAATGCTGAATTGCCAGGCAGGTCCCCTCCAGAAGGGAGCAGAAGTAACCCCAGAATGTTTGCTTGGGATGGACTACTCTTCTCTTTACTTTGTCAATAAATGAAATATTTTTGGGGATACTCAAAGAAGCAAGAGGTTTCAGTAACAAAAGAGCCAAGATCGATTCTGACAAATTCAAATTCTTTCAGTCATTATTTAAAAGAAAAAAATAATTGTGGATATGTATTCAAGCTGAAAGATTAGCATTCCTAGAAGCCTTGACTAAAGACATTTCTAAATCATAATAGCTAATAGATAATAACTTTTCAGATTACATGATTGTGCCAGGAAGTGCAGCTATAACAAATTCTTTCAATAAAGAAAACTTAGGGGCCAATTTCAGTCTTGCCAGGTATACCACCAGCCATGTTGGTCGTTAACAAGTCATCAAGCCATCAAGCCAGCAGCATCCCAACCGCTGCTTTACGACGTTCCTGCAGAGCCTGGTGTTGTGTTGGAACTACAGTCATGGTGGCGGTACACTGTGGCTCTACTAAGAGCTTGAAGCCACTGCTGGCAATGCGGCAGTGCTGCCAGATAGTTTGGTACACTATGGGGGTTATTACAACTTTGGAGGAGGTGTTAATCCGTCCCAAAAGTGACGGTAAAGTGACGGATATACCACAAGCCATATTACGAGTCCATTATATCCTATGGAACTCGTAATACGGCTGGTGGTATATCCGTCACTTTACCATCACTTTTGGGACGGATTAACACCTCCTCCAAAGTTGTAATAACCCCCTATGTCCTTGCAGTATTCCTAGCAAGTGACACAGTGAGCCCACCCGACCAGCTGGCATTGGGGGCTGGCAGTGAGCAACAGCTCACATCCTAGATTGGCATAATTGTCTAATGCCATTGTTGTGTCCCTTTCCCAGTCTTTGCATCGACCTTCACCCAGTGGGGACCCAGCCAGTTAAAAGTTGGCGGAAAGTCAGGTCCTAGTGGTGAATGTTGCGGGTTCGCCTCCATGGGCCACCTCTGCCTCTCCCACCGTCGGAGGTGGAAGGTCGGCAAAGGCGGCGGTCTTGTGGCAGTCTTCCCGCTCCCTTCATGATAGGGCAGTAAGACAGCTAGGGAAGTGGGCTGGGAAGACCGCCACTAACACAATGGTGGGACTCTTCCCGCCATAGTCAGAATCGAGCCCAAAGTTAAAACGTGTGAGATATAAAGGGCAACACCTATGACCAGAAACAATCATTTGAAGAGGATCTCTATTTTATGTAAAAAGCCTGTAGAGTACCTGCCAGCTGGTGGCATCGTAAGAAAACCGAAGTCTGTCATGTAAAACTTTAGAAAGGATGATAAATTGCAGAGATTTGGCAATAATTGAAAGCACTGAGTCTTGCAAAAAGTATTGAATTAATTTTAATTGACTTGAATTAAATTTTATATAGCTAAGTAATACGTTTCACTATGTTAAAATATTCAAGAATCTATTTGAAAGTGAAACCTGAAAATTATTTTTATCTGCTATAGCTACTTCTATGTCAGTGCATAATTCTCTACACCTAATGTAAACATCTGTGTGCGCGCATTTTGTGGGTTGAACCTAGCTACAAATCAGCAGGGCACTGTACATGCTGAGCGTTTAGCACCGTTTGTATCTAAACTGGACTCTTCATAGAAGTTAGCATATACATGTTCCTATTCAAATCACAATCTGGTAAAACAAAGAGTCCTGGCAGGGTACTAGTTCATCAGAATGTATATACTGAAACATTGCAATAATGAGAAGCGCACCGACTAGAACTGGAAACGTGATTGCACCACATCAGTGCCCATAATTAGCACCAGGAGCCCGCACGCTATTTTCAGAGGAGACTTTTGCGCCCAACAGAGAATTGCTTTCATCATATTCCCAAAACAATGCCGCTCATTTATTAGTACACGCTATGATAACCGTTTGTCACTTGGGAATATTACACTTAAGGACAGACTTCTACGTACATTTGCAAATAGCTCCCCAGAGAAGACCACATACCTCGGTTGCAATATCCCTTCGAAATAGATAGAATTGGAATATTTGTGTATTTTCTCTGGAAGTACACGTAGGAAAGTTAAAATATATTACAATAATTGAAGTGTAGATATGTCAAAAGCAGTTTCAAGAGCAGTTTTTACAATGTTTTGACAAGAGTAAATATTTGGTGAGAGGATTTTTAAAAGTCTATAGATGAATGACATTCTGTTCTAGCATGGAGGTCAATTAGAGGTCACTGATGGTAGCAGATGCTAGAGCTGGGTTGTCCTTTAGTGCCACTGGGCCTACTCTTGCAGACTCTTGCCTCAGAGGAGGAAGGGACTGTGCCAGGACCACACTGAGAAAATGGAGGCCTGGTACACTAAAGAGTCTAGTTGCAGCACAAGGTTTGCATTCTGATTCCTTTGTTATGAAAGGGATTCTTAAAGCCCTCGCACCTCATAAGGATTTTTTTCACACAATTGTAAACCATATTCCTCACAAAGACTAATGAAATGTGATTTCCTGCAAAAAGTAGTGAGTACTGCGGTGGAAGCCTCTAAAGTACAATCGATCTCCCTCCCCAGTATTTGAGACTATTGACTCTCCTGCCAATTAAAAACAGGTGTCACAATGTCCCAAAAAGTGACACATTGTGAATGCGTCACTGAGGAGTGCATGCGCAGGACCAGAACTATCAAATGTTTAGTAGCAAGCTGGGCAAGTCTGTTAATATAACTTGTTTACATAACTTGTCCTTTAAAAATATTACAACTGGAAACCATTCGTTTGACCTACCCCATCAGCATTTCACGTTCAGAATACAAGGAAAGTTAGCACACCTCATTGACAAACAGATGCCACTCAACATTCGGTAAACTGGCACTTGCTTATTTTAATAGTACTGTCAGTCTCTCTTCCCTTCTGATAACGAGAGTAACATGCTTCCTGCAGAGCTCACTATAAAATGTATATGGTCATTATCCAGTTGCACGAGGTTCAGTTGACTGTTGCCTTCAAGGAGATATAGATAATGAGGTACGGAGAAACAGGAATGAAACCCGACAATATGCATTGATGGCAGAGACAGCAAGCAATTAGATGAGGGACTACATGAGAAGACTGCAGTCCGAAATATGAAATAAGAAACTCATGATTTGGGAGTTTGTTTTTAAAAAACGAAAAAGTTTACTGAGGGGATGTTAGAAATGGGGTCTTTGGTTGGCAGTTAGGTTACCCCCTGTCCAAGGAATGACCCTCTCTCTAGTCAGGGTAAGTCACACACAATCCAAATTATCCTGTGCCCACCCTCTGGTAGCTTGGTAATGAGCAGTGTGCAAGTGTGACTGAGCATCCTGTGTTTGGGGTTATCTGAGAGAATGCTGTCAACTAAACCTAGCCAGACATGGACTGTAAGGCACTGGATTTAAATTTAGAGAAATGCTCACTTTGCAAAAGTGGCATTTCTAGAATAGCAATATTAAATCCAACTTCAGCAATAAGCAGGATATTCTATTACCATTCTGGCCATACTAAATATGACCTGGCTACTCCTTTCATATCAGAATCTACCACTCAAACAGTGTATGAGGGTAGCCCTAATGCTATCCTATAAAAGGAGCAGGCCTTACAGCAGTGCAAAATGAATTTAGTAGTTTTACACTACCAGGACATATAGAACACACATGTTAATGTCCTGCCTTTTATTTACATAGCACCCTGCCCTATGGGCTACCTAGGGCCTACCTTAGGGGTGACTTATATGTAGAAAAAAAGGAGTTTAAGGCTTGGCAATTACTTCTAAATCCAAGTCGCAGTGGCAGTGAAACTGCACACACGGGCCCTTTGGTGGCAGGCCTGAGACATGGTTAGGGGGCTACTTATGTGGGTGGCACAACTAGTACTGCAGCCCACTAGTAGCATTTCATTTACAGGCCCTGGGCACATGTAGTGCACTTGACTAGGGACTTACAAGAAAATGTAATAAGCCAATTGGGTATGAACCAATGTCACTATGTTTTAAGGAGAGAGCACATGCATTTTAGAACTGATTAGCAGTGGTAAAGTGTGCAGACTCCTAAAGCCAGCAAAAATGAGGTCAGAAAAAGAGAAGGAGGAAGGCAAAATGTTTGGGGGTGACCCTGCAGAAAGGCCATTTCCAATATATCAACCCTTCCAGTCTAAAGCCAGGTTAGGCTAATCAACACTCTGATGGACTTCCCTGCTTAAGGCGATAGAACATGGACAATGGCCTAATACTGCAGGGGCACTTGCCAGTTGTACACCATTTTCAACTCAGTGAGGCTCCTCTGTCTATACTCTCTGGGGCCACTGAAATGACCCACGGGGAAACCTGCTCCTCATCTGAGGACCCCACCTGTTAACCTCCTAACTTTAATTTGCTCACAGATGCATCCCAGTATGCAGACGGCACCACCATGGCCAATAAAGTGATGTGGCCGGTTCCACACCTTGGGTCTAACTTCTGTCCCCAACCGAGGGAAAACTCTGTCCACAAGGACAGTAACGAAAAGAGGCCACTGAGCTGTCAGTGTCAGGAGCCGGCCCCAGACCATCCACTCCTAAGTGGAAGCCCTGACTGGGACCTTTGGATGAGCTTTTTCTCCAGCTGGGGGGCTGGCAGGGAGCTCCCAAGGGGCTCCTGAGGCATCTCAGAATGGGGAGCAGTAGCCCCAGGGGTCTTGCACCCCTTCCCCATTCTACCTCTCACCAGTTCAGGGGTGGTACCTTGACACTGGTCAATCAACCCAGGGTCTCTAACCTGAGGCTGAAAAGGGAACAAGGGTGAGTCCTTCCTCACCTTGCCCCTACCTCTAGACTTCTGTGCCCTACTCTGGGGAGTGGTACTGCCAGACAACTGAACTGTCAAGGTGCCCTTAGGGGTCACCCCTCTCAGCTCTCCTGACACTGTGGAGCCCCTGTGGGAACAGTCCCAGCACTGGGGCTGGAAATAGGGCATCCTGGGCCTCCCCCCACCCCCACCTCTCCTCCTAGCTTTAGAAGGGACATGGGACCCTTTTCCCCCCTTACCATTATGGGATCTATCTGGGCACTGTGTACCTCCCCCCCCCCCACTCGGTTGAGGGGAACCTAAACCACTCTCCTTAGAATCACTCCCAAATGCCTTTTCAGACACTCTGGTGCTCATCCAGAGGTCTGCTTCGTTTGCAAGTTCCCTGAGGTCAGAGAACTTACAATCAACCAAGTGATGGCGTAGCCCTGGAAAATAGTTACTGAACATGTGCTCTCTGGCCATCAAATTGTACAGCCCCTCAAAAGTGTTTACCATACTACCCTTCACCCAGCCATCCAGTGCCTTGTAAAAGTGTCCCACAAAATCCCCCCATGACTGGTGAGGCCGTTTCCTACTGCCCCTGAATCTCAACCTGCACTCCTCTGGGGTAAAGCCATACTTCTTGACAAGGGTCTCCTTCATGGTTGGATACCTCAATCTGTCTCTCCTATCTAGGGCCTGAAGGGCATCCCTCCCATTACCAGGTATATGCCTCCATAGGACAGCCCCCCAATCCGCTTCACGGATCCTGTGCACTACTAGGGTGACTTCATACACCTCAAACGACTTGTCACCCTCCCAGCCCAGGAAGACCCATCCAATCTGCAGATGTGTGCAAGTGTGACTGAGCATCCTGTGTTTGGGGTTGTCTGAGTGAATGTACAAGGGAGCTGTCAACTAAACCTAGCCAGACGTGGATTGTAAGACACAGAAGGATTTAAGTGTAGAGAAATGCTCACTTTCTAAAAGTGGCATTTCTAGAATAGCAATATTAAATCCAACTTCAGCAATACGCAGGATTTTCTATTACCATTCTGGCCATACTAAATATGACCTGGCTACTCCTTTCAGATCAGAATCTACCACTCAAACAATGTATGAGGGTAACCCTAATGCTATCCTATGAAAGGAGCAGGCCTTACAGCAGTGCAAAACTAATTTAGGAGTTTTACACTACCAGGACATATAGAACACACATGTTAATGTCCTGCCTTTTATCTACGTAGCACCCTGCCCTATGGGCTACCTAGGGCCTACCTTAGTGGTGACTTATATGTAGAGAAAGGAGAGTTTAAGGCTTGGCAATTACTTTTAAATGCCAAGTCGAATTGGCAGTGAAACTGCACACACGGGCACTGCAATGGCAGGCCTGAGACATGGTCAGGGGGCTACTTATGTGGGTGGCACAACCAGTGCTGCAGCCCACTAGTAGAATTAAGTTTACAGGCCCTGGCACAAGTAGTGCACTTGACTAGGGACTTAGAAGTAAATCAAATAAGCCGATTGGGTATAAGCCAATGTCCCCATGTTTTAAAGAGAGGGCACATGCACTTTAGCACCGATTAGCAGTGGTAAAGAGCGCAGAGTCCCAAAGCCAGCAAAAATGAGGTCAGAAAAAGAGAGAAGGAGGAAGGTAAAAAGATTGGGGTGATCCTGCAGGAAGGCAATTTCCAACAAGGGCCATGTGAAACATGTTGACTGTTCACAAAACTTTAACTGCTTTCATATGAATCCAACTGGCTGCATGCTTTCAGATGAATCCAACTGGCAGCATCTCCTCTGACAGCATTGAAATCTCAGCTAGGCAGCGTGAGACCTTTTAAAAGTGGAGGGCTGTAGATCACCAGGCCAGAGGATTACATCCCTGAGTTGCGCTGGCAAAAAGGAGTACATCCCGTCAATCTCTAAGTGACCTTCCCTAGACTATCACACTTCTAGACTTGTAGGGTTGGGGCATTGTATTATTTGATTAGAGCAGGGATTTCAGACTGCAAATATATGTCTTTGATTTGAAATGAACTGGCTTTGTTTGGTTCCAATCCCCATATTCAGGATATTCTGAGGTATTGGTATCATGCATTGTATTTGTTCAGCTTTATGTACCTCTCAATCTTTCTGTTCTGGCATCTCTCAACATAATCTGTTAGTCATTAGGGTATGCCCTTGAAGGTGCACACCAAAGCATTTGTCTGTGGCAACAGGGAGATAAGGGGCAGTGAAAGAATTTCCTCAAAGAACTAATCTCAGCTTCAATGAAACAATCTCATCTTGGTTGATTTATTGCCAAAGTGTGTGTCTCCTAAAGAAGCTGCTATTGAGACACTTGTATGCCTTTCAATAGCAGCCTTTAGTGTATTGTCTCTGAGTAAATCAAATGTATCAAACACATCAAAGTTGTTAGAATAAATTATTGCGAATAATCTAAACCACTAGCAATCATTCTGGGTAGTATTTCAATCCATTATTTTCCACCTACTGTGCCCCTCTGAACAGAGGCCCGCCCGACTTCCTCATGGGAACCGTCCATCCCAATCTGCTAGTCAGGCTACTTCCAAAAAAGAACAGAAGTTTTGTCAGTGTGGTAAAGGTTTGATTCTGTGCCACATCATGCAATAGACCCGTCTTTGTGCATGCCCTTGGACACTGTGAGCATTCCAACAACAACAATAAAGATGATAGGAGAAATGGTTGCAAATGGTTTAAACCACTGGCAACCAGTCTGGGTAGTATTACAACCAGTGCTTAATTTGTAATGGAATGAGTGTTAGTGTCCATAGCTCTGCGCTGAAACCTGCAGCCTGTGCTGTTAGATATCAGCACACCGAATATCACAGCTGCATAGTCTTCAATTCACCTCAGGTCTCTTTAATCAACTACCAGGCAGTCACTGCCTCTTCATCACACTATTGCAGGCTTTTGCATTCTCCTTTTATGATGGTTTTTACATCTTTCTCCTTTTCTGTCTTTCGACTTTATTTGTTTTGGTATTTGGAAAAAATATTGCAACACAAAGATATTGGAGGTCATTAAGAGTTTGGCGGTCGAACCACCATGTTGGCGGTTGTACCGCACACGGGCCGGCGGTGAAGACCACCAAATTATGACCATGGCAGTTTTCCCAAGAGAGCACAGCCAAACCACCGCCAGTACCACCAGTGCGGGGACATGCCACCACTGACAGCGGTAGGCACAGTCACACCGCCAAGGTTTCTGCCACGGTCGTACCACCACGAAAACCCTGGCGGAAACCAACTCCATAAAAGGAAACACCCACCTTCTGGAACACATACCTGAGTGGAGCCGCCATGGGACCTGAACTGGAAGTCCTCCCACTGTTCCTGCTTGCACGATTCCAGAACCAGCGACAAAGACAACATTCGTGAGTACACACACCCACCTTACACAGGAGGGAAATCCCAAACTACACACACACACACCAGACAGTTTGCGACACACACATGTAACCACACACCCATACACACATACACACATGCACACCCATACTACAAACATGCACACCCATACTACACACACCAACACAGGTGCTATGCACACACCAACCCACAGACACAGCATCAACACTGTCTAACACAACCATCCACAACAGCCCTGATACACACAATGACAACACAAACGCAACTACAGAGATGCTTCGCCAAGCAATGTCAATGCACACATCCACATGACAGCACATACTAACAACAACAGGTAACTGCACCAGAGAACCAATAAAAACAATCAAACTGCATTCAATGAATCATACGTCACAACACGCAAACACCACACACAATGCATATGACATAGCCATCACCCCACACATGGACGCACACACAACAACCACACAAGAGCACACAACACCACCATTACACATCTCAATACAAACAATACACAATTTTGCTAAATACATGCATGTAACAAACACAAACATATCTCACATACAGTACACAGCAATGACAGTGAGACAAATGGCAGGGCTACACCCACACGTGCAGCCCAGACACAACAGGTGGCACAACCAACACACACACATCACACACGCACAAACCAAAGGCCACAAACACCAAACTGTCATAATGAAAGAAAGGCAGGACAAGTATGTCAACATCGAATCCAACAACATTTTGGGCCAGATGTATTAAAAAATAGGAACAATAAATATTAATAAACATATATACAAATAAAAGGTCAATAGCCAGTCCAAAGTGCCAAAGGCACAAATGGCACCTCAGAGTGCCCCAACTTGCCTCCTGACTGCAAATTGACCTCCACATGGTAGGGATATCATTGGGGCAGGCAGGCATCTCAGGGATTAGATGGAGGGATTGGAGGGGGCGTTAGGGTTTGGGTTTGGGAGGGTGGTCTTTGGGCTTAGGTTTGGGAGGGTGTCCTTGGGCCTGGCCTTGGGTTTTGGAGGGGGGTCCTTGGGCCTGGGTTTGGGCGGGGTAGTCTTCTTGGCAGATGGAGGGGCATGGGCACTAGAAGGGGTGGCAGGGATGGACTTGGAGGTAGAAGGGCTGAACTTGGGGAGGGAGGCAGAACCCTTGGGGGTATCACGAGGTGGGAGAGGAGTAGGGAACTAGGAAAAATCCAAGAGGAAATGCTTCTTAGACACATGGGGCGGTCATGGCAAATGGGTTTGGGAGTGGATGGAGAGAAAGTGGTTGTAAGATGTGTCTGTGTGGATGTTTTGGATGCAAGTGCATGCGTGGAATGCTTGTGGGTGCTGGGTGTCTGTTAAGTGGGTGAGTGCAGGAGATTAGGTGCCTTGGGAGGAGGGGGGAGGAGATGCAGGGAGATGCCATGCTGGATGGGTGACTGTCTGTTGGGGTGGTGTCTGCACGTACGGTAGATGTGCTGCCTGTGGGAGTGTCAGTGGTTGTGGTGGGTGTGGATGTGGTGACTGGGGTGGATGTCTGAGGGTCTGATATTGTAATGCCTGCGGGTAAGACAGGTGTTGTGGCTGGATCTGTGAATGATGGTGTGGTGGCTGCTGGTGTGTCAGGTGCAGTGGCTGTGAAGGAGGGGGTGGTGGTAGAGTCTGTGTTGGTAGTGGATGTTGGTGTGTCTGCAGGTGGGTGTTGTCTGTGTGCGTGACAGTGGTGGGTCTTATGGTGCTTGTGCTTGTGCTTGTCAGTGGTACACTTGTCTGTTGAGGTGGATGCATGCCTATGTGTATGTGTGCATTGGCTGGGTTTGGGGAGAGTGGTTTGGGATTGGGAAGAGGTAGGTGGAAGGGCGACGGTAGACAAAGGGAGACTGGCTGCCACCAGTGAGGAGGCCAGAGCCTGAAAGGATCTCTGAAGGCCAGCCAGGGCATTGTGAATGCCCTCCAGGAATGCATTGCTCTGTTGGACTTGAGCTGCCAGACCCTGGATGGCATTCACAATGGTCGAATGACCCACAGAGATGGACCTCAGGTGGTCAATAGCCTCCTCACTGAGGGCAGCAGGGCTGACTGGGGCAGGGGCAGAGGGAGGTGCTATTTAGGGGGATGATGGACAATGATGGTGTGGGGTCGTCACAGATGGGTCTACCACCACCAGGGAGTGTCCACTGAAGGAGGATTCCAAAGAAGAGGTGGTAGATCCAGTCTCCCAGGTGACACTCTCATCGCCCTCTGTTCCACTGGGTCCCTCGCTCTCGTCGCATGGGTCGCAGGGGTCGCATGGGATGCTGCTTCCCCACTCACCTGTGCCCTTCTCCTCCGCCTGACATGCTAATGCACACAAATAGAGAGAGAGGGAGGGAGAGAGAGACAGGGAGAATATGGGTTAACATATAACTCTTATACATACAGGTAAACATGAACATCTGTGACTATACATGCCATGGTATGCCGTTGCAGTTGCCAATACACATAACCTACAGCATGTCATTACATGTCACTACTAACCACACCTGTATGCCAACCCTCAGACTTACATCAATATCTAAGTAGGACAATACTACTGGAGTCATCCACATGATGCCAACCATAGCCCTTTTAGCTGGCACAGCATGCCCTGGATGCAGTATCAATTGAATGCCTGGATACACATCATAACTCTCAATACCATTATCACCCATTGGATGTACTGCTGACTGAACTAAACACTTCAGGCCTCTACAGTAACAACACCTGAATAGTCCATGTCCTCTGTAAGATATCCATTACAGTGAAGACAACTCCACTCACAGACCACACAGCACCTGCCTCTCACATAACATGGCAGGCCACTATGTACAGTGATGTCATTATTGAGAACAACTATGAATTAGCCATTACAAGTCAGGCACCAAACAGGTTACATCTGATGTATCCCATTTGAATCTATGGTATAGCCATGTGATTAGTCAGACCCTATCACAGAGCCAGATCAGCAGACACCAAACACATATATCACTACTTAGCATACTGCTAAGTGCATCTACTTTGGGCCACGTAGCATATATAACACATCCATTCTCAATCACTGAGTGTAGTGTCACAACAGATGTACTACTGGAACACACATATTATATCATGGACCACTTCCAATGCCACCAGACATGCAGTTATACCAGGTTGACTACGCACCATGACAACTCAACCATCACACACACCATTTCAGAAATAGAAAAACCTGTCACAGAGCCCTGACAGCACACATCTCAGCCAGTAAATAATTGCATGCATTAGGCACACATGGAAAAAATTACTGGCTGTACACCAATTACAATTCCCACTACTACATAAGGCAGCCAGAGAAGGCTGATTGCAAAATTTGATTCACATCAACATGCCATGTTTCATGCAATGCCCAAACCATTCCTAATCTGCCACTGCATATTTGCCAAGGCAAGCTGAAATAATCCTAGCCCATCACATGTACCCCGAACTATCCATGACGACATGATGTAGGCAGTAACTCAGCAATGTAGCATAGGAATTGCTAGGACAATGTCAAACATGCTATATACACACCATGGTGACAAATAAGAGATGTGCCAGGGCGCTTACCACCTCTAGTACCATACCATTGTTTTAAAGGTGATTTCCCTACAAGTGTTGCTCCTAGGAATGCATAATGTGAGCCATAACCTCATCACTGTTACATGTTTCAGTATCCCAGGTTGGCTACCTATACATACCCTACAGTCAGCAGATCACCTATATATGCTTATTCAGCTATCAGTCCAATGAATCTGTCCCATGAAGCCAGTTTCTGTGGTGGAACTGTAAAACCAGCCCCACAAACAGTAAATACCATAACCAGTACTTGATGTATATAGTCCCAGTGATAAAAAAGTGTCACACAATAGCATTTACAGGTATGCTACACAGATGGGAGTGGACTGACTCCTCAGAGCCACTAATGCAGATGGATAGAACAGGCCATACTCAACGCTTAGGGTGATACAAATACTCACATCCATTGTAAAGGATTGAGTCACACATGTGCCTATGTCATTAGGCCGTCTCCACATTACAGACATGAAGAGGTCTTGAAATTGGAGATATACATCCACTGACAGTATAGCATGGCAACACATCTACAAAATATACTCTGCCAGGGTGCTTAATACCCATTAACTATTGTCAATATACATGTTGCTTTTACCACAATGTCACTTTGCCTGCATTGAGGCACCTAATCCCATTTAAGGCCAGTCAAGTCCCAGGATACAGTCAGTACCCCCTTGTGGCTGCTGTGCTGCCATCAAATGCCCATCCACCTCCGGGTAGGCCAACACCAAAATGCAGGCCATTAGGGGGGTCAGGGTCCGATGGGCACCTCTCCCTCATTGGGAGGACATCCCCAGCTGGGCCTTTGCAGTCTTCCGGGTCTAGCGCCTCAGGCCCTCCAACCGCTTTCTAAAATGGGTGATCCCCCAGCTGTGGACCCCCAGGGGTCGCACTTGCTTGGCAATGGCACACAAAATCCCCTCCTTTTGATGGGTGTTAACCTGCATGGGGGACACAGACAGAAGGAGAAAGTAATGTACACTGGCACCATACCAACAGCAGTGGACTATAAACATCTGACTCACCAAGTGCCCACACATACCCATCCCCTTGATTCACACATCTTCACTTCATCCCCCCTGCATGCATATACTCCCTCATGGGTACACTTATCCCATTCACCATCACACACACCCCTATCACACATGACTATGGCATTGGGCTCACCTGCTCCTCTGGTGCCCCATACAGCTCTCCATACAGGGGTAGGACCCTTTCCACCAACTTGTCGAGCTCTTCTGGGGAGAAGGCTGGAGCCCTATCACCTGCAGGACGTGGCATGATGTCTCCCAGAGATAGTACACAGCAGCTCAGGTCATTGAGATCTTGTTTGCAGGCGTATCAGGAGTCAAGTGAGCAAGGCTGCAGAAAATGGCATTCACAGCCGCCGTGTACAGGACCATCATAGTGTGGCTTATACATGTGACATGCATGACACAGAGACGTGATATTACCGGATGTCAGATGATGTGCATGTCCAGATAGTCAGTGGCACATAGGCAGTGTAACCATATTGATATATAGCATGATCATATACATGATCATGTCGTCATTTGACTCTTGCTCTAGGCAAGACTGCTGGTTTAAGGATGACAGTACTTATGTTTGTAGGCGACTGTGCCAATCCTACAACAAATCATGACTGTCGTCCAAACCCTCCCGGCTCACAAGCAGCACCTCACCAAATACCCAAAACAGTAAAAGGTGTTTTGTGGCAGCCTATACACATGGACTCAAGATTGTGACATCTCAGGGAGTGTCGCGGTTAAACGAAGATTACCCCTTTCTCACATGAACAACATGTCTCAATCAAACACAGGCAATGCAGAAGAGGCAGTAAGGTTTCAATAGGTTTTATTTAACAAAACTGCAATCAGCGGTAAGTTGCATGGGCTGCAATGATTAGGATAATGAACAGTGTAAGAAACAGAAAGGTAAAGACAAGAGTCATTAACACAAAGACCCCCACCATCTTGCAATATCATGAAATGACATGAGATGTGAAACATGCCCTAATACCCTAATGTCATGTACCTAATCTCTAACCTAAAAGAGAGCTAAGTATGTTAAACCTAATCTGCCAATGCCATGTCCATGAGAAGAGCTCCCCACCCTTGTTAACTTGGAATGGGGTCTCTAGCTCAGACTCCGTAAGGACACAAAGAATGGGTCAGCATCAAGGCAACATGCAGCATTGATAGCAGAAATGGCATCTGGTTGGAATTCCTCTGACTATCTGTTTAAGTGAGGAGTATTTATAGGGATCTGGTTGGATCCCTCATGGAGCTCTGCTCCCAAACAATAGATAACAAGACATGCTTGGGACGGTAATTTATATAAACAATTCCCTTGAAGGCGTGAAGAGGGAAACACCTAAAGTTTGTTTATCTTTGTCGCTTGATACTTACGCCTTAGCGAGGTGGCACTGATAACACAAAACTAAAACATGGACCTAACTAAAAACAAGGCAGCCATCTTAAAATATTTAATTAAATAAATGTGCAACAACAGAGAAAGCTAAGCAGGGTAAAAGTCACTAGATGACAGGGGCACGAGTCTGCAAGCCAAAGTCTAAACTAACTCCTGTTTCCCATTAAAGCAAACTAGGATTCGCTACACCCTCCCCATTGCCGTAACAAGTATGACGCCATAGTTGTGACACCACCAAAGGTGAATGAACTCAAATGCTAAAAAATGCTCTGTACTAAAAGCTAAAAGCATAAAAACTAAGTAACAATCCTATTTAAAAACATGTTGAAACCCAAAATAGCTAAAAAACATACAAAGAGACATAATGTCGACCATGATAAGCACAGCAGGCCAAAGTAAGGGCAATAAATGCAAACTTTAAATTTGGTACAATAAGCCAATCATCAAATCTTTCTAGCAATAGTCATGATCTTGAAGAGCATCTTCAAAGCCATGGAATGAAAAGGACCTCAGGAAAGAGGTCACATAGTCAGATGTTCGATCAATCACAGGATAGACAAACGGATCCATTGAGCAGTAGTGTGCAGTAGTCTCTTGTGCAGGTCCACCTGCAGGAGTGCCACTCTCCATAGTGCCAAAAAGAGCCAGATCATTCACCAATGGTTGGCTCATAAGTGGCCTCACAAATCAGCCTTAGTCTCAAGGGGCACGGCCTTGAATGAACCCTCATTGTGGACATCAGCAGTGCTTGGTCCACAGGAGGCACTGGCATAACAGCAAGACACACTGTAGGCAAGTGTTTGAAGAGGCACCATATGCAGAAAAAGACTGGTTGCACGCACCATAGGAGGGGTCGGAATGACAATGACCAATTACGCTCCAATTCCTCCAGCAACAAAGCATCAAAGACCTGAACCATGCATTCACGGCACAGTTGAGCTGGTGGCAGTGGCTCCATTGCTTCGCGTAGATGGACAGACACAACCACTGCGAATCATAAGAAATAGCAGCAGTATTCCACCAATCAATGCCAAAATTATAGAAAATCTGCCAAACACACTTGAAAAGAGTGAACGGATGGCCGATGGAATGACTCAGAAGACAGTCTGGAAGATGGACACAAATCCAGACCCAACAGCCTTAAAGAAATGGACAATCCCAGCAGTGCTTGAGGCGTTGACAATTCCGGATACCAGCTCTCCAAAGTGCCTGGGGAAGTTGATTTTTAATAAGTATTGGATCTCGACTGCTGATCTTGCAATCTGGGGAGCATATGTCTCTCAAGCTGATGTCAACATGACTTGTTTTTTAAATAGTAGCGCCTTTAGTCTGCCTAGCCTGTCTTATTTACATTAGTATTATCAATGTGAGGCCACATGTCTGATACTTTTATCTCTTGTGTGGGGGGGAATAAAACTTGTCCACAACACGTAATGACCTTAGAGACTGAAATTGCGTAGGCAATTCCTGGTTGCATACCACAACAGCTTTGGGCGCTCAGCACCACATAACTTCCATTCAAAAGTACATGAAATGCTGGTCGAATCAAAGGAATGGGAGTACCTGTCAGAAACAGGCCAAGTTTGCGACCCCCGCATTGCAAAGGCCTTGAAGGGACACCTGCTTGCAGATCACTGAATGACTAACAGTAGTCTTGCATTCGCTTCCGCTGAGAAAGACCTCTGTTTTGCCGTTCAGACATTTGTATTCAAAGGGCAACTCCCACTCTTCTTTAATATAGCTATTGCTTAGTCGCTCGCACCTGTCCACAGCAAGATGTTTCAGGCATAACAAAAAACAAAAAGTGGAAATGGGCAGATTAATGATGCAATGTAGGAGCTATACTGTTGAAAGACTCTCTGCAACCGTGAAAGGCAACTTTTCTAACTTCGCTATGTGAAGCATGGTGAAACTCGCTTCCCTTTTAGCCATTGTCTGTTGTTCCTTGGATAAATTAAAAGTTGTGAACAATCCACTATCGTTGATATACTTCCATGGAACTCTGCCATTTTTCAAAGTCTGCAATGTCCAACCTAACTGAATGATGTAACACAGCTGACTTTGCCCATGATATAAAAGGGGCATGTCTGTCTGATAATATCTATTGCAGACAACACTATGTTTGTCAGGGAGAAAATCCTGTTGGACAGAATGTGTATGCCGTTATCGACACCAGCTAAAGCCTTTTCTAAGTTATCCTTATCTATTTGCATCAAACGCACATCAGCTTACATCTTACATATATATATACTATACTATACATAGCATAGATTAATCTTTTAGAGCGTGGATTTCTAGGACCTAGCAAAAAGTCCTGCAAGTCTATATCCTCAGAAAGAGTGTTAAGATGTTCTTTAACTGCAGCTAACGTGTTAGACTGTACCCATTGTTGGCGCAGTTCACCCACACTGTCTGTCTTGTGTTGACCCGAGACGAAGCGAGTGTCTGGCCGGCTAATCTTGAAACCACCTGAGGAATTTAAAAAACGCACCTGACATCCATTGGTGTCTATTGACCCAATCAACCACCCGCCAGGACTGGAAAGTGAAGAGTTATGGGTCCCAGCCTGAACCTTTGCATTTAGGTAATCCTCAGTGATATTCAGGATGAATTGCCAATCCTCAAACTTTGCCGGTGTGGGGATACTGGGAGGGTTCATTTCTTTTATTTTAGCTAATCCCAGACAGGATGTCTTTTGAATGGTGTCATTTCAAAAAATCATTTGCACAGGAATCAGACATGCTCTAAATTAAGCTTCCCTACACTGTTTTTGACAATCTTATGTTCCTCATACACTCTTTAAATCAACAGTGTTCCTCCAGTATTTGTAATCTTCAACTGCAAGACAGGAAACAAAGGAATCTGAATAAATCAGCAATTAGTAAAATTTTCCTAATTTTTGATGGAGGTAATTTGAAATAGTATGATTCTGCATGTTTTATGCCTGCCCAGAAAAATATGTAAATTTATCTGAATAACGTTGTGGGCTCCCTACAAGTGGTGTTGAACAATGTTCCTACTCTGTGTAGTTAAGTACTGGTCTGTGTCTAGTGGCACAGTGCAGATAGTAATGTCCCCTGTTGTTAAGGCAGAACATTTACCCATTCATCTTTTTGAAATACTGAATAGTCCTTCATTTCAGTTAACATAGAATCAACTGTCTGGACATCCCAGTCATCAGATACAACACCAGGTGTAATTACATCTGACATAGAAATTGTGAATACATATGGAATTTGAATGACCTCAGTAGGCCAGTATATATCAAATGGAATGTTGTCCCACACAATCCCATCAGGAATTGGTACAGCTGAAATGTTCACAAGGGACAAGTCTCTTCGGACCTTATGTGAGAAATGATATGGCGTTAAGACTTCATCCACAAGCTCAACTGAGGAGCGTTCAGGAAGATAATGACCATTTATAAGTAAAAAGAAAACAGTCACAAAACCAATCCATAAAAACAATGCAAACAATGTCAAGCAGATTCATAAATAGTTCCATAGGTATATTAAATAGTTATTTTTAAGCCGTAAATACAGCTTATGTGTCTTTGAAACATTTTAAATCACAGGAGTGGATGAGTCTGAAGGAAAGTCATGAATGTCGATGAAGTAACCAGAAGCAGTCTCTGCAAACGAGGGATCAGGCGCATTAACGGTGGATAGATCACTTCACGTGGAGGATCATAGTAGACGGTGTCTTCAGTCTTTGTAGTGTTGGTATAGAAAACAGCCAAATCTTGGACAGGTGCTGTCGTTGAAGTGGTAACTGGAATCAGCAAGAGCCCATTTTCCGCCCTCCCCATGATCGAGGAGGTATTTGTAGCATTGTTGGAAATTGTTGTGCAGGCCAAAGTAGCATTGTTATTTCTACTTTGAAGAGGTATGCCCTGTTGGGGAGTGAGAGGGACCCAGGAACTATCCAAGGGACCTCTGGATCTACTGTGCAGGATCGACCAGATGGTGAAGTTTGACGTTGTTAATGGAAATTAATCTGTTTCCTTTGGAACCAGGCAGCAGTGGTAGGATGACAGTCCTGGTACCTTTTACTCCCGGGACTGGGACCAGTGCTCTGTAAGATGGGCTGAATTCCTTCTTCACAGCAATCTTGTCATGAACCAGATCCCGACTTTAGGAATCCAGCCAGTGGAAGTTGTTGGTAAATGCCTTATTCCTAAGGTGGCAGCACTGGTGGATAATTTATCATCACAAAATTGCTGAAGCTCCTGTAAAACAGTGAGACGTTCATTTATGTCAAAAGGTGTGTCTGCTGCCACCAAACTAGGGCCATCAAAATCAGGGACATACATAGGTATCCCAAAGAGAGTTTGTTTATCTTTGTCGCTTGATATTGACGCCTTAGCTTGGTGGCACTGATAAAGCAAAGCTAAAACATGAGCCTGACCAAAAACAAGGCAGCCATCTTAAAAAAATTAATTAAATAAATGCGCTACAACAGAGCAAGCTAAGTAGAGTAAACGTCACTAGGTGACAGGGGTACGAGTCTGCAAGCCAAAAGCTAAGCTAGATGCTGTTTCCTGTTAAAACAAACTAGGATTCACTAAAATCAGTGCGGGACAGCTCAGTGTAGCACATATGGAACATTATACGTGCGATGTGTGTCACAAACAATTTATCAGGTGCAGCCATGTGCAGCAAGGATGGTGTCCAAGCCGCTTCAGCATGCCCATTATAGTATGTGTCAGCAGTGAGATGCATGTCTACAGTGTTAGGTGTGTGTGTGATTATGACATGTTCTGCTTCCATGTGTGAAGTACTTATCACTTTGTACATTCTCTCCTCTCTATCCTACATATGCTGTAATGAGGAGATTGAGACATGCACCAGTGTACCATCCACTAGTTGACCTTGCAACCTTGGACGAGAGGCATATACTCCAGACCTCTCGCCGGAATCGTCAGACCATCATGGATCTATGTACCCAATTGGAGCTTGACCTATTGCCTGCCATATGCAATCCCTATGCCATTCCTCCCACAGTACAACTCCTGTCAGTGCTACACTTTCTTGACACATGCTCCTTTCAGCATACAGTGGGCTTGGCAGCAGGGATGTCACAGCCCATGTTCAGTCTTGTGTTGAAGGATGGACTGTGTGCTTTACTGAAACACCTGGACAGCTACATCAGGTTCCCCCAATGTGAGGATTTAGTCTATGTGAATGCAGACTTCTATGATATGGGACACAACCCTCATGTGATAGGGGCCATAGATGGCCCCCATATAGCATTGGTCCCTCCCAGTTCCAATGAAAAGGTGTATAGCAACAGGAAGAAATGGCACTCGATTAATGTTCAGGTGATGTCTGTGGCAGACCAGTACATCTCACAAGTGACAGCCAAGTTTCCTGGTTCTGTGCATGACTCCTACATTCTGAGGAACAGCAATGTCCCACACATGATGGCACGACTACACAGGGAGAGGGCTTGGCTCATTGGTATGTATGCATTTTGATGTGTTTTTCCATCATGGCACCTGTCATCACATTCCTCCCTGTGGCTATACCTGTATTGTGAGATGTCCTACCTTTGTGCACACAGGAGACTCTGGCGGTCAATCTGACCGCGGTGGGCGGCGGTCGCCGCCCGCCATGCGGTACCGCCGAATGACCGCACCGCGGTCAAAAGACCGTGGCGGTCATTCCAACTTTCCCGCTGGGCCGGCGGGCGACCGCCAAAAGGCCGTCCGCCGGCCCAGCGGGAAAGCCCCTGCAACGAGGAAGCCGGCTCTGAATGGAGCCGGCGGAGTTGCAGGGGTGCGACGGGTGCAGTGGCACCCGTCGCGATTTTCACTGTCTGCAAAGCAGACAGTGAAAATCTTTGTGGGGCCCGGTTAGGGGGCCCCTGCACTGCCCATGCCAGTGGCAGGGGCAGGGGCAGTGCAGGGGCCCCCAGGGGCCCCACGACACCCGTTCCCGCCATCCTGGTTCTGGCGGTGGACACCGCCAGAAACAGGGTGGCGGGAAGGGGGTCGGAATCCCCATGGCGGTGCTGCAAGCAGCGCCGCCATGGAGGATTCCCTGGGCCAGGGGAAAACCGTCGGGAAACCGCCGGTTCCCCTTTTCTGACCGCGGCTTTACCGCCGCGGTCAGAATAGCCCAGGAAGCACCGCCAGCCTGTTGGCGGTGCTTCCGCCGCCCTCCGCCATGGCGGTCATGGACCGCCAGGGTCGGAATGACCCCCTCTGTCTATCCTAACCTTCCCTGGCTGTTGACACCAGTGAGGTACCCTGCCACGGAAGGTGAACTCCATTTCAATGAGGTCCACGGCAGGACGAGGTGTGTAATTGAAAGGACATTAGGCCTTCTGAAGGCCAGATTCGGGTGCCTGGATGTCTCTGGAGGTCCCTTCTTCTACACTCCCCAAAAGGTATGCCAGATCATAGTTGCCTGCTGCATGCTCCACAATCTTGCCCTGAGATGTCAGATACCATTACTAGCAGATGATGAGGAGGCTGGACCAGTGGTTGGTGATGCAGACATGGAAAGTGATGAGGAGGCAGATGAGGAAGGTGCAGCTGGCTCTAGGGCTGAGCTCATCAATTAGTACTTCCAGTAACATACAGGCATGATGCGTGTGTATTTGCAAGTGTTGTATATTGTTAGAAATGGGGTCTTTGTTTGGCAGTCAGGTTACACCCTGTCCAAGCAAGGACCTTCACTCTAGTCAGGGTAAGTCACACACAATCCAAATTATCCTGTGATCATCCTCTGGTAGCTTGGCACTGAGCAGTCAGGCTTAACTTAGAAGGCAATGTGTAAAGTATTTGTGCAATAAATAATACCATAACACAATATAGCACCACAAAAATACACCACACAGTGTTTAGAAAAATATATAATATTTATCTGGATAAATGCAGGTCAAAACAATTAAAACGCATTAAGTATATGTTGAGATATCACTGAAAAGTGATATGAAGGCCCTCATTATGACATTGGCGGTAAGTCCCGTTGACCGCCATGCTGACTGCCGCCAACATACCGCGACCGCGCGGTGTACCGCTACCCATATTATGACCCACACATAGCAATTCCTCACTATACGGACACAAACACAAGCCCGCCAGCCCAAAGTTCAGTGATAAAATAGCGGTAGCAAACCCCACACCGTTACGCCAACAGAACTATGCCCATAGCATTATGACCCACTAATCACCGTGGCGGACATTCAACTGTGGAAAACCATTGGCGGTACATACTGCTGCGCTCAAAATACACACACATACAAAACAACACCAGACTGGACAATTCAAGCTACACACACCTGACACCCATACAGACATCACACCCACATACCCACACCACTATAAAACACACACCCACACTACCCACATCCCTTTACGACTCAAAGAAATTGACAACTGAGAGAGAGACATCAAGAGCACCCAGAGAACCAGAGCCACAGAACACCATCACCCATACACCACCCACACACCTCACAGAGCACACCCCAACACATCACCCCACACACCCTCACACACACACACCCATGGCACTACAAAGACACCCCAGGTTCTCTGAGGAGGAGCTAAGGGTCATGGTGGAGGAAATCACCTGTGGTAGAGCCACAGCTATTCAGATCACAGGTGCAGCAGACATCCAGTGCAAGGAAGATGAGGCTATGGCGGTGAATCGTGGACAGGGTCAACGCCGTGGGACAGCACCTCAGAACAAGGGATGACATCAGGAAGAGGTAAAACGACCTACGGGGGAAGGTGCGTTCCATGGTAGCAAGACACCAGATAGCTGTACAGAGGAATGGTGGTTGACCTCCACCTCCTCCCCCACAACTAACAACATGGGAGGAGCAAGTCTTGGCAATCATGCATCCTGAGGGCCTGGCAGGAGTAGCAGAAGGACTGGACTCTGGTAAGCCAACTCTTTACTACTATCACCCCCCTACTTGCATGCCAATCCATACCCCCACCATCACCCTCACTCCCATCACTCCACCAACTCCCACACACCCCACCATCACAACCCACCCATCCCAGTACCCAGCACTGCATGTACCACCAGTGCATTGACACCCCTCACAGCCCTGCATGAACATCCATCACCACAGCATGCACACTAGAGAGAACCACCTAGCCCACAAAATAACAACTCACACAAGGCAAAGCTAACAGTGCACTCACAACCATAGAGGCCAACACACCCATGCACAAGATGTCACCATGCAGAAACAATAACACTGCATTTACATCCCCACAGGACTCCCACACAACGTCACCGGAGAGGAGGTGCCAGCATTCCAGTCCCCCCACAGAAGAGGCCCACAGTGATGACAGCAGCACTGCTCACCTGGATCAAGATGACCAACCTGGACCATCAGGGACCTCCGGACAGTCGGTTACCTAGGCACAGTCCCATACAACCACAGAGCCACCCTCTACAGGAAACACCAGCACAGCACCCAACCAGCGGGCCCATCCCTCTGTCCCCACGACACGTCAATCAGCATTGTGTCCACCACTACAGGGACCCCAGGCAACCCCTGGAGTCAGTGGCAGTGGACACACGGTTCAGGGGACAGAGGCACAGGACAACAGGGAAGTTGGTTGGACTGCTGTGCGACGGGGAAGGACAGGCCCAGGGAACCGACTCTCCAACAGGCACTCACCAACATCCTGGGAGCATACCACCATTCCCAGGAGATGATGGGCCAGATACTGGCCAAGTTGCAGGAGACCCAGTGGCTGCAGGATGGACAGTACCTGGGGATCAGGGAGGACCTGAGGGACATCCACACCACCCTGGTCACCATTGCAGGGGTGCTGGCACACATGGCCAACATCATGAGGGAGGCAGTGGCACACCAACGGGTCCCTGACACTAGCCACACCGATGAACAGCCCCCCACCTCCGCTGAAACTAGTGGACAGGACCAACAGGCCACAAGCACCGCTCCCCTTGCATAAGGAGAACCACCCCACAAACAGTCCCTGTGATCCAGGCAGAAGCCAGAGAACATTACCAAGACCCCCACCAGGAAATAAGACTCTCCTGATTGTCACTCTTGAGTCCCACTTTGTCACCCTGTCCAACTTGAACTGCCATTGCTCCACTTTCTATGCCCCCTTTGACAATGTGCCTGTGAGACAAAGAGGCTGTACTCTATCCTGGACTCTCCTCCACCATCACCCAAGCCCACTGCATATCCCCATTAAATTTTCAGCAATTAAATAAACACCCCTTTAAAAAATACAAGTATGTAGTATGTCAAACGATATAATTAAGCATTCCTTTAACAATCTGTAGACATTGCAAGTAGACTGTACAGTAATGTGTACATAGGTATGACCTGTATTGTGCTGCAGTCAATACACCAGGAGCCAGAGTAGGGCACAAATATATGTGAATAGACATGTCAAAGGGTACAGTAAGTGCCCATGGTAGTGGAAACAGCAGCCTGCCAGTGAAAATTTACAACACAAAACTGCATTGGAAGGTGAAGTTACAGTGTCTTACCTGTGTGTCACTGGAAGTACTGTTGAATTATGGATGTTCTGTTGTCCACATCCTCATCCTCTGCCTCCTCTTCATCACTGTCCACAGGCTCCACCGCTGCCACACGCCCATCTCCAGCCTCATCCTCCTGCAGAAAAGGCACCTGGCGTCTCAAGGTAAGTATGTGCAACATGCAACATGCCACGATGATGTGGCACACCTTCTTCGGTGAGTAGCACAGGGATCCACCTGTTAGATGGAAGCACCAATACCTGGCCTTCAGGAGGCCAGATGTTCGCTCTATAATTCGTCTTGTTCGCCCATGTGCCTCATTGTAACGTTCCTCTGCCCTTGTCCTGGGATTCCTCACAGGGGCCATTAGCCATGCGAGGTTGGGGTAACCAGAGTCACCTGTAAATATCGAGGAATACCTGTTAGCCAGACACTCACCCTTAGGGCCAACCCCACACCCATATACCAACATACACTGGGTGGGGCCCATGGGCTCACCTATTAGCCACACCCTGTGCCTCTGGAGTTGAGCCATCACATATGGAATGCTGCTATTCCTCAGGATATAGGCATCATGCACAGAACCAGGATACTTTGCATTGACTTCGGAGATGTACTGGTCTGCCAGGCACACTATCTGCACATTCATGGAGTGAAAGCTCTTTCAATTTCTGAACACCTGTTCATTTCTCCTGCAGGGGACAAAGGCAATATGTGTACCATCAATTGCCCCAACAATGTTGGGGATATCTCCCATTGCACAGAAGTCAGATTTGACTGTGGCCAAATCCTCCACCTGGGGGAAAACAGTGTAACTGCGCATGTGTTTCATCATGGCAGACAACACTCTGGTCAGCACGTTTGAGAACATTGGCTGGGACATTCCTGCTGCCGTGGCCACTGTCACTTGGAAGGAGCCACTTGCCAAGAAATGGAGCACAAATAGGACTTGCACAAGAGGAGGGATTCCAGTGGCTTGACGGATAGCTGAGATCAGGTCTGGCTCCAATTGGGCACACAGCTCTTGGATTGTGGCCCTATCAAGTCTGTAGGTGAGGATAATGTGCCTGTCCTCCATTGTTGCCAAGTCCACCAGGGGCTTGTACACAGAGGGATTTCTCCATCTCCTATTCATCTGCAGTGGTTGTACTCTAGGGGGCAAAACGATGAGCATCTGGTCAGTTTTCAACATTTCCTCAATGTACAATGCATTGCATGTTGTGACAGGAACAGTATCTCTATGTTTATTCCCAAAATGTGCTTATGTAGGCAGTGACACGGTTAGGTGCCATGGCCTGCCTCCCCCCTAAAATGGCGGACACCTGTCCTGTGTGGAGGGACAGGAGGAAATGAGGTAATGCCGCTGACGTTGTGCGCCATTGCAAGAGGCGGTCGAGTACCGCCATGCAACTCCTCATTGGTTATCATTGGGGCCCTATGGGTTACAGTAGCCAATGGTGGTGTATGCCGGCGGTGACGATACGCACCGCTGCAGACGTGACCACCATTTTCTATCTGTTCACTCACTTGCTACCTGACCTTCAACAGGAGAGAACCTACACTGCAAGTGCTGTTGTGACCTGTGTCTGGAAGCGACCATGGCTCGTGTCACTGGGAAAAGGGCCCCTGCCTTCACCGTTGTGGAGTTGGAGAAACTGATTGCTTTATGGGCCTCCAGACCAACAGGTGAGTACACTGTAGGCACAATGCATGGGCCATGAATGCATGGTGTGATGTGTGTGAATGCCTCATGTAGGGGTGGGGTGGTGGAGGGGTCCTGGGCTGCATGCAGCATGTATGGTGGGCAATGTATGTGCGTAAGGGGATGGGAGTGATATGGTGGGCCGTGGTTGTAACAGGCCGGACGGTATTACTGATCCCTTTTTTCATTTTCATTTTTCTGTTGGTCAGCGCCCATCAGAAAAAGGGTACATGGCGTGCCATCGCCAAGGACGTGCGGACCCTGGGGGTCTACAGAAGGTGGAGCACCCACTGTCGCAAATGGTGGGAGGACCTGAGATGCTGGGCAAGGAAGACAGTGGAGGCCCACCTGCGGATGGCCTCCCAACGAGGAAGGGGTGCCCGTCGAACCCTGATCCCCCCGATGTTCGGCATCCTGGTGGAAGCCTATCTGGACCTGGATGGGTGCTTCAGGGCATCACCAATTTCGCGTGGTGGGGTGGTCTCTGGGTGGGGGATGTGGGCCTGAGGGTGCCCCTAGGCCAGGCAGGACATTGCAGGGTAGGTTCTGTGTTGGGCAGGGGCTGATGCACTCCACCCCCAAACATGCTAGCGGGCATCTACTACTGGGCAGGGATCTTTGGGTGTCAGGTATGCTTCAACTGGCATTAGGTATTACTGTCCATGGCCTGGTGACTAGCATTGTGAGTGGTAGTGCATCGCTTAGTGCGTAGGGCTGTCCCCTGTGTGTTGTGTACACCAAAGGTGGTGTTGTTGCTGGCATTGACCAAGTGTATCCTCTGTCTCTTCCCCCCTTTTTTTTGTCACCCTGTCCTTAGCGCATTAGCATCATCTGGTAGAGGAGCAGAGGCACCGGTGAGGAGGGGAGCTGCATCCAACATGGCCCATGAGGCCGAATCTACCGACCTTGAGGGTACCAGTGGGACAGAGGGCGAGAGGAGCACCACAGCGGAGACAGGATGAGACAGTTTTGACAGTGATACCTCCTCCGATGGAAGCTCCCCTACATCCAGGGGCTGGCAGGGCATTTGCAACATACAAATGCATTCATGGAGGGCATTCACTCTGGTGTGGTCGCCCAACATAGATAATTCCAGGCTCTGGCCTCCTCCCTGATGGCAGACATTTTCCCTGTCTCTAGCCTCCCCCTCCAACTTCCTCTACCCAGTCCCATTCCCCTGAACCCCAACCTATCCCAAGCACACAGTCAGACCAGCATATACCCAAGACAACACACAGGAGTGGCTCAGGCAAACACAAGCACTACAAATCATCCCACAGCCACTCACACAAACACCATCCAGAGGCAGACACAGCAACATCCATTGCCTTCACTGTGTCCCCCTCCTCCTCCTCATCCACCTCCCTCCCAGTAGCATCTACACTCACACCTGCATGCACTACACACTCATCCACTACCTCCATCACCATCACGCCTATCACTACACACCCCTCACTGGCAGTCACCACCCCCACATCCATGCACACGTCCCCTGTGTCCTCTCCCACTGTGTCTGTGACCCCTCCTCCCATAGTACACAAACGCAAGCACACATCCACCCAACAGCCATCCACCTCACAACAGCACCCACCTCATGCACCTGCACCCAAACACAGCAGACTGACCGCCCCTACAACCGCTCCCTCCTCCTCCACTCCCAAACCTTCACCCTCTTCCCGCCCCAGTGTCCCTAAGAAGCTTTTCCTCGCCACCCTTGATCTCTTCCCTACCACTCCCCCACCCCGTCCTTCACCTCAGGCCAGGGTGGCCAGAATCCAGCCCAGCACCTCAGCCACCAAGTCCACCTCGACTGTGGTTTCTGCAGCTCTGAGAGGCTCTAAGGAGGCACCTGTCAATCCAGCCAGTGTGCCACCTACACCTGGCAAGCCCATGAAGGTTCCGCCACCTGGAAAGGGCAAAAAGGGGAGAGAGTCCAGCCAAGGCCAAGGCATAGACTCCAGCTGTCAGAAGCAAGGAGGCACCACCATCTGCCAAGGGCAGGAAGGAGCACAGAACACCAGCCAGGGCACTTCAGACGTCCGAGGCTGCAGGAGAAGGGCTGGAGCCTCCCCCCTCCACTGGCAGCACCACCACCTGCACCGCAGCAGGCAGCGATACCTGCACTGCCACAAGCAACACCACTGGCAGCTGAAGTATCCCCAGTGGGCAGCCGTCCGAGGCTGCAGGAGAAGGGCTGGGGTCTCCCCCCACCAGTGGCAGCACCGCCACCTGCACCACGGCAAGCACCGCCACCTGCACCGCGGCCAGCAGTGCCACCTGCACCATCGCAAGCACTGCCACCTGTAAAGCCGCAAGGAGCACCACTAGCAGAAGCCCCTGTGGGCAGCCTTCCAAGGCTGCAGGGGAAGGGCTGGAGCCTCCCCCCACCACTGGTAGCACTGACACCTGCACCGGCACTGCAACCACTGTAAAGCCGTCCCCGCCGGAAGATGGACTGTAGTCCTGTCTCCATGTTGTGTCATGCATCCTGCCCGCAGAAAATCGTGTGGGTCTGACACCCAGGTGAGTGACTGTGACCTTAAACACCCCATGTGCTGCATCACTGGGCACAAAGCCCCTTCCACATCCATTGGAAGAAGGCATCCACTCACCCTATCCTTGGCAGGATGAAGCACACTGGCCACAAAGGCCCCCTCCAGAACCAGTGGAAGAAGGCATCCACTCACCCTATCCTTGGCAGGATGAAGCACATTGGCCACAAATGCCCCCTCCAGAACCAGTGGAAGAAGGCATCCACTCACCCTATCCTTGGCAGGATGAAGCACACTGGGCACAAAGTCCCTTCCAGAACCAGTGGAAGAAGGCCTCCACTCACCCTATCCTTGGCAGGATGAAGCATACTGGGCACAAAGCTCCCTCCAGAACCAATTGAAGAAAGCATCCACTCACCCTATCCTTGGCAGGATGAAGCACACTGGGCACAAAGCCCCTTCCAGAACCAGTGGAAGAAGGCATCCACTAAAGAGACTGTGGCCGTGCACTCCCCAGGAGCAAGCAGTGACAAACCCACCCACTAGAGAGAATGTGGCTTTGCACTCCCCAGGACCAAGCAGTGGTCAAACCACCCACTTGAGAGACTGTGGCTTCGCACTCCCCAGGACCAAGCAGTGGGCAAACCACCCACTTGAGAGACTGTGGCTTTGCACTCCCCAGGACATTGCAAAGGACATGTAGCCCCCTCCAGGAGAAGTGGCATTGTACCATCTTCCGACTGAGGTGCCCCCCTTTCCCTGTCCCCCTGGGGTGCCTGTGTGTTTTTTCGACCTGATGCCCCTGCAGTGTTCTCTCCGTATTGAGGCAGGAGTCAAGTGTGGGCTTGGCCTATGTGTTTTGGCCCAGTGGGCCATGGACATTTTGAGTGATTATTGTCCCACCTTTTGTATATATTGTATATATTGTAAATACTGTTTTTGAATTATAAACGTATTTCTAACTATTTCTAATATAACACTCATTTGACTCCATTCCTTTTGTCCTTGCGCTATTCCAGAGGGTTACGGGGTGTATATGTAACGTTGGTGCATGTGTTTGTGTGTATGGTGTTGAGGGTGATGGTGGGGGCGGGGGGGTTGCGTGTGTGTGTCACTCTCCTTTTCCTCCTCCACTCCCCTGTGTGCTAGGTGCAGTACTCACTGTAGTCGTCGTCGCCGGCATTGGTACTCCTGGTATAGAAGGAGATATACCAGCATGGGGAAGACCTACAGCTCGGGCTCCATGGCATCCTGGTTCTTCCTTGAGTGTCGAGAGGTGAGTGGCTTCCCTTCAGATCACTGTTTCTGCCGTGCTTTTGATGGTGTTGGTACCGCCCTGGAAAAGGGGGCGGATAGGCCTCTTGTAATACAGTGGGCAGAACCTTGTCTTCTGCCTGACTGTTGGTGGTTACCGCCATGGAGCTTGTTGCTACTGCCGTGGCAGTCGGCGTGTTAAAGTGGCTGTATGTGTTTGCGGTTTCCACCGTGGTCATGATTTCATTTTTTTTACCGCCGGCCTGTCAACTAAACCCAGCCAGACGTGGATTGAAAGGCACAGAAAGATTTACTGCAGAGAAATGCTCACTTCCTAAAAGTGGCATTTCTAAAATAGTAATATTAAATACAACTTCACCAGTCAGCAGGATTTTGTATTGCCATGCTGGCCATACTAAATATGACCATCCTACTCCTTTCAGATCAGCAGTTACCACTCAAACAATGTTTTACAATACCAGGACATATAAACTGCATAGATACATGTCCCGCCTTTTGCCTACACAGCACCCTGCCCTAGGAGTTACCCGGGGCACCCCTTAGGGGTGACTTATATGTAGAAAAAGGGGGTTTTAGGCTTGGCAAGTACTTTTAAATGCCAAGTCGAATTGGCAGTGAAACTGCACACACAGGCCTTGCAATGGCAGGCCTGAAACAAGGTTAAGGGGCTACTTAAGTGGGTGGCACAATCAGTGCTGCAGGCCCACCACTAACATTTAATCTACAGGCCCTGGGCACATATAGTGCACTCTACTAGGGACTTATACGTAAATCAAATAGCCCAATTGGGTATGATCCTATGTTACCATGTTTAAAGGGAGAGACCATATGCACTTTAGCACTGGTTAGCAGTGGTAAAGTGTGCAGAGTCTAAAAACCAGCAAAAACAGAATCTCAAAAGTGGAGGGAGGCAGGCAAAAAGCTAGGGGTGACCACCCTAAGGCTGTCAGGTCTAACATATATCCACAATGATTGGTGACAATGGTCCTCCTGAGTTGAGTGTGTTGGGATAAGTGACTGATTGCATGTAAGGTGCTGAGTTTAAATCTCTCATCTCTAACATGTGCACTCAAAGCAGATTGATAGATTCACATCCCCTTTAGACAGACCTGTATTGTGCTGTGTGTCCTGCATTCTCCCGTTCTCATGTCACTCTAGCGACTGACTGTGTAATGTTTTTCGTTGTCTCTCCTACCTATAGCTTGAAGCATTCATGGTCATTAGCCTTTGGTAACTGTTTACAGAATTGAGTTTTGCACATGACAGATGCCAGCTACAGTGACTAGTTATGTATTTCCTGAGACTGGTGATGTAGAAACAATATCTGTTGTGCCCTGTTTAGTTGCCAAGCTACACTGGGCCAGCCAATTATGTACTGCATATGTACTTTGTGTGGCAACATGCCTTTTATTCTGAGGGAAATCTCTGTCATCGCTTTTTGCAGGATGGATAAGTGGATATCCTCTAGTGTGTGGCTGGACTGGTGACTCCCTTACATCTACCATGGAACATATTTGTTGGACTGTGTCTCCTGCAGAGGATGCCTCTCTCTGCAATACATTATACTGCCCGTTGGTTTGTGGGCCATTCCCACATAACATTTTGCATACCATATATTTGAGGATGTCAAAATAAAGACACCTATACAGTTGCTGTGATCTACAGTGTTTATTGTGCATACAAGGGAAATAGGGAAATGTGAGTAAACATATATGGTGCATACTGTGTCAAACAAGTGATGAGTGGGGTCATGGGTGGGGTCATGGTAGTTGGAATCATCAGAGTAGGTGGCCCAACTGTAGGTAGCACAGGTCCAGTGTCCAAGGGCCATGGGAAAATGAAGTGATGTAATTGAAAAGGGTGTCTCAGTGGCACACAAGGGAGAGAAATCAGGAGAATTTCACTTCCTGGCAGTGGGTTAGGTCTTGGCATCTGCTCCAGCCGAATGCCCGGGCTGACATCCATTTTTGAGAGGGGATTCTTCAGCTACACAGGGGGGAGTGCCTGAGGGTTGTGGTTCCCCTGACAGGGCCTCCATTCCACTAGTTGCAGAAGATGTGGAAGGCTCACACGTGATGTGGCTAGTGGAAGGGGCCTGCTGGTGGGTGGAGGAAGCATGCATGGTGTTGTTGAGGTCTCAGAGCACCCCTGCAATGGAGGCCAGGGTGGCATTATGAGTCTGCCACTGCTGCATGACCTCCTGGTGGTATTCCCTCTGCAGGTTTTGCTTTTCCCCCAAGATGGTAATGATCTGGCCCATCCTGCCCTGGTATTGTTGGTATGCTCCCAGGACTTGGGTGATGGTATCCTCGTCAGGTGACTCCCTTAGCTGCCCCGTCCTCTGGTCCACAGGTTCCCTCCTACACCCCCTGCCATGAGGTGCCTGTGCCCCAGGCACAGTGTGCCTACTCCCAGTGTTAGCAGGATTTTCATTGTCTTGGTTGGGAGGGGGCCACTCAGGTCCCTGTACTGATGGACACACTATTGATTGAACAATCCTTGGGACACAGGTTTGGGGACAAAGGGTTGGCTGTGAGGTTGTTGCCTCAGGTTGGGGGGGGTTATGTGGGCAGGGAGAGGCAGGGAGTGGTAGGCTGACCATGTGTCCCAGATGGGCCAGGTAGGTCATGAATTTCCAGATAGGGGCATTGTCCTCACTGGAGCCTTCATCCTGAAGAAGGCTGGCAGTTTCTGGTATCCTATCTATGGTGGCAGTGGCAGGGAAACCTGTGGATGGAGTGAGAGTGAGTTAAATGTGGACGTGTGATTGGTTGTCTCTTTGTCTGATGCATACAGTGGCTTGACTTGATTCCCAGCAATGACAATGACAGGTGCAGCACTGCAAACACAGTTTGTGGATAGTGGATTGTGACATGTGTACCATGTTCTACAGAGGTTGTTGTCAATCAGGCTTGGTAACTTTTGCTCGGTGGGTGGGTTCTGTCCCTCTGTGATGGTTCACATGACAGGTATGCCCTGTTAGCTCGTGGCAAATCTGGCTTGCTGGATGTGAGTGGGAATGGCTATACACTGTAGCATGGTGTCCAAGTGGGAGGAGGGTATGTGTGTATGCAAGGTTGCTTGTTCTGTCTGTGCATGTTGTGCATGTAGTATACCTTTTTAGTTTCAAGCCCATGGTCAATCCATTTCATGGTCGTTGATCAGGATAAGTGGCCCTTAGGTTTGGTGACAGTGCTGCAGCTGTGTTTGGCACTGTTTGCCATTGTGTTGTGCCATTGCATTGCTGTCATTGCCATGTGTTGGTCCTCAGACGAAGAATCGAGTTGGTGTAGCTAGTTCAATAGTCATACATGCAAGAGATGTGATGTGGAGTGCACATTGCAGGTTTTGATATAGGTGGGCTAGTGCATTGTGAGAGTCATAGTGATTATTATTGGCACTGCTATCTGTGCACTTGCCAGGGACTATGTGAGCATTGGGGCTGGGTGGTGTGGCATGCAGGAGAGGAGCATTTGGTGATTAGGTGGGAGATAGAGAGGATTGGGGAGTGTTTGGGTGGTGAGAAAGCATGCTGGACAAGATGAATTTGTGCCAGGGGAGTGGTAGTTACTTAACAGAGTTCGGTCCTCCGGGTATTCCAGTCAGGCCCTCTGGATGCAGTATGTCCAATACCTTCTCAACCCACAATGTGAACTCTGGGGAAGGAAGTGGGGGACCACCACCACCACTACCAGTCTTCTGCACGGCTATCAGATGGCATGATGCCATGGAGGGCACCTTCCCTCAGAAGTCGTTCTACCTCTTCCTGACGTCATCCCTTGTTCTTGGATAGTCACCTACTGAGTTGACGCTGTTGACTATTCTCTGCCATAACTCCATTTTCCTGGCAATGGAGGTTTGCTGGAACTGTGCTCCAAATAGTTGGGGCTCTACCCTGGCATGTTCATCGACCATGACCCTCAACTCATCATCAATGAAGCGAGGGTGCTTTTGACAGGACATGGTGGTGGTTGTGATGTGGGTGGGGGTGTTTTGTGTATGAAAGGGTGACGTTTAGGGTGCTCGGTGGGGTGGGGGTGATTCATTGTATGTGATGGTCAGTTGTGGTGTTTGTGTGTAGTCGTGATGTGTGTAATGTGTTCTGTGTGCAGTTGTGTGGTGTGTGCTGGGTGTGAAGCATAAATGTGCCAATGGTGTACATGTACAAAATCCTTCGTTTGTGGGTCCTCTTTGTCTGTAAATGTTGTTTTGGTAGCAAAGGATTGTGGGTTGAGTTGGGGTGTGTTATATAGTGCTGTGAGTAGGTGTGGCATGCAAGTGTATGTGTGTCAGGTATGTGGTATTCAAACTGTCCAAAAAGGTGTGTTTTGTCTGAAGTGAGTTTTTGAGCTTGGCGGTTCTTATCGCCAATGGTTTTTCTCCATGGAAGAACTGCTGTGGTGATTTGTGATTCGTACTCTTGTGGGTGGAATTGTGTTGGTCTGGCAGTGCTGGTGGCGGAACCGCCTGTTTCCTGCCCTCCTGTGTCCTGGCGGTGTTGGCTTTTTGGGTGTTTAGTGTGGATCTGCAGTGTGTGACACTTAATACGGCAGTAGGATGACTGCCAACATGGCGGCCTTTTGGCTGCCGCCACAATACCACCGAAAATACCACCAATGTCGTAATGAGGCCCATTGTGTCAAGAATATCAGGATATCAAAAATTTCACTATAAGGAATATTGAATGGAGTGTTGAAGGTAAATATTTTCTGCCTCATACAGAAGTTTGCGGTCCCAACGCAGGACCACCAAAATCGGAGGGAGAATGCCACCACCATGGTGGTAACATCCCGCAGCGCGTATTACAATATTCCTGCAGGGCTGACCGACAGGAACATTGTACTACGTGTTCCCGCCAGTCAGTCCGGCGGGAATCTCGCTGCAATTGGCGGTCTGACTTTCAACACAAGTGTGGCAGTCCTTGTAATGAGTCCCTTTGTTTTTAGTGTTGTTTTTAATAAATATGAATGTAGAAAAAATTGTTGTATGTAACATTGTGTACCAGTGTTAATTAGTGGACAAATTATTCCAGTCTCTTTGATATTCATTCATTTTACTTTTTGTGTTTTAGTAATATAATTTATGCATTATGAAATTGTTGAAATTTGTATTTTTAGTTGTATTACTATATATAAATAATTCTTTAATTGCTTTTTAGAAGCAGGATATTGGGTTATTAAGGGATAAGGGTGGTGAGATTTTCCAAATAAATGTATATTTTTTTTTACATTCAAAAAAATATTTTTTATGTTTTTAAATATATATAAACAAACAGTGTTGACTTGCACTCAACAAAAAATAAACAACAGAGTGGAGGCATCAACAATTTCACAGTGTTTAAATTTCTATTTTGGTAGATTGGCACGTCAAGGTATTTAGGGGCTGATTAAGAGTCTGGCGGTCCGAAGACCACCAGCTTCTCAGTGGCTGTTGGACCGCTGCGGCTGTGGGGGTCTGACCACCACATTATGAAGTTGACGGATCTTAGACACTGACGGGCTGATGGCAGTGCAGGTTGTAATCAGCAGGGCGGCGCTGACCTCAGGGCTGCCCTGCTGATTACAACCTTGTTCTCCACCAACCTTTTCATGGCAGTACAACCACCAATGAAAAAGCTGGCAGAGAACAAGTGCAGGAGGCCACAGGGGGGCCCCTGCACTGCCCGCACACGTGGCATGGGCAGTGCTTGGGTCCCGCTGTCCAGCACCCTTGAAATGAGCACAGACTGCTGTGCAGACAGTGAGCACTTTGAGGGTGCTGGTGCCCTCTGCGTGCAGCAGCACTGCTGCCGGCTCTATTATCAACTGGAGACAATGCTGCCCCACCCTTCCTGCTGGGCAAGGTTTTGGCAGTTTAGCCAAGTGGGAAAGTCATAATGCGGTCAGCAGGGAAGTCACCAGCACGGCTGCGACCACCGTGGCGGGAGTTTGGCAGGTGGGTCTTTCATCTAACAAACTCCTAATCAGCCCCATAGACCCAACATTAGGTTCTGTCTGGTGGTCGTGGACTGTGGGGGAGGAGTCTGGGTGACTGAGGTTCTTTTTATGCCTAGCGTCATTTCTAAGTCATAGTATTTTATCTATGCACATTAAATTTTATGAAATTTCCTTGGGCACCCTCTGACTTTATATTTGATCTCTTCAGCCGTCATGCAAAGATCCATGTCTGCCTTCCATTCCTGCAGAGATGGGACTTTAGGGGCACCCCAGTGTTTGGCAATGTCCCTTTTGGCTACCACAAAGCCCGGATTGCAAAAAATAAGTTTTGGGTGTGGTACATCCATCTCTGTTGGGATTCCCAGTGAAATATATTAAGGATCGTCTGGAAAGACCGTTCCCAACACCTTCCCCAATTCTGTCAGTATCATGTTCCAATATTGTTGTACTAGATGGCAATCCCAAATCGTATGTAGAAAGGTCCCTCTTTCTTCCCTACATCTTAAACATTCTGGGAACTCCGCTCATCTGAACCTGTGTAATATCGCTTGATCATAGTACGTGTGGTGCAGAATATTGAATTGTATAACCCTCAAACGAGACTTGATTTCTACCTCCCTCGAATGCATCAATGCCTCCTCCAGTCTGTGTCATCTAGCTTGCCTAATTCAGTATACCACCTGGCCCTCAATTTTATTTGAGAGTCCGTCTGATTGCTATTTAATGTTTTTTATGTGCACAATGCTGTCTTCTCTTGTAGTTCACCCATAAACAGTCTCCCGTAAAGTGGTGCATATGCTGGGAGTTCCTGAATATCCAGATTTGCAGCAGTCCATGTGTTTCAGTTGTATATATTTGTAACATTGTGTATTGCTAAATTGATAATCCCTTGGAAGTGAGTTAGGATATCAGCACTCCATTTTCCAGGAGATTTCCCAGCCTGGAAATCCCGATCAGGTCCCAGGGCCCGAATCCCTGTACCTTTCTAATTTCCCTAAACTTTGTGCCCACCCATAGCGGCATCTCTTGGGTGATCCCTCAACTCATACCCCCGTTCGCTCCAGACCAAGCATCTATCGCAACCTGGGTTTCCGGCAGAAGGCATCTTAATCCCTTACCACCATACACATAATGGAGGAACAGTCTTTTTTTAAACTGGCTCTTTTCCAGTGCATATATGAGGTGATTACCCACAGTATGACACCAATCATTAATTACAATCAAGTGAGCTTCCCAATAATATGAACACATTTTTGGGGAGAACCATTCTGCCATTATACTGATTGCGCTGCAGGGTGTCCAACGTTCCATAACAGTTTATGGATCTCTTTGTCTATTTTAACAAAAATGTAATCCTGGAACTTTAGTAAGTAATTTGCAGGATATACAAAAATTTGGGCAGCATGATCATCTTAAGGATGGCTGCCCTTCCCATCATACTTAGAGGCAAGGCCTTCCAATGACCTGCTTCAATAAATGTATACTTTCAATACATTTTAAGTTAATGATTTTAATGATATGCACATTAATAATTTAGAATGTTTAAAATTATTTGGTTATATTAATATTTTTATTTAACATTACTGAAGATATACAAATATATAATAATTGTATTAAATATTTTTTTAAACAAATATTAAATAGTTTGAAACTTAAATATATATGAAAAACGTCTAATAAAGTTAGATATTTAAAAATATTTTACGTTCAATTTTTAAATTGTAAACATGTTATTCCAAATGTATTAAAATTGTAGAAATATTTTTAAGTTTTTGGGTTTTAAAACTGTAATTTTATTTTAAAAGATTTCATTTTTTAAAAACTTTAGTTAAATATTTTTTTCTTTTATGATTGTTAATTTCACATTATTATTTCGTCATTTTATGTTTTAAACTGTATGAATGGTAGTAAGTATTTTGAAAAATATGTATGTTATTAAGAGTAATTACTTTCATCTAAATATGTTAATTTTTAAATATGTATATTTATGTTGGTCGTTTTGGATAGTGCGTTTCGGATACAATTTCATTTAATTTTATAGTAAAATAATTGTGTATCAGTATAAAATATGTATTGTGTTTTTCAAACATTTATTTTGAATTATCTTGTGTAAAATGTTATATATTGTAGTGGATATTGTAAATTTCATTTTTTAGAGTGCAACACCTTCCCCCAGTATTGTTTGAGGTTGCAGTGGGAATAGTAAATGTCAACTCTTCAGTGTCCAACACCTTCCCAAATTGGTTTAGATTGGAGTGGGAATAGTAAGTGTCAATCCTTTAGTGTGCAACACTTTCCCAAATTGATTAAGATAGCAGTGGGACTAGTAAATGTTACCCCTTCAGCATTCAACATCTTCCCCAAATTGGTTTAGATTGGAGTGGACATAGTAAATGTCAACCCTTTAGTGTCCAACTCCTTCCCCAATATGTTTTAGATTTAAGTGAGAATAGTTAATGCCACCCATTTAGTGCCCAACACTGTCCCCTTTGGACAGTGCAGGGACCCTCATGGACAGCCCCGTCACGCTTTTCACTGCCTGAATTTCCAGAGAATCAGATCAGAATCAGCAGGGAGGTGCTGCATGCTAAATCCACTCTGCACTTGCTGTCAACCCGCTGGATCACCGGATGGAGACGGTGAAACCCTGATGGTCTGACCGCCAGGGTCCTAATGTGGCGGTCAGACTGCCACAGCAGTGGCGGTCCTGACCGCCACCATTTTTGGTTAATAATAATAAACTAATTTCTTTTTACTTTGATTTCCTTTCTTCAGGTTTCCTGGAGTGTTATTTTTAAACATTGTTTTGGGTGTTTTATGGTTCCTAGATACTTTACACTGTTTAGAGGGATGTCTATTTGATTCACTTTATTTTTGCATTTTTGTGGGCCTTTTTGGGCAATATTTTTCCCATTTTTGGTGACTTTCTTTTTTTTACGTGGCTATAGAGAAAGATCCGCAGCTACAAAACAGTAATCTTTATTTATTGCTTTTCTTTTGGGAGGGAAATGTGATATTTATGTAAACAATATGTGATTGTTATGTGGAATTGTTTGGTTTATATGTTGAAATTATTTTATGTGATGGATTGAGTTTGTTTTTACCTTTCTCTGTTTTGTGGAGGTTTTTTAATTCACTTTACAGGTTTTTGTCAACGAGCATGTCTTATGGGCATTGGAAGTTTAGGTTTTTTTAAGGAAATAATTTTTAGTTAACAATAAGCTCATGCTGTTTACTTTGAATTCCTTTTTTCTAGGTTCCTGGAGTGTTTTTGTTTACATCTTTTGGGGCTTTTGTGGTTCCTAGATACTTTGCAATCTTTTGAGGCATGTCTATTGGATTCATTGTATTTTTGCATTTTTCTGAACTTTTTGATGAATATTTTCCCATTTTTGGTGACATTCTATTTGTTTACATGGATACAGAGAAAGTTCTGCAGCTACAAAACAGTATGTTTTATTTATTGCTTTTCTTTTGGGTGGGAAATATGATATTTGTATAAACAATACATGATTGTTATGGTTTATATGTTGAAATTATTTTATGTGATGGATTGAGATTGTTTTTAACTTTCTCGGTTGGTGGCACATTTCTTTTTTTAATTATTGATATACATTTATTATGCCACTCTTCATTAATATTGTCATTTCAAATATAGTTTTTACTTATGTAATAAAATTATATATTTTTCCTATTCTGAATCAAATAAGATTTGGTGTGTAGGTTTAGAACTTGTCATAGTTTTTGAGGACTTTGGTTGGTTGCTATTTATTTTCTAATATGCTTTTGGATATGATTTCTAAGTAGTCTACTTCTTTGTTATTGATGAAGACTCTGGCCTTAAATTGTAACATCTCATGCATTATTTTAGCCTGTTCGCTAAGTTTAGGGCCAATTTGACTAACTGAAATCTATCCTGATCTTGCTTTTCATGGAAAAATCCTGAATTGCCAGGCAGGTCCCCTCCAGAAAGGAGCAGAAGTAACCCCAGAATGTTTGCTTGAGATGGACTACTCTTATTTTTCCTTTGCCAACAAACAAAATATATTCAAGCTAGAAGATTAGAACTCCTGGAAGTCTTGAATAAGGCCAATCCTAAAGCATAATAGTTAATAGATAATAACTTTTCAGATTGCAATATTGTGCCACGGAGCACACGTATAACAGATACTTTCAATAAACTAAAAAAAATGTAGGGGCCAATTATGATCTTGCCAAGCACACCGCCAGCCTGCAGCAGCCGATAAAAGGCCATCATGCTGGCAGCACCCCAACCGCTTCTTTCCAACTTTCCAGCACGGCCTGGTGGGGTGTTGGAACCACAGTTATGGAGGCCATAAGCTTTGGCTTTAGCAAGAACTTGATGCCAATGCCAACAATGCTGCGGTGCTGCCAGCTAGTTGGGCGCACTATGTCCTTCCAGCATTTCTAGCCAGTGACACAGTGCACGCACCGACCCGCTGGCATTGGGGGGCTGACAGTGAGTAACAGCTCTGGCTCAGCTAATTGTCCTAAGGTCGTTCTTGTGTCCCTTTCCCTGCTTTTCTGCCGACCTTCACCCAGCAGGGGTCCTACCAGTTGAAGGTCAGCGGAAATGCAGGTCCTGATTAGCCCAGCAGTGAATGTTGCAGGCCTGCCTCAGTGGCCACCCCTGCCTCTCACACCGTGGGAGCTGGAATGACGGTGGAGGTGGCGGTTTTGTGACAGTCTTCTGGCTCCCTTCATAATCGGGCAGTAAGACCGACAAAGAAGCCGGCGGAAAGACCGCCGCTAACGCAATGGTGGGACTCCTCCTGCCATAGTCACATAGTTAAAACTTGTGAGATACAAAGGGCAACACATATGGCCAGAGACAATAATTTGAAGACGATCTCCATTTTAAGTAAAAAGCCTGTAGAGTACCTGTCAGCTGGTGGCATTGTAAGAAAAGCGAAATCTATCATGTAAAATCCTTTATAAAGGATTATAAACTGCAGAGATTTGGCAATAATTGAAAGCAATGAGTCCTGCAAAAAGTATTACATTAATTTTAATTGACTTGAATTAAATTTTAAATAGCTAAGTAATCCTGTTAAAGTAAAAATCTATTTCAAAGTAAAACCTGAAATGTATTTCTATCTGGTATAGCTACTCCTGTGTCAGTGCATAATACTCTACATCTTTGAAACATCTGTGTGACCGTATTTTACGGGATGAACCTAGCTACAAATCAGCAGGGCACTGTACATGCTGAGCGTTTTGCAGCTTTGTATCTAAACTGGACTCTTCATTGAAGTTAGCATTTACATGTTCTTATTTAAACCACAGTCTGGTAAAACAAAGACTTCTGGCAGGAAACTAGTTCATCAGAATGTATATACTGAAACATTGCAATAATGAGAAGAGCACCGACTAGAACTGGAAACGTGATTGCATCACATCAGTGCCCATAATTAGCACCAGGAGCCCGCACGCTATTTTCAGAGGAGACTTACGTGTCCAACAGAGAATTGCTCTCGTCATATTCCCAAGACCATGCCGCTCATTTATTAGTACACGGTATGATAACCGTTTGTCACTTGGGAATATTACACTTAAGGACAGACATCTACGTACATTTGCAAATAGTTCCCCAGAGACGACAACATACCTCGGTTGCATTATCCCTTTGAAATAGATAGAATTGGAATATTTGTGTATTTTCTATGAAAGTACACTAAGGAAAGTTAAAATATATTACAATAATTGAACTGTAGATAAATTAAAAGCAGTTTCAAGAGCAGTTTTTTAAATGTTTTGACTAGAGTAAATATTTAGTGAGAGGATGTTTTAAATGCTATAGATGAATGACATTCTATTCTAGCATGGAGGTCACTGATGGTAGCAGATGCTAGAGCTGGGTTGTCCTTTGGTGCCACTGGGCCTACTCTTGCAGACTCTGACCTCAGAGGAGGAAGGGACTGTGCCAGGACCACACTGAGAAAATCGAGGCCTGATACACTGAAGAGTCTAGTTGCGGCACATTTACATTCTGATTCCTTTGTTATGAAAGGGATTATTAAAGCCCTCACACCACATAAGGAATTTTTGCACACAATTGTAAACCATATACCTCACGAAGACTAATGGACTGTGATTCCCTGCAAAAAGTAGTGGGTACTGCGGTGGAAGCCTCTAAAGTACAATCGATCCCCCTTCCCGTATTTGAGACTATTGACTATCCTGCCCCTTAATAACAGGGTTCTTAATACCCCAGTAAGTGCCACATTGTGAATGCGTCACTCAGGAGTGCATGCGCAGGACCAGAGCTATCAGATGTCTGGTAGCAAACTGAGGAAGTCTGTTAATATAACTTGGTTACATAACTTGTCCTTTATAACATATTACAACTGGAAACCATTTGTTTGACCTACCCCATCAGCATTTCACGTTCAGAATACAAGGAAGGGCAGCACACCTCATTGACAAACAGATGCCACTCAACATTCGGTAAACTGGCACTTGCTTGTTTTAATAGTACTGATAACGAGAGTAACATGCTTTCTGCAGAAAAATGTATATGGTAATTACAGTATACGGCAGCATGAGGTTCTGTTGTGTGTTACCTTTAAGGGGATAAAGATAATAAGGACGAGAACAACAGGAAGGAAACCTGACGATGTGCATGGATGGCAGAGGGGGCAAGCAGTGAGATGAGAGACTAAATGAGAATTGGCCTGCAGACATCACTGTTGGTGTGTGCCTTTGCTGTGCTCCTCGGAGGCTGGCAGAGAAACCCTCCAGAGGCAAACCAAAGGTTCCCTTCATGTATTCTGCTTTCGACCTTCAGTAATGTGGCCCAAGCTCAAAGATTACTTTGGGTGAGAAGGTGGGAGTACAATAAACAACTCAAATACCATAGCTAAAACTAAAGGCTGTTAGTTCACAACGCAGTTCACAACTCTTAACAAATTAACCCACAAAAACGAAGAAACATCAACATCAAACAAGCATTTGCAATGCAACGGGTCTCGCGTTTGCTCATGTTAGAGTTGTAAACTCCTAACCCGACTTTTCACCTATCGGCAAAAGTGCATTTATGTACAAAACCCGAAAAAGTGCAATTAACTATGTAAAGCGCTCGACTTCTGCCAAGCGAAATCGCGCTAGTAAATTAGAGAAAAAGTAGTCCACAAGCTGGACAGAAAACAGCGAGCCTCGCATGTTTTCTGTACTTGGTCGATGCGCTCGAGGAGGGCTAGCCACCGGAAACTGCATGATGTATGCATGCCTTCGACTAATGAAAGCAAGCAGATTTTATTAGGCAAGCCCACTAACCAATGAAAAACACTGACGTGACGTCGACAGGGCTCCGAGCCCTTTTCTAAACACTAAAGCGTCTTGCTGCGATACGCATGCGAGAGCGCATGCAACGCAGGCTCGACCCTAAAAAGGAGAGTGAACATAATGGATTTGACCTTTCCAATGAGTGTCCTTGGAAACATCACTAGGTGCCCAATGGTCAAGAGGCAAAGAGGGCCATTGGTTAAAAGAGTTGAAACTCACAAGGTCACCCAGTTGAATTGTGAAGGTGGATTGGGCCTGGTTAAAGCAGTTAACGTCACGCATTCTGGGTCAGATTTATCAATATTTTACACAATGCAGGATAGCAAGACACGCTGCTGCACTGCGCTGCTCTTAAGGAGAGGAATTTAACATCATATGCCGCATAGCTGGCCTCTCCTTGCACTGGTGCATTTTTGACTGCCAAGCACCAAAGCACACATCCTTGCATTATAGTGCAAGGCTACCTGCTGCGCAGGCAGTGTTGTTTTTGTGCAGTAAGGGATGTATTCCTGCAAAAACACAACCCTGAGAAGCTTTTTCCTCTTTCTACCTATGCTGCAGAAAACAGCACACATAGAAAGAGGAAATAAAGGAACGGAAATAAATACTTTTCTCCAAGGCGTAGCATTTTGACCCATTCCCAGCTCTACCACTCAGGGTAAATCTGGTAATGCACCAAAATCTACAAGTGACAGCATGGGAACTCCCACGCTCCACCCATGCAAAGCCTTCCTGGGGCAGAGTTACCGAAGGCAGCGACTTGCGCTGCCTTGAGTTACTCCAGATTTACCAAGCAAGGTGACATTCCATGACTTGTTAAATCGACTTTAGTGGATTGTTGCCCTTGTGTTCCCATGTGTGATGCAAGGGCATCACAACAATTTGATAAATCTGGCCATCTACTTTTTCTGGAGAAAATAATAACCAGTGTGATGTTCTTCTAGATTATATCCAATGTGGGTGGTAGATTTTGGATAACTGGATTAAGCCATCATAATGAATTACACCAAACTTGATAAAGCAGCAAGCAGTACAATTTGTATTTGTTTTACAACAGTCAAATACAATAGAAGTAACCCATTTGCTGATTTATTGAGCTTTGCCCTTTGTAACAGGTAGGGGCAAAAGGCTTCTGCCAAGATGGGCTCCATTGTCACAGATAATGGAGCTCCTGGTGGACACAATTTCATAAGTTAACAGGACCTTAGCTGGGGGAAAGTGCTACAGGTGACCAGGACACAGGGCAGAGCAGTGTCCTGTGCTTCTTGATCCCTGGAAATGAAAAGCACTCTGGTCCTACAGAGTCGATGACACTAGGTTAGGCATAATGTGGGGAAATGTTGTTTTTTATTGGAGACATTTACATGCCTAACCTGTACCAATGATAGTCGTGCCCTGAGCTAACCTATTTTCAATCTTAATACAACTTGACTACACAGCTCTGCCAACATATTCACAGATTTGACATTTTTGCAGGGGCAGCTCCTCCATTAGGGCGGAGGAGCATTGCTCCCGTCAGCAGTGGCAGCTGCAAAACCTTTAAAAGAAAACAATAATAAGCTTTGTTTATTTTTGTTTTCTTTTAAATGGGCGGGCAACAGGGGTAACGAGCAGTGAAGGGGAGTGCACAGCACTCACCCTCACTGCGCATGTATGTTTGGCCAGCTGTCTCGGGCCAGCCAAACACACAAGCTCCTAGTCAGCCTGGGAGCATCCTGGCTGGGCGCTCGCAGCCAATCCTGACACTGCTCTAAGCAGTGTCAGGATTGGCCGCAGGGCAGGCTGGGAGCCTGTGCCTGCAGCGAGGATACAGAGGAGTGGAGCGGCACATGGTGTTAAGGTGTTTTAAAAAATATATTTTTAATTTTATTTCAATTCCCACCTTCCCCACGCACCACCCCACCCTTTCTGCTTGCTGTGAGCCACTCCTGCATTTTTGCACAACTTTACATTTCATTTCATTAAGAACATCTGCCAGTACGATCAAAAAAATACCTAGATTTATCTTACCAATGGACTTCGTAAGACAGGACCTATAAACATCTGTTCTAACAAGTACTGACAATACCCAGCACAAAGGCAAGTTAAAATGGAAGAGGGACAGTAGAACTGTCCTTCTAGTACCTTTAAAATGTATCACATGGCTGGAAAAGCCTATTAAACCTCACACCAGTAGTTTAATTACTCATGGAATGCCCTGCTTCTCACCAAATAGACACCAGGGATACACATTGTACCAATGTTGCCTGCTCATGTGTGAATGCCTTTTCTCATTTCTTTTCTTTTTGTGCCATAAGCCTGAACTAAAACATGGATGGCGCTTAGAAATAAAAAAAGTTAAAATCACTGTAAACGTGTGCTTCAAATGTGTGAAACAAATTGTGCAAAGCTAGTGGGAGGTCATCATCCAAAATAGCTAAATAGAAAGTGGATTCTTGTTCAATGATTCCTCAAAGAAAATGAAGTAAAAAGGTTTAGAGCACAAGAGACTGTTAGGAATAGCTACAATCACAGGCATTGTGGCCTGCTGGAGCCAGAAGGCCACCATATCTGTGACTCCTCTTAAATAAAGCAGTTAAATGTTTAAATGCAGCCCATTTTTCCTAATGGATACATTCACAAAGGGGACGGGGTTCCTTGGTGACTCCTTCCCATTTGCGAATAGTTTTCCATCTCCTTTGAGGAAGTGGTAAAATGTTAATGTTTTACGATCGGATATCGTTGCCAAATATTCGTACATACCTTAAAGAATCAGTATCTGGAAAGGATGATTTTACACGCCACTTCAAAATTCTTATTGTGTATTGTTAGACGTGACATCCTTGGTGTGGTCTTCCCCCCAATCATTTCACCCATACTTTTTTCAGAAATTTGATTTGTTGGCATTAGGACTCTGTGCATTTTACCACTGCTACCAGTGCCAAAGTGCTTTTGCTCTCTCCTTAAAACATGGCACAATTGGCCTACAACTGATTTCCCCATTTAGTTTACTTGTAGGGCTCATGGTACACAGGAGATGTACATGAAATGCTACTATTGGGACTGCAGCACTCATTGTGCCACTCATTGCTGTAGCACTTTGAAACATGTCCCAGGCTTGCCATTGCAGCTGGTAGGGCTGCCAATTCGGCCTGGCAAATCAAACCTTTTGTCAGGCCTAAATCATTCTTTTTAATACATATGTGTCACACCTCTCGTGGGCCCTATAAAGCCCATAGGCCAGGATGCATTGTATTTAAAAGATAAGGAAGTTTTGCATGTCCTGGTAGTAACAAACTCCTAAAATCAATGTTCACTACTACAAGGTCTACCTCTCCCGTATGATCACATTGCATTACCTTATTACCTCTAATAAGTATTAACTTTTGATTAGAAGCAGGTAGAAATATCATGTTTAAGCACAAATCAATTATTTTTGAACAACCTTTTTAATGGTAAAGTTGAATTTTAAGTCACAATTCTGAAAATGCCACCTTTAGGAAGTTGGCATTTTTCTACCCTGACCATTTTTGTGCCTTCTGCTAGAATTCTAGGCCATTGGATTGTAAATGGCTCTGCTGTTGGGGTTTGAAACCGAACCTCAATTTGGGCTTTGTCAGTACAAAAATGCTATTTTGCAGTTGCAAAGACTCCAATTTTATAAACCCATACCCTTCTGACAGTAAAATAGCTTTATATAGAGGGCCATAATAACTAAACTACCACAGGAAGTCAGCTCAATGAGGTCTGAGAACAAAATTCTTCAACATGAATTAATGCTGATTAAACATGAAATAGGTTTTTTATTAAAGCCTGACAAGAAAGACAGTAGTCAGGTGCAGTTATTTGCAAAACCCAGGGATACTGACCCTTGCGTCTTGCTGCCTCCCATGAAACACTGCGGCCCATATTTATACTTTTTGACGCTAAACTGCGCTAACGCAGTTTAGCGTCAAAAAATTTTGCGCCGTCTAACGCCATTCTGAAGCGCCATGCGGGCGCCGTATTTATGGAATGGCGTTAGACGGCGCAAACAGACCGGCGCTGCCTGGTTTGCGTGGGAAAAAACCACGTAGACCAGACAGCGCTGGCGTAGGGGGAAAATGGCGTATGGGCGTCTTAAAATGGGGCAAGTCAGGTTACGTCGAAAAAATCGTCGTAACCCGACTTGCGCCATTTTTTTTCGACGCCCATCCCCCATCAACATGACTCCTATCATTGTAAAGATAGGAGTCATGCCCCCTTGCCCAATGGCCATGCCCAGGGGACTTCTGTCCCCTGGGCATGGTCATTGGGCATAGTGGCATGTAGGGGGGCACAAATCAGGCCCCCCTATGCCACAAAAAATAAAAAAAAAAATACTTACCTGAACTTACCTTAATGTCCTTGGGGTGGGTCCCTCCGTCCTTGGGTGTCCTCCTGGGGTGGCCAAGGGTGGCAGGGGGGGTCCCTGGGGGCAGGGGAGGAAACTCTGGGCTCATTTTGAGCCCACTTGTCCCTTAACGCCATGCCTGACCCAGGCGTTAAAAAGCGGCGCAAATGCGCCGTTTTTAGCCACGCCCACTCCCGGGCGTCTCTTTTGCCCGGGAGTATAAATACCACGTAAAGGCCTGGGAGTCATTTTTTAAGACGGGAACGCCTCCCTTGCATATCATTAACGCAAGGAAGGGGTTCACGCTAAAAAATGACGCACATTCCGGGAACTTTGGCGCTAGACGCCTCTAACGCCATAGTATAAATATGGCGTTAGTTGGCGTTAGTTTACCGTCGAATTTGCGTCGAAAAAAACGACGCAAATTCGGCGCAAACGGAGTATAAATACGGGCCTGCAAGTTTAATGTGAGGTTATCTTCTCAAATTTTTATATAATATCTTCAGCGCTGCCTGAACTTCTCAGCAAACAATGTGTAATGTGCCCTGATTTGATGGAGGTAGTAGAACCACCATTTTGGATCCACACCTGATACCATTACTTCTGATTCTTTATTTAAGATTTACCATAATTTCAGATTGCCATTATTTCAAATGCTAAAATAATTAGACACATAAGTGTATACCTTACAGATGTATGCATGTTTATATATGAAAAATACATACATAAATGTAGAGTTTGCACTTGAAAATTAAAAAATGAATTTGAAATTAATATAAAATAAAAACTTTAAGTATTAAGAAAATGTAATTAAACAATAAAAAGTACACACATTTCAAGTATTGTATAAGTCCTTACTAGGCTGAAATGATGCTTATCCCACCCTGAGGGGGTTGAGGGTTGCAAGTGTCCATGGGTGATGCATGGAATATGTGTATCAATAACTGAGTGATGTGTGTGCAGACGCATTATATTAACAAAAGCAAGCTTGATTGTAGCATCATGAGGATACAAAAGGGGTGTGTCAGGATCAAATGTGTTGATGAGATCATCATTGAATAAACACTGACCATCCACTGGGCTTCAGCCGTCAAACTAGCAGCTCATGTGAAATGTGAGATCAGTAGTTGGTCACTCAAATGCAGACTCTGAGTTCCGGTCTGTAGTTCGATATGGGTAACAGGAACGGGGCTGTAGAACAGAGTTCAGAGCTACATGTAAGACTTGTCACATAGCAATATTGTGCAACACACAACAGCCTACTACGATCTTGCACAGAATTTCTGGGGAATCACTCCCATAATGTTAAAGCATCTGAATGGGGGACTTTAGAATAGTACATTTGACAAGTTGGTTATTCACATCTGCATATGTGCCCTGTTGTTGCTCTAATGTGGCAAGGTGTTAAACATTGGAATGGGAAGAGAGACCATACCACTATCACCTGCACCATGTCAGATTTGGTAGACAGTTGATTCTATGTTAATGTTTCAGATATTTCATACATGCATGCAATCATCGTTACTATCATTAGCATGCTAGGATGGTGTGAAGTTATGAATGAAAATCTTTTTGATGTCATGATTGCCCATCAAGGATTATATAGACCATTACGAATTTATACTCATTCAAGACAACCTCACACATTTGCAAGTCTCATGATAGTCACGTAGCTCCATGGGATATATAGTTCTTTGTGCCTTTTTTCGGGTGTTAAATATTGAGATTTGCTCTCAGACATGAGGATCCTGCCCAAGTGGAGCCCACAATCTGAGCAACTCAATTCACTCTTATGCTCCTGAAGATATGAATGGTCAGGAGATTCAGAGCAGTGTGCCATTTTAAGCCCGCACACAGATGAAACAATGTCCCATTTCACATCTTTATAAGAACTAACACATAAAGGACTACAACCACATGCTTTTGATGTCCACCTTTCATGCACACGTTTTTCCCAGAGTATGGTTCCACTGGAAAACTGATGAGAAACATAACCAGGGTGCTACCCAGGGCCCCAGACATGTTTACACCTTGGCTCTCTCTCTTTTTCACCACAAAGAGTGACCTTGTGGCAGAAGGTCACTGTCTATGAATTCATTTGGCTGTCATCAAGGAAAAATGGTGCAATGAGAGGAGGGTGAAGGATCTGTTTCCACAACAGAGGTGGCAAACGCTCATCCCCATCAATGTTCATATACTCTCCACTATGTAGAAAAATAGTGGATGGACTTTTCCATCAATCATGACACACAGGAAGATACGTGACAGAGGTGCAAAAACTGCAAATCCTGATCTATCTTTCAACATGAACACCATCCTCCTCGATTATCCTGCTGTATTTGTTCTGTTTAACCCCAAAATGGCTGAGAATTAGAGTAAGAGGCCCCCAACTGTTCTGTAAATACATTTGAATGGAAAAAGGGTCATAACAAACCACCTTTAGCTCTATGATGGCAAATCTATTTTATCCGTACTAAAACTGATACTATTTGATCTTAATAAGTGTGAAATTGTGTATACACGCCATGTGTATGTGTATAACATGTTGAGTCAATTCCATTTTTTTGGTACCTGATGAGTAAATCTGATATATATATAATGATATGGTATGATATTATCATAAACACATGAACTAGTGCTCTGTGTTTGCTCTTGCATACTGCCAGGAATACAACACACTTTTTTTGCATTTTTTATTCCTTGACTTAGTTAAACGTTTCCATAGGCAAACATGTAGGTATATCAGATAGACATGCCTCAAGTAAGTGGGACCATCTTCTCCCAGAAGTAAATCTAAACAACATATTTCAGTTGCTAATCATGTTACATATTTAGTGTGTGGTAAATTAGAACATATAACAGTTCCTATTTAGTTGGCTTGATGATGTATGTCAAATATTCACCTTGTCATAAGACGTGGGTATAATCAATATGATCCTGAGTGACTAACACTGAGTTTCTAAGAAAAAACTGAAAATGTTGATCTGTGATGAACATAAGGTAGTACAGACATGCACTCTAAGCCCATATTTATGGGTTTTGTGGTGCAGGGTAGCGCAGCAAGTCGCATTGCTGTGCTGTCTTGCATCACAGGTCAAGGGCAAGAATTCATATTTATCCAATATGGCACATTTCTGACCTTTCCCCCTGACCTGGAGCCTTTTTGGCAGCCTAGCGCCAATGCAGGCACCCTTGCACCATTTTGCAAGGGTACCTGCGTTGCATGCTGGATTGTTTTTGTGCAGGAAAGGATACCTTCCTACACAAAAAACAATCCTGAGAGGCATTTTCCTCTTTCTATGTGTGCTGCAGAAAGCTCTCTGGTGTGCCACCTTGTGCTGTTTGTGCTGATTTTACGGTGTGGAAGAAGTCTCCCAGTGTCGTATTACAAATTCCATTATATCCTATGGAACTTGTAATATGGCAGGCAGGATATTTGTCACATTTGGGACGGAGTAATTCCCTTCACAAAGGTTGTAATCAGGCCTATATATTTCTCTTGAACATTTTTACAGTTTTAATATTCAATGACTTTGATTTGGGATACATGAATTTGTGATTGGCCCTTTTATGGGAAGTTAGATTTGTGTTTTCTTATGTTTGCCCCTTGGAGATTGTATATAGATATTCAAAACTTTTCATTCTCATTGAATGAAAGTTTCAGCCACCTGCCCTTTCTTTTCCTCATACTTGCTGAGGAGTGCTTGGACCTTGAGTTGTGTTATTATATTATTTTTCTTTTATTTAATTCTACTTATATTCCTTGTACCCGCTAAAATAAGCCTGGCCTTTTGATTTCCTCATTTGCTTCTTAATTTAACTAAAATGTTTTGGCGGTAGACTACTACTCATAACTAAACTGCACCTCCCCTTACCACTACCCGCCCTATACTCTAAAATTAACCATACCTCCTTTACCAATAACCAACGCTAAACCCTAAATTGACCCTAACCTTCCTTTATCATTACCTACTGCTTAACCTTAAATGTAACCTACTGCTATGGCCCCACCATAGGACATAGAGGTTTCCCTGCCTGCATTGGTTCTGGCAGGAAAACCTGTGTTTGGCTGCTCATGGATCTGAGGTCGATGCCGTTGCACAGAGGGTGCCCCCCGCACCCTCGGAATAAACACCGTCTGCCGCATTCCGAGGGCCCTGGGAAGGGACCCCCAGCACTGGCTTTCCACCAGTCCTTTTATGGTGGGGTCCCTGCCATCAAAAGGCTGGCAGAAACTGGACTCATTATCAGCAAGGCGGTGGTGAAATCAGCACTGCCGTGGCCGATCACGACTCTGAGCACCGCCACTCCATCAGGTACATTGGTCCAGCCACCAAGGTCGTAATGTGGCAGTCAGACCACCTGGCATGCTGATGTCTAACTGTCACTGCAAGTCTCACGGTCTGAAGGCCACCAGACTTGTAATGAGGGCCTACGTCTGTTCTCAGTGGGTGGGAGCATGAAAAATGCTCCTATAAGCTGAGAGCGTTCTTTTCATCTATTACCCTGTGTGCGCTGAAGTGGGCAGGGAAACAAGTGAAATAATTGTTCCCACCCACAGGGGGCAGCATTTTTAGCTGCTCCATAAGGGCAGCTTCCGCTGGGGGTGGGAAGCTTGCTGGGACTGCGGGGGAATTGGGACTCCCCCCGTCGCTCCCAGTGCAGGGCACTCACCCTTCATTGGCTGGACTTTGGAGAATGGGGTCCCCAAGGCCGATATTGGTCCATGGAAGGAGGGCTGATTGCCCTTCACCATATTAAAACTTAGAGGGCCTCAGAGAGGAGGGCTTTGTACCCCCTTCCGAATTTGCAATATGGCTGGGACCCTTAAGATATGTTCCCTGGGGCCAAAATTGACCCAAGGAGGGGGCTGTGTGCCCCCCTTTGCCATACATACAGCAGTGGGACCCAAACGATTGTGTCCCTGAGGCCAAAAACAGCCCAGGGAGGGGGACTACATACCCTGCTCTCATAAAAAATGTTCTGGACCACAGGGGATAGGTCCCTGGGTCTGAAATCGGCCAGGGAGAGGAGCTGTGTGCCTCCCTCAGGGGTTGGCTGTCTTTGGGGAGTTGGCCACAGGGCCCACCATTTCGCGTGGGGTTGGCTGCATGTGGAGGGTTGGCAACAGGGCCTGGCTCCAGGTCCTGCGGCCATCCCCTGCTGTGCACAGCTTTGAATTAACTTACAGTTAAGAAATATTACTTTTCGTTGAACAAAACCCTAGAAATTCAATGAAAAAAAACAAAGGTTACGGGGACTATATAGTCAGGAATGCCATTAACAAACTCTAGAAATTCATTAAAAACCAAGATCAAAGGGGTGTTATAGTTAGGTTTAGGTTTTACACACACAAAACCACAGAAATTGATCAGTTTTAGTTATCTCAAGTAACTTTAACTCATGCCAGAAGGTAACTTTAATTCACACCCCTGCCATTCACAGTTTTCTCATTAATAGTTTTAGTGCAGATGTTACAGTGATATTATCAATGATGTCATAGAAGATGCAATGAGTAATGTAATATCTTGGGTAATAAGTAGTGCGTGGTGAGGACGAAAGTTATAGTTGCCTTAGGGCATGAGTTATAATTACTTTTAATAACACTAACTATAGCAGCTGAATTAATATGGTTTTGTGTGTGTAAAATCAGAACCTAACTATAACGTCCTTGTCATCTTTGTTTTTTAGTGAATTTCTAATGTTGTTTAATTCTATTTCTCAACTATAATGTCCCTATCACCTTTGCTTTTTTTAGTGAATTTCTAGGGTCTTTATTACTGTTAAGTAAAATGCTGATCACAGTGCACAGTGGGGGGTAGTTTGAAGTAGGGCAAGGCCTGGCATTGTGCTGACCCCCCCATGGTAGCAGTTCCGGCCCCTCGTCCTCCCTTGCCATCTATTATCCAAGTCCATGCCCCGCTCCCTCATTACAGTCCTGTGTGGCTGTTGTTATTGCACTGCCCTTCCTGCTTGCCGTGAACAGTTAGCTTTCTGGCCCATCCACCTCCTCCCGGCCCTCCGCTGTCTGAGTCCATGCACAAGCCCCCTCTCTCTTGCTCTGCATAGTCTGGTGGGCTGCACTACCTTCTATTTAGCTTAATATCCCTGCCCACTCCTCCTGCCCTCCACATGCTGCTTTTATGCCCCATAATTGCCGTTCTGCTTAGCCGCAGTGCCTAGCTTGCTGCCCCAACCCTCCTTCCCCCTGCCCTCCAATTGCCTACCCTTGCTTCCTCCTTTTTGCTCACCATGTTCCGTGGACCTGCTACTGCCCCTCCTATCTACTCTGAGTGTTCTGTTGAGCTGCCATTGCCCCTTCCACCTGCCTAGCATGGTCAGATGATTGTTGCCTGTCCCTGCCACCTCTACCCTGCCTGTCTTGCTCCTATCCTCTCCCTCCTGCCCCCCATGGTCCATTTTGCTAACACTCAATCCTGCCCTCCATGCTCTGTTGTGTTGCAACTGCTCCTCCTGTCTGCCCTGCCCTCTCTTGTCTGTGTCCAGCCCTTGCCTGTCACTTCTGTTCTCCATGGCCCTTTGTGCATGCCCCTGCCCCCTCCCTCTAGCCCATCATGGCCGTCATGCTGCCATTAACCCTCTGCTTGCCATACATGGTCTTCTGTGCTGCCACTGCCCCTCCTACCTGCCCTCTGTGATTATCTTGCTCCCTCTGACCCCCTTCCACCTTCCCTCTGTTGTCTGTGTGTATACTATTATATACTCACTGTTGTCTTCCATGGTGTGTTGTGTTCCAGTGACCTCCATTGTCAGCTTGCTACTCCTGCTCTATCCCCTTGCCCCATGACCTCCGTTTTCCATGTGCAGACCTCCTTCCTGCCCTTCCTAGTCAGTTATATTGCATCTGTCCCTCCTGCCTGCCCGGTATGGTGAGCTTGCTGCCCTTGCCTCTTTCACCTCTGTTTCTGTTGTCCATGTGCATGACCCTTTCACCTCTTCATTGCTTCCCATCGTCCATTGTGCTGCGCCACTGTCCCGCTTGCCCTGTGTGGTTTATTATGCTGCTGCAACCCCCGACACCTGTCCTGTGTAAAAGCTGAATTAATTACTAATCAATTTGTATTGATTAATGGGTTAAGGATTTACATGAATCAGACTAACATAGAAAATAAGGTGTACCGCAGAAAATGTGCCCACTTGAGTGCCCACCATTATGTGTATGAAGATTAATAATGAATTCACATTTATGATTAAATAATGTGCACAGGTAGAATAACATGTATTAATGGGTTATACTGAAATATTAATGTTATGTATTTGCTTCAATAATGTTGAGCTTTTGATTAATTACGAGGTTTGGGCCTAGTCGACAAAGCCTTGTGTTAAGTTTCATGGCCTGATAAATGTTCGTGAATGTCTTGTGAAAGCAGAGAATTAATATTGTTCATTGTTCACACTCAGCTGACCAAGAAATTTGCAATGTCTTAACCTTTTTCATGAGAACTGCTTGTGGAGCTGTTCTGTACTAGAAATTGTTGCTTTGTAAACTTGATGCATGAGACAGGGATGTTCCCAGGAGCCAACAATGGAGGCAGCTGGTGGAGGGTGGCTGAATGGTCCCTCTCCCCCATTGAATAGTGGTGGGCCCCAGGGGTTGGGGCTGTGGATGGGGGTTGCATAGCCCCACTCCCCTACAGGACATAGTTCTACCAGTATGCAAAAGTTCAAATCACCTGGAAGCTGCACTCACTTGGCCCTGCACTGTCCACCTTAGTAGTATGCAAAGGTCTTCCCCCTTTTGCCAGGGTGAAGTACAGCTTCCCAAAGGGCCACCCACTGATTTTCCAGTTGGTTTTGATGGTACGTTCTTGAGGCCGAGGAATATGAGGACATCTCCACAAAACATATAGGTAAGAGGAAGGACCCTGGTTTGGTGGACATTATGGGGGTCATTACGACCTCAGTGGTCTTGCAAAAAGACCGCCGAGGCCGCGAGAGACAGAATACCGACATTGCCGGCGGTATTCCTGGCTCCCTATTATGACATTTCCGCAGGCCCAGCGGAAATGTCACATCAACATTGCTGCCGGCTCGTAATAGAGCCGGGGGCAATGCTGATGTGCAGCGGGTGCAGTAGCACCCGTGATGCATTTCACTGCCCGAAATTCGGGCAGTGAAATGCGCGACGGGGCTATGCCTGGGGGCCCCTGCACTGCCCATGCCAAGTGCATGGGCAGTGCAGGGGCCCCCAGGGGCACCCGAAGTCCCCTTACCGCCAGCCTTTCAATGGCGGAGTGTACCGCCACAGACAGGCTGGCGGTCGGGGACTCATAATCCCCAGAGCAGCAGTGCATGCACTGCTGCCCTGGGGATTATGACCGCCAGGCGGAAACCTGGCGGGAAAGTGGAGGGGCCGGCGGTATGGCCGTGGCTTTTCCGCCACGGTCATAACTGCTGGCGGAACACCGCCAGCCTGTTGGCGGTGTTACTGCCAACTTACCGCTGGCCGCCAGGGTCGTAATGACCCCCTATGTCTCTGTAGTCTTATTGATCTCTCTATATGGAGAATTCATGTTATCACAGAATTCTAGAGAAACAGGCAACAGGAACAATCATGTTGCCAAAATGCACACAAGGTCACTTGTGGCATTTCCTTGTGCGCCAATACACAACTGTACTGTAGAATACATTCCTGCCATTTACCTAAGGAAGCAGAAAGAACTCCACTTTGGTAGATATTTCATGCAAAGCTGTGGCTTCCTATTGAGTAAAAGGGTATGTGAGGTTCCTTTGTGGCAGAGTCACTCACACAGCTACTGACACATCCACGCAGACACTCACACACCCACTCACAGATGCACTCAGACACTCATTCATCCACTCACAGACCCTCTCCGAGACTTAGACACCCACCCACAGACCCACTCACCCACCCACCCACTCACAGACCCACTTACACACTCATGCACCTAATCACAGACCCACTCAGAGACACATGCAGCCACTCACAGACCCACTCAGACTCACGCACCCACTCACAGACCCACTCAGAGACTCAGACACCCACTCACAGACCCACTCAGGCACTCAGGTACCCACTCACAGACCCACTCAGAGATTCACACACTTACTCACAGAACCACATAGACACTCATGCACCTAGCACAGACCCACTCGGATTCTCACACATACACTCACAGACCCACACAGACACTGACATCGACTCACAGAGACACTCTCACCCCCACTGTCACACCCAGAGACACCATCTCACACCTACTCTCACACCAAGACAGACACCCTAACACCCAGTCTCAATCTCACATATAACCTCTCACACCCAGAGATTCTGAGCCCAACTCCCACAATGCACAGCTGACACCCATGCACGGCACGGCGTTGGATGGTTATAGGGGAGGCCACAGAGCCTGGTCTGTGGCTAGGCCCTGCAGCCAACCACTGCAGCGTATGGCCAAAGGACATGCACAGTGGTGGTTGGATTTATGTATAATAATGAAAATTACTTTCCCTTAAAAAAACATAGAAATTCACTGAAAAAAACAAAGGTCTCTAGTTGGCAGAGGTATCCACCCTATCCAAATAGTGACCACAATCCTAGTCAGGGTAAGTCAGATACATAACCTAAATTAACCTGTGCTCACTCTCTGTAGTTTGGCACAGAGGAGTCAGATTTCTCTTAAGAGGCTATGTGAAATGTATTTGCACAATGCTTAGTTGCAGGAACACAGAGAAAGGCACCACAAAGGACTCCGCACCAGTTTAGAAAAATAGATAATATGTATCTGGGTAAAACAAGATCAAAATGACAAAAATCCAATAGGTAGAAGTCGAAATGTGAATTTTTAAAGATTAATGCCCTCATTATGACATTGGCGGTAAGTGCCGCTTACTGCCATGCTGACTGCCGCCAACATACCGCGACCGCGGCAGTATACCGCTACGCGTATTATGACCCAAACATAGAATTCCACCACTATACAGACACACACACGAGTCCGCCTGCCCAAAGGTCAGTGATAAAATGGCAGTACCAAAATCCACAGCGTTACGCCAACAGAAATACACCCACAACATTATGACCCACGAATGACCGCACCGGACATTCAACCGGTGTAAACCATTGGCGTTACATACCGCCAAGCTCAAAATACACACAAACACATACAAAACAACACCACATTGGTCAATTTAAATAACACACAACTGACACACATACACACACCACACTCACATACCCACACCACTATAAAACACACACACACTACCCACAACCCTTTACGACTTAAAAACATTTTACAACTGAGAGAGAGACACACCAGGAGCACCCATTGAATCAGAGCCACAGAACACCATCACCCAAACACCATCCACGCATCTCACAGCACACACCACAACACATCACACCACACACACTCACACACACCACTCACACTACATCCATGGCACCACAAAAACACCCCAGGTTCTCTGAGGAGGAGCTAAGGGTCATTGTGGAGGAAATCATCTGGGTAGAGCCACAGCTATTCGGATCACAGGTGCAGCAGATGTCCATTGCTAGGAAGGTGGAGCTATGGCTACGGGGGAAGGTGCAGTCCGTGGTTGCAAGACACCAGATAGTTGTACCGAGGACTGGCGGTGGACCCCCACCTCCTCCCCACAACTAACAACATGGGAGGAGCAAGTCTTGGCGATCATGCATCCTGAGGGCCTGGCAGAAGTAGCAGGAGGGACGGACTTTGGTAAGTCAAATCTTTATTACTTCCCCCCCGCTCTACCTGCATGCCGTCCCAAACTCCTACCCCTACCCTCACCCCCATCACTCCACCACCTCACATATACCCCACCATCACAACCCACCCATCCCAATACCACTCCCTACCTGCAACACCAATGCATGGACCCCCATCACAGACCTGCATGGACACCCATCACCACAGCATTCACACTAGTGACAATCACTTAGCCAACCAAATCACGATTCACACAAGCCAAAGCTGCCTTGGTAATAACAAACAAAGAGGGGAACATACCCATGCACAAGATGTCACACGCAGAAACAATAACATTGCATTTACATCCCCACAGGACCCCCACACAACGTCACTGAAAAGGAGGTGCCAGCAACATCCAGTCCCCCCCAGAAGAGGCCCACAGTGATGACAGCACCTCTGCACAACTGGATCAGGTTGACCAAACTGGCCCATCAGGGACCTCTGGACAGTCGGTGACCCAGCCACAGTCCCAAACCACCACAGAGCCTCCCCCTTTAGGAAGCACCAGCACAGCACCCACCCAGCTGGTCCATCCCACTGTCCCCAGGACTCGTCATTCAGCAGTGTGTCCACCACTACAGGGACCCCAGGCAACCCCATAAACACAGGACGATCAGAGACCTTTGGTCAGTGGCAGTGGGCACACGGTTCAGGGGACAGAGGCACCGGACAACAGGGAAGCTGGGAGGACAGCCGTGAGACGGGGAGGACATGCCAAGGGAACCGACCCTCCACGAGGCACTTGCAGGGATCCTGGGAGCATACCACCATTCCCAGGAGACGATGGGCCAGATACTGGCCAAGTTGCAAGAGACCCAGCGGCTATAGGAGGGACAGTACTGGGGATCAAGGAGGACCTGAGGGATATTCACACCACCCTGGTCACCATTGCAGGGGTGCTGGCAGACATGGCCAACACCATGAGGGAGGCAGTGGCACACCACAGGGCCCCTGACACGAGCCAAACCGATGAACAGTCCTCTACCTCCGCCAACGCTAGAGGACAGGAGGCCCCGCCACAGACACAACAGGCCACCATCACCCCTCCCACTACAGAAGGAGAACCACCACTTAAAAGGCCCCTGCGATCCAGGCAGAAGGCAGAGAACATTGCCAAGACCCTCGCCAGGAAATAAGACTCCCCTGAATGTCACCCTTGTGTCCCATTCTGTCACCCTGTCCACCTTGAACTGCCATTGCCCCACTCCCTATTCTCCCTTGGACAATGCATCTTTGATACCAATAGACTGGACTCTATCCTGGACATTCCTCCACCATCAACCCAGTCCATTGCAATACCCCCTGCACTTATTATCACATAAATAAACACCCTTGGAACTAATGCAAGTATGGAGTCTGACAATTGATTGAAAAATGTATTAGTTTAACAAGCTGTAAAGATTGCAATTCAAATGTACAGTTATATATACATAGGCATGACTTGTAGTGGGCAGCAGTAAACACACCAGGAGCCAGAGTGGGGCACATATATCTTAAAACAGAGATGCCAAAAAGTACAGAAAGTGGCCATAGAAATAGGAAAATCAGGCTGCCATGTACAATGTCCAACACAAAACTGCAATGGAAGGTGAAGTTGCAGTGTCCTACCTGTGTGGCACTGGAAGTACTGTTGAATTACAGTAGTTCTGTTGTCCACATACTCTTCCTCTGCCTCCTCATCGTCACTGTCCAAAGGGTCCACTGCTGCCACATGACCATCTCCAGCCTCATCCTCCTGCAGAAAAGGCACTGGCATCTCATGGCCAGGTTGTGCAACATGCAACATGCAACGATGATATGGCACACCTTCTTGGGTGAGTAGCACAGGGAACCACCTGTCAGATGGAGGCACCGGAATCTGGCCTTTAGGAGGCCAAAGATGCGCTCAATGATCCTCCTTGTCTACCCATGTGCCTCATTGTAACGTTCCTCTGCCCTTGTCCTGGCATTCCTCACTGGGGTGAGTAGCCATGAGTGGTTGGGGTAACCAGAGTCACCTATAAATATCGAGGGATACCTGTTAGCCACACATTCACCCTTAGGGCCAAAACCACACCCATAAACCAACAGACACTGGGTGGGGATGATGGGCTCACCTAGAATAAAGGCATCATGCACAGATCCAGGATAATTTGCATTGACATGGGAGATGTACTGGTCCGCCAGGCACACTATCTACACATTTAGAGAGTGAAAGCTCTTTCGATTTCTGAACACCTGTTCATTTCTCTGGGGTGGGGGGGTACAAAGGCAATATGTGTACCATCAGTAGCACCAATTATGTTGGGGATATGTCCCATTGCATAGAAGTCAGCCTTCACTGTCTCCAAATCCTCCACCTGGGGGAATATGATGTAGCTGCACATGTGTTCATCAGGGCAGACAACGCTCTGGTCAGCACGTTTGAGAACATAGGCTGTGACATCCCTGGTGCCATGGCCACTGTCGCTTGGAAGGAACCACTTGCCAAGAAATGGAGCACTGACAGGACCTGCACTGGAGGGGGGATACCTGTCGGGTGACAGATTGCTGAATCAGGTCTGACTCCAATTGGGCACACAGCTCTTGAATTGTGGCCCTATCAAGTCTGTAGGTTAGGATAATGTGCCTGTCCTCCATTGTCACCAGGTCCACTAGGGGTCTGTACACGGGGGTATGTCTCCATCTCCTATTCATCCTCAGCGGTTGAACTCTAGGTTGAAAAACGGTGAGCAGATGGTCATATTCAAACATATACTCAGATTATTATGCCTTGTTTTTTTACAGATACTTAATGTAAACGTGTAGGTCCTATGAGGTGCCTATGTCTGCTGTGGCGCAGTTAGGTGCCATCGCCCATCCCCCCCTGAAATGGCGGCTGCCTGACCTGTGAGAGGGACAAGTGGAAATGAGGTAATTCCGCTGACGTTGTGTGCCGTTGCGGGAGGCGGTCGTCGACCGCCGTGCAAAACATCATTGGTTATTATTGGGGCCTATGGGTTCCAGGAGCCAATGGTGATGTACGCCGGTGGTGACAGTATGCACCACCGCGGACGTGACTGTCATTTTCTATCTGTTCACTCACTTGCTACCTGACCTTCAACAGGAGGGGACCTACAATGCAAGTGCTGCTGTGACCTGTGCCTGGAAGCGACCATGGCTCGAGTGTCTGGGAAAGGGCCCATGCCTTCACTTCCGAGGAGTTGGAGAGGCTAGTGGATGGGGTCCTCCCCCAGTACCCTTTACTTTATGGTCCTCCAGACAAACAGGTGAGTACACTGTGATCACGATGCGTGGGGAATGAATGTATGGAGTGCTGTGTGTGTAAGCATCGTACAGGCTGAGGGGTTCTAGGTAGACTGCTGCATGCTTAGTGGTCAATGGCTGTGCCTAAGGGGTTGGGAGGGATATGGTGGGCCATGAGTATAACAGTCCGGATGGTATGAATAATACCTTTTCATATGTATTTTTCTGCAGGTCAGCATCCATCAGAAAAAGGTTATTTGGTGTGCCTTCGCCAAGGAGGTGCAGACCCTGGGGGTCTTTGACAGGCGGAGCATCCACTGTCACAAATGGTGGGAGGACCTGCGCTGCTGGGCAAGGAAGATGGCAGAGGCCCAGCTGGGGCTGGCCTCCCAACGAGAAAGGGATGCCCATCGTACCCCGACCCCCCTGATGTTCCGCATCCTGGCCGTGGCCTATCCGGAGTTCGATGGCCGCTTGAAGGCATCACAGCAGCCACAAGGGGGTGAATACAGATGCTGATTCATTAATTTGTGTGTGTTTAGTGTTAAGGTGTTACCTGGGTGGGGGATGTGGGTCTGTGGGTGCCCCTAGGCCAGGGCGAACATGGCAGGGTAGGTTCCATGATGGGCAAGCTCAGATGCACTCAAACCCCAATACTGCTAGTGGGCATCTACTACTGGGTAAGGTCCTGTGGGTTTCAGGTGTGCAGCTAATGATGTTAGGCATTGTACCTCATGCCCTGGTGACTAGCATTGTAACTGGTAGTGCATGGCCTAGTGCATAGGGCTGATTCTTGTGAGTTGTGTACGCCAACGGTAGTGTTGTTGCTGGCATTGACCAAGTTAATCCTCTGTCTCTCCCCCCCTTTTTGTTTTGTCACCCTGTCCTTGTGTGCATTAGCATCATCTGGCAGAGGAGCAGAAGCACCGGGGACGGAGGGAGCTGCATCCCACATGGGCCTGGAGGCCAAATCCACCGACGGTCAGGGCACCAGTGGGACGGAGGGCAAGGGGAGCACCATGACGGAGACCGGAGGGGACAATTCTGACAGCGACACCTCCTCCTATGGAAGCTCCCTGGCGTTGGCGGGCACCTCTGTGCCCACCCCAACAACAGGTACAGCTGCCACCCCCGCACCAGCACTACCCTCCCAGCAGCCCCTCAGCGACTTTCCCATGCCTGCTCACCCAGGAGAGTGGGCATCTCCTTCGCCCCAGGCACCTCAGGCCCTGCACCAATCAGCCCTGCTGCCCTCAGTGAGGAGGCTATTGACCTCCTAAGATCCCTCTCTGTTGGGCAGTCAACCATACGGAATGCCATCCAGGGTCTAGCAGGACATTTGCAACAAACAAATGCATACCTGGAGGGCATTCACTCTGGTGTGGTGGCCCAACAGAGAGCATTCCAGGCTCTGGCCAACTCACTGATGGCAGCCTTTGTCCCTGTCTCTAGCCTCCCCTTCCAACTTCCTCTACCCAGTCCCATTCCCCTCAACCTCAGCCTATCTCAAGCACACCTTCAGACCTGCATGCACTCAAATCAGCACACAGAAGTGGTTCAGGCAAACACAAGCACCACACTTCATCCCACAGGCACTCACACAAGCACCATCCAGACGCAGACACACCAACTTCCACAGCCTTCACTGTGTCGCCCTCCTCCTCCTCATCCACCTCCCTCCCAGTAGCGTCTCCACTCACACCTGCATGCACTAGATCCTCATCCACTACCTCCATCACCAGCACACCTATCACAACACGCCCTGCACTGGCAGTCACCACCCCCACATCCATGCACACGTCCCCTGTGTCCTCTCCCACTATGTCTGTGCCCCTCCTCCCAAAGTATACAAACCCAAGAACTCAGACACCAAACAGCCATCCACCTCACAACAGCATCCAGCCCATGCACCTGCACCCAAACACAGCAGACAGACACCTCCTACAACCACTCCCTCTTCCTCCACTCCCAAACCTTCACGCTCTTCCAGGCCCAGTGTCCCCAAAAGGCTTTTCCTCTCCACCCTTGACCTATTCCCTGCCCCTCCACCTGTCCTTCACTTCGGGCTAGGTTGGCCAGAACCCAGTCCAGCACCTCAGCCACCCAGTCCATGGCCACTGTAGTTTCTGCATCTACTGAAGGTGTGAGAGGCTCCAAGGAGGCACCCGTTAGCATAGCCAGTTTGCCTGCACCACCTACCAAGGGCAAGAAGGGGCACCCAGCTAGCAAGGCCAGGAAGGGGACACCAGCCAGAAAGGGGAAGGAGGCACCACCAGCCAGCAAGGGGAAGGAGGGAACATCAGCCAGCAAGAGCAGGAGGTGAACACCAGCTGGCAGAAGCAAGGAGGCACCACCATCTACCAAGGGCAGGAAGGGGACAACAGCTGCCAAGGCCAATGTAACAAGAACTGATGCCGCAGGCATGATGGATCTTGTGCCTGGGGCTGGTGCTGCATCTAGCTATACAACACCAGCCATGGCACTTCAGACGTCCGCGGCTGCAGGGGAAGGGCTGGAGCCTCCCCCCACTACTCCCAGCACCGCCACCTGCACCGCCAGCAGCACCACTGCCAGAAGCAGCAGCCCCAGTGGGCAGCTGTCCGAGGCTGCAGGGGAAGGGTTGTAGCCTCCCCCCACCACTGGCAGCACCACCACCTGCACCGCTGCCAGCACTGCCACATGCATCAATGCCAGCACCGCCACCTGCACCACCAGCAGCACCACTGCCAGCAGCAGCAGCCCCAGTGGGCAGCCTTTAGAGGCTGCAGGGGAAGGGCTAGAGCCTCCTCCACCACTGACAGCACCGCCACCAGCACCGCAACTGCCATCCACTGAGCAGCCGTCACAGCCGACGAGTAGTGGGTAGTCGTGCCTACATGCGCTATTGTGCATTCTGGCCACTGCAACACCTGTAGGTGTGACACCCAAGTGAGAGACTGTGACCTTGCACCATCCAGGATCAGAATCACAGGGCACAATGCCCCCTCCAGAACCAGTAGAAGAAGGCATCCACTCACCCCCTCCTTGCCAGGATGAAGCACACTGGGCACAAGACCCCCTCCAGAACCAGTGGAAGAAGGCATCCACTCACCCCCTACTTGCCAGGATGAAGCACACTGGGCACAGGTCACCCTCCAAAACCAGTGGAAGAAGGCATCCACTCACCCCCTCATTGCCAGGATGAAGCCCACTGGACACAAGTCTTCTTCCAGAACCGGTGGAAGAAGGCATCCACTCACCGCCTCCTTGCCAGGATGAAGCACACTGGGCACAAGGCCCCCTCCAGAACCAGTGAAAGAAGGCATCCACTCACCCCCACCTTGCCAGGATGAAGCACACTGGGCACAAGGCCCCCTCAATAACCAGATGAGAAGCCATCCTCTTGAAAGACTGTGGCTTTGCACTCCCCAAGACCACGCAGTGGGCAAACCACCCACTAGAGAGACTGTGGCTTTGCACTCTCCAGGACCAAGCAGTGGGCAAACCACCCACTAGAGAGACTGTGGCTTTGCACTCCCCAGGACCAAGAAGTGGGCAAACCACCCACTAGAGAGACTGTGGCTTTGCACTCCCCAGGACCAAGCAGTGGGCAAACCACCCACTAGAGAGACTGTGGCCTTGCACTCCGCAGGACATCGCAGAGGGAATGTAGCCCCCTCCAGGAGCAGTGGCGTTGCACCACCTTCCGGCTGAGGTGCCCCCCCAGGTGCCTGTGTTTTTGACCTGATGCCCCTGCAGTGTTCTCTCCGTTTTGAGGCAGGACTCAAGTGTGGCCTTTGCCTATGTGTTACGGCCCTGTGGGCCACGGACATTTTGGAGTGGGCATAGTCCCTTCATTTGTATATACCGTACATACTGTTTAGTGCTTTATGGGTGTTTTTATCTCAATTTGTAATATTACGCTCACTTTAATCAATGCCTTTTGTCCTTGCATTATTCCTGAGGGGTACGGGGTCAATATGTTATGTTACTGCATCTGCTTGTGTGTATGGTGTTAGGGGTGGGGGTGTTGCATGTTGCGTGTGTGTGTCACTCTCTTTTTCCTCCCCCCTCCGTGGTGTGCTAGGTGCGGTACTCAGCGTGGTTGTCTTTGCCGCCGTTCGTGTTCCTGGTGTAGGAGGAGGTAGACCAGCATTGGAAAAATATGCAGTTCGGGCTCCATGACGTCGTGGTTCTTCCTTGAGTGTCGAGATGTGAGTCATTTCCCTTCTGTGTACTGTTTCTGCCATGCTTTTGATGGCATTGGTACCGCCCTGGAAATGCTGGCGGATTGGTGTGTCATAATGCAATGGGCGGTGCATTGTCTTATGCCTGGCTGTTGGCGGTTACCGCTGTGGTGTTTGTTGCTACCGCATGGGGGTTGGTGTGTTAAAGTGGCCGTCTGTGTTGGTGGTTTCCGCCGTGGTCATAATTCCATTTTTGTTACCGCCGGCCTGTTGTAGGTATTAACACCACTTTATCACTGACCGTCAGGGTTGTAATGAGGGCATAAATGTGAGAACAGTGCTTAGAAGAAGAACTGGTACAAATCCAAAATGCAGGCCAACCGCGATGGAGAGTATGCCCACTAAAGAACCCATGCTGGGTCCACAGAAACAGTACCTTTGATGGAGAAAAGCATGGACATCGAGGGTACAATGCACCGGTATCTTCCAGGCAATTGGGTCACTGCATCATCGTCAGGCTCCACTGAAGTGAATGCAATGTGTTGTCGTCATTGAGCCACATAGAGCATTACCATGGAGCCGCACAGGCTGTGAATCCACTATCATTGAGCAGCCTCTGCATCTGCGCCGAGGGACAAGGCATCAGAATTTCTACCACATTTTAGGCAATTAATTTGTTTTTGCAGAATTTAGCTGCAGAGCCCACTGCTGCTGTCGAGGACTGGAGGGGGGCACCTCAGGCATGGGTAGGACTCACAAATGGAAGAGTCCAGCAGCACCAGGCAGGCATTCTTTGATGTCTCTGAGACGGCAGGAGAACAGGAAGTAAGCGAAGAAGCCCTTGGAGAATCTTGGGCCCAATGATGTAGAGAACAGGTCCAGTCCTTCTCACTGCATTCAAGAAGCAGCAGGCAGTAGGCCAACACATCAATGCAGTTGCAGAGTTGCAGTACCTCCTGGCAGCACAGCAGTCCTTCTTCCTGGCAGAATGTCCTTGGTTCCAGTAGAGTTCTGATTTGGTGGGGTTAGGGGTCCAATACTTATACCCAACTGAGCCTGTGAAGAGGAGGAAACTGCACAGAGGCCTTTGAAAATCACAAGGTCCCTGCCCTACCTTTCATGACCTCAAACACTCTACTGGTGGTTATGCAGCCCTTTGTGTGAGGAGAGGCACATCCCTATTCAGGTGTAAGTGAGGCAGTGCTAAGCTCCACATCCATTAAGCAAGTTAATGGCCCATTAAGGCCCATTAAGTTACACCTAACCTCCCTTTGTGTATGACTGTCTATAGGGAATGCACAAAGACCAGCTTTTACTAACGTCATGCGTGTCAATTTCAGACTTACAATTTAAAATCCAACTACACCACGAGTTTTTAATTTTCAATTGTGAGTCCAGAGACACCAAACTCCAAATTTCTATCTTTTCCCAATTGGAAGTTACACATAGAGGCTGCTTCAAGGTAACCCCAATATTAACTTATGGGAGAGTTAGGCCTTGCAGTAGAGAAAAACTAATTTTATGTTTTTTTATTACCATGATATGTTAAACCTAAAAGTACATGTCTAACTTTTCGAATACACTGCACCCTGCCCTTGGGGCTAACTGGAACCAACTTTAGGGGTGACCTATAGGTAATAAAAAGTAAGGTTTGGGCCTGGCATGTGGGTGCACTTGCCAGATCAACTCTCACAGGCTCTGCAGTGGGAGGCCTGAGAAATGTTTGGAGGACTACTGTAGTGGGTGATACAATCAGTGCTGCAGGCTCACTAGTAGCATTTAATTTATAGGCCCGGGACAACTGTAGTGCAATTTACTAGCGACTTTCAAGTAAATTAAATATGCCTATTGTGGATAAGCTAGTATTACCACATATAAGGAGAGAGCACAAGCATTTTAGCACTGGTTAGATATGGTAAAGTGCACAGACTCGTATAACCAGCAAAAACAAGGTCAGAAAGGAAGGAGGAGAAAGGCAAAAAGTCTGACCCTGCAGAAGGGGCCATTTCCAACACAGCTGCATAAGTTATAATAATTGGAAAGTGTTGCGTAAATTATAAATTAAAGGTATAAGTTTAGAGTTTAAAATGTTGTGGAGTTTAGGTTTAGTTTGTAGCTAAAGAATAAATAAAGTTATATTTATTTAAAGGCGGGGGAACTATAGCTTTAAGGTATAATTATAGTTTTACAGTTTGTAGTCTTTGTGTATATTAGCTTTGGTTTTTATAGAAATAATAAATAGAGTTTTCCTAACCATGATAATTGTTTAACCATTGCATTTTTCATTGAAATTCAATGTTTTTTCTTGATAAAAGTCTTGATAAAAATGTGTTAGAGTTTAGTGGCATCCAGTGGAGTTTCATTAAGTGGAGTGTGGTACATAGAGTGGAAGAAGACTTGTACAGTGTAGAGTAATAGATTGTAGTGTCATAGAGTCATATAGAGTATAGTGGAATATAGTGGAGTAGCATAGCATACACTGGAATAAAGTGTTATATCTGTAACGTGGTGTGGAGTGCACTAGAGTGAAAAGGTGTTGTGCGGAGTCGAGTAAAGTGTTATAAATTGGAGTGGCATCTTTTACAGTACAGTGGAGTGGTGTGTCGTAGAGTACTTGAAAGTGATGTAGAGTGGAGTAGAGTGTTGAACAGTGGAGTGTAAGGGCATACCGTAGAGTAGAAGGTTGTACAGCATAGTGCAGGGACATAGAGTGGAGTTCATTGCTGCATGGTGGCAAAGAGTGTAGTAGAGTTTTGTAAAGTAGAGCAGAGTATGGTAGAGTGGAGCGGTGTAGGGTGAGTGTTGTGCAATGCCACAGAGTGGGGGTAAAGTATTGTGCAGTTGAGGAGATTGGAGTGGAGTTGTGTAGCATAAACTGAAGTAGCATGTTGTAGTAGAGTGACATTGAGTGGAGTGCCTAGCATACAGTAAAGTGTTGTAGAGTGGAGTAATGTGTGGTAAAAAGAGAGTGGACTGGTATGCTGTAGAGTGCTGGAAGGTCTTGTAGAGTGAAGTAGAGTACAGTGCCTCAGATTGGATTACAGTGCTGTACAGTGGAAGTGCATAAAGTGGGATAGATTGTCATAGAATTGAGTGGCATAGAGTAGGGTACAGTGGAGTAGTGTCTCATAGAGTAGAGCGGCATAGAGTAGGGCGCAGAGTGCTGTAGCACAGTACAGTGGAGTAGTGTCTCATAGGGTATAGTAAACTGGCATTGAGTGGCATAGAGGGAGTTGCTCAGTAGAGTGGAGTCCAGTGTCATAAAGTGGTACAGAGTAAAGTAGAGTGCTGTACACTGGCATGGACAGGAGTACATTGGTGTACAGTATAGTGCTATAGAGTGTGGTATAGTATGGTAGAGTGGAGGAGCATAGACTGTTGAGGGAAGTGTAATGCTGTTGAGCTGAGTACAGTGAAGATGCATTGGATTGAATTGTGTAGAGTGGGGTGGCGTATAGTTGAGTAGCTTAGAGTGGAGTGTCATACAGTGCAATAATGTACAGCTGAGTGATGTAGAGTGGAGTGGCATAGAGTAGGGTGGCATAGATTAGAATAGTGTAGAGTGGTGTAGGGTAGTGTGGAGTTACACACAGTGGAATAGTGTAGAATTGAACAGTGTAGTGTTGAGAAGTGTACTTTGAAGTGGCGAAGACTGGAGTGTTGTAGAATGGAGGGGCAGAATGACAAAATTACAATAATCCAATAAGTAGAAGTCGAGATATGAATTTTTTAAGATTAAATATGAGAACAGTGCTTAGAAGTCACTAGTGATCAAAAGGTTACTTGAGGTCATGAGGAACTGGTGAGGAACTTTGTGCATTAGAGATTGGTCCACCAAAGGAGACTTGGGTGTCTAAAGGGAGTAGGCCTTTAGTGAGGCATTGTGCACAGGGCGAACATCGAGCACAGTAGGGGCATGCCCTCCTACACTCAACACCCCAACCCCCGACCCTCAACCACTACAACACACACACCAATGCTTAGCTATACATTACAGTAACACCCCCCAAGCCCCCCGAAGAATGCAAAGACAAAAGGAAATTAGTGTAACTATTGTAATATATCACAAATCAGTAAGCAAAAAATATACATATATATATATATATATATATATATATATATATATATATATATATATATATATATATACTATAAACAAAATATACACCACGATTATTAGTGCAGGTTTTGCATCATTCATAGTCCGTGGACCACTGGGCCCAAAATGCATGGGCGAGGCCCACACAAGATGCCTGAACATGACGGAGAGAACACTGCAGGGGCATCAGATAGAAATACAACAGGCACCTCAGGGGGAAGGGAAGGGGTGGCACCTCAGACGGATGAGTGCACAATGCCAGATCCACGACGGGGCTCCATGCCCATTGATGTATCCTGGGGAGTGCAAAGCCACAGTCTCTCAAGTCTCTACAGTGGGTGGGTTGCCCACTGTACCATCCTGGGGAGTGCAAAGCCACAGTCTCTCAAGTCTCTACAGTGGGTGGGTTGCCCACTGTACCATCCCGGGGAGTGCAAAGCCACAGTCTCTCAAGTCTCTACAGTGGGTGGTTTGCCCACTGATCAATCCTGGGGAGTGCAAAGCCACAGACTCTCAAGTGGATAATAGTCTCCACTGGTTCTGGAGTGGGACTGGTGCCCAGAGTGCTTCATCCTGTGAAGGATTCAGGTAGTGGATGTAGTTCTCCACTGGTTCTGGAGGGGGACTGGTGCCCAGAGTGCTTCATCCTGTGAAGGATTCAGGTAGTGGATGCAGTTCTCCACTGGTTCTGGAGGGGGACTGGTGCCCAGAATACATCACGCTCCGCGTGACGGTCCCAGTTCCGTCACTGTCCCAGCCGCACATGGGCTAACGATGCTTCAGTTGGCGGTGCTTGCCCTGTTCAGCAGTGCATGCCATGGCAGTCTTTGCCCTGTTCAGCGGTGCTTGCCATGGCGGTCTTTGCCCTATTCAGCAGTGCTTGCCCTGTTCAGCGGTGCTTGCCCTGTTCCGCCGGTGCTTGCCATGGCGGTCTTTGCCCTGTTCAGTGGTGCTTGCCCTGTTCAGCGGTGCTTGCCATGGCGGTCTTTGCCCTGTTCAGCGGTGCTTGCCCTGTTCAGCAGTGCTTGCCATGGCGGTCTTTGCCCTGTTCAGCGGTGCTTGCCATGGCGGTCTTTGCCCTGTTCAGCGGTGCTTGCCATGTTCAGCGGTGCTTGACTTTGCTGTCTCTGACCTGTGCAGCGGTGTGTGGCATGACGGACCCTCAGTGCCCAGCGGGGCTGTGGCTGCCGGGGCCCTCCAGGGCACTGACGCTGGCAGTGGTCTCCGGACCAGTGACGATAGTGCTGCCCTCCAGGGCACTGACTCTGGCGGTGGTCTCCGGACCAGTGACGATAGTGCTGCCCTCCAGGGCACTGACTCTGGTGGTGGTCTCCGGACCAGTGACGATAGTGCTGCCCTCCAGGGCACTGACTCTGGCAGTGGTCTCCGGACCAGTGACAATGGGGCTGGAGGTGGCGTCCTGGCCAGCGGGGAGGATGGCGGCCTTCTCCGCCGTGCTGCTCTTACCAGACTTTGGAGACTTCTTCTGCTCCTTTACCACCTTGGGAGGGGTCACAGCTGACTCGACACTCCCCCCGGGACCCTTGTGAGCGGCTTTGCCGGCAGGAGTCTTCCCCCTCTCCCATCGGGCACTGTCCAACTTCTGGTGCTTTACAGGGGGTGGACTGGCAGTGCTTTGGCTCCGTGTCACACTGGCTGGCCTGGTGGGCGGTGCACTCAACATACCTCTAACACACACCACTGGTACCGGACTTTTTTTGGCTGATGTGCTAGTACGGGACCTATGAATTGAAGGGGTGAGGGTGGTGGGACAGAGGTCAAGGTTGCTCAGGAAAAGTTTCTGACGAACACTGGGAGAGGTACCTGGAGAGGGTCTGGGAGTGGAGGAAGAGGAGGTGGTTGTAGGAGGTGTAACTTTAGATGATTTGGGTGCAGGTGCAGGTTCTGGAGGCTGTTGTGAGGTGGATGGATGTTGGGTGTGTGGGTGCCCGCGTTTGTGTACTTTGGGAGGGGGCGTCACAGACACACTGGGAAAGGACACAGGGGACGTGTAAATGGGGTGTGGTGCTGGGTGTTCTGGTGCGAGTCCTAGTGGCTGTAGTAGTAGTGCATGCAGGTGAGAGTGTAGACGACACTGGGAGGGAGGAGGGAGACGACGAGGAGGGGGACACAGTGGAGGCAGTGGATGTTGCTGTGTCTGTGTGTGGGTGATGCTTGTGTGAGTGCCTGTGGGATGTGTGGTGCCTATGTTTGCCTGAGCTGCCCTTGTGTGTTGATGTGTGTGCAGGCTGGTCTGATGGTGTGCTTGGGATAGGCTGGGGTACAGGGGATTGGGTCTGGGTGGAGGAAGTTGGAGGGGGGAGGCTAGACACAGGGACAATGGCTGCCATCAGTGCTGAGGCCAGAGATTGCAGGGTTCGATGATGGGCAGCCTGACCAGAATGAATGCCCTATAGGAATGCATTAGTGTGGTGCAACTCCCTTTCTACACCCTGGATGGTATTCACAATGGTAGACTGCCCAACAGTGAGTGACCTGAGGAGGTCAATGACCTCCTCACTGAGGGTAGCAGGGGTGACAGGGGCAGGGCCTGAGGTGCCTGGGGCAAAGGTGATGCCCACCCTCCTGGATGAGCGGGCATGGAGCGAAGGCTGAGGGGCTGCTGGGAAGGCGGTGCTGGTAGTGGGGTTTGTGGCGGCTGTACCTATAGAAGTGGGGGGCACAGATGGTGCCGCCACCACGAGGGAGCTCCCGTCGGAGGAAGAGTCTGTGTCTCTGTTTGCTGATCCGGTGACCGACGTGAAGCTCCCCTCGCCCTCCGTCCCACTGGTGTATTCTATGTCTGTGGTGTGGCCCTCCATGGCCATGTGGGATGCAGCCCCCTCGTGCTCCGGTGCCACTACCTCCGCCTGATGATGCTGATGCACAAAAGAACAAGGAGAGCACAAATAGGGATGGGGAAACAGAAGAAAGACAGGTTGAGTGCATGGCTTACCGCTACAGTTGGCAGACAATACAGACACAGCAGCTCACTGCACTATGCCGTGCTCTTGGTCTCTACAGATGCAGTTCCTGGGATATGGCCTACATGGCTATGAGTGTCATCTACCCACATAGATGACACAGGGGCATGTATACCTGTACTTGGAACTCTACAGAGGTGGGGTGGAGTGGCACATGGCCTGCATTCCGGAGTGGCCTAGCCTACGGAACTCGCCCTGGCCTAGGGAAACCCACAGCCCTCCTCCCCCACCCAGACCCCTCCACTGCGCGCTAAGTCATGAGAATGTGAGTATACTCACCCCCTTGTGTCTGCTGTGATGCCCTCATGCGCCCATCCAACTCAGGGTAGGCCACCGCTAGGATCCGGAATATCAGGGGGGTCATGGTGCGACGGGCACCCCTCCCACGTTGGGAGGCCATCCCCAGCTGAGCCTCCGCCATCTTCTTGCTCCAACGGCGAATGTCCTCCCATCTTTTACGTCAGTGGGTGCTCCGTCTCTGGTAGACCCCCAGGGTCCGGGCGTCCTTGGCGATGGCACGCCAAATATCCTTCTTCTTGTGGGCGCTGACCTACATGACATGTACAGGGGAAGAAGAGAAGTCATTAGCAACAGCACCGTCGAAGTGAGTGGCCCACATCCCTGCCCTTGCCATGTGGCACATGCAATCACACTTCTTCATGCTCGCAGAACTCTGCCCCCTTCCTACTGACATCCAGCCCTCTCCACCCAGACATAGCCGATACAACGTGCTCCCTGTGTACTTACCTGTTGGTCTGGAGGACCCTAGAGTAGCGTGTACTGGGGGAGGACCCCGTCCACGAGCTTCTCAAACTCCTGTGCAGTGAAGGCAGGGGCCCTTTCCCCAGACGCACCAGCCATTGTCTCTTCCAGACCGAGGTCACAGCAGCACTTGCAGTGTAGGTTCTCTCCGGTCGAAGATCAGGTATCGAGTGATTGAACAGATAGAAAATGGCGGTCACTTCCGCGGCGGTGACGTCCGCGGCGGTGCGTATCATCACCACCGGCGCACTTCGTCATTGGCTCCTGGGACCCATAGGGTCCAATGTTAACCAATGCAGCATTGCGCCGCGGTCTTTGACCGCCTACCGCGACGGTGTACAACACCAGCGCAGTTACCTCACATCCCATTGTCCCACTTTAGAGGTCAGGCAGCTGCCATTTCAGGGGCCCACATGGCTTCATTTACAACTGTGTCACACATACCTAGGCCTACCCTCAACACACATACAGAAAGGATTTTGTATTTAGTGTCGTGTTCTGTGTAGCTGTGGGTACATACCTCAGAATTTGTTGACTCTGTGGTCGCTGTTGTCCTTCCTAGGTACCGTCAGCTGGGACATGTGAGGAGATGGCGGAATCCTCCGGTGTACCGACCGTTGGTGGACCTGTTAACAATGGAGGAGCGACATTTAATCATCACCTACAGGTTTGACCGTGCCACAATCCAGGAACTGTGTACCCAGTTGGAGCCAGACCTGATGTCACCAATCCACCATCCCACAGGAATCCCCTCTCAAGTGCAGGTGCTATCAGTGCTCCATTTCCTAGCAAGTGGGTCATTTCAAAAAACAGTGTCCATGGCATCAGGGATGTCCCAGCCTATGTTTTCCAACGTGTTGTCCAGAGTGCTGTCTGCCCTGCTGAAACACGTGAGGAGCTACATCGTTTTCCCTCAGGTGGAGGATTTGGCTACAGTTAAAGGTGACTTCTATATATCATAGGTGCCATTGATGGGACCCATGTGGCTTTGGTCCCCCCCACAGGAGTGAACAGGTGTACAGGAACCGGAAGAGTTATCATTCGATGAATGTACAGATGGAATGTTTGGCAGACCTGTACATCTCCCAGGTAAATGCTATGTTCCCTGGCTCAGTGCATGACGCCTACATCCTGCGTAATAGCAGCATCCCGTATGTGATGGGTCAACTCCAGAGGCACCGTGTGTGGCTATTAGGGCACTCTGGTTACCCCAACCTGTCATGGCTATTGACCCCAGTGAGGAATCCCAGGACCAGGGCAGATGAACGCTACAATGAGACCCATGGGCGGACTAGGAGGGTGATCGAACGCACCTTTGGCCTCCTGAAGGCCAGGTTCAGGTGCCTCCATCTGACAGGTGGTTCCCTATTCTACTCACCAAGGAAGGTGTGCCAGATCATCATCGCCTGCTCGATGCTTCACAATCTTGCTTTGCAACGCCAGTTGCCTTTTCTGCAGGAGGATGGTCCAGATGACGGTGTTGTGGCAGCTGTGGAGCCTGTGGACAGTGATGAGGAGGAAGCAGAGGAAGAAGACATTGACAACAGGGACTCTGTCATACAGCAATATTTCCAGTGACACACAGGTGAGAACAATTCTTTTACTATTACATTCACTTTCACACTTCTACCTCTATCCTGTCTGTCAATTTGAAGTAGCATTTGCTAACTGAGTGATACATTTCCATTACGGTTTCACAGGTGTGGTTACCAATGTGTGTCATCTGCTTGCATCCTTCATGGGCTTGTGATGTCTAACATAGGTATGTTGACATTACATCTTCGAATGGTTTTTGTCATTGTCATAGATAATACACATTTTCAAAATCACAGACTTACTCCAGATTGTTTTGTGGTTCAAGGGTGTTTATTGAAGTGCTAATTATTGAAGGGGTGGAAAATGGTGATGGTGGAGGAATGTCCATGGCAGAGTCTAGTCTATTAGTCTTACAGGTGCATTGCCCGTATGGGCATAGGATGTGGAGCTGGGGCAGTTCCAATCTGGACAGGGTAACAAAGTGGGACAGTGGGAGGACAATCAGGGTGGTCTCATTTCCTGGCGGGGGTCTTGGCATCATGCTCTGTCCTGTTCCTGGATCTCAGGGACCGCTTGCGGGGTGGTTCTCCATCTGCAGGGGGTGGGGTGCTGGTGTGGTAGTCCTGTGGTGGGGCGTCCTGTCCACTAGCGCCGGCCGAGGTGGTGGGCAGTTCATCATCCAGGCTAGTGTCAGGGGCCCCTTGGAGTGCCACGGTGTCCCTCATAGTCTTTTGTATGTCCTTCAGCACCCCTATGATGGTGCCCAGGGCGGAGCTGATGGTTCTGAGCTTCTCCCTGAAGCCCAAATACTGTTCCTCCTGCATGCACTGGGTCTCCTGAAACTTGGCCAGTACCATTGCCATCGTCTCCTGGGAGTGGTGGTATGCTCCCATGATGGAGGAGAGGGCCTCGTGGAGAGTGGGTTCCCTTGGCCTGTCCGTCCCCTGTCGCACGGCAGCCCTCCCAGTTCCCCTGTGTTCCTGGGCCTCCGTCCCCTGGACCGTGTGCCCACTACCACTGCCCCCAGGTCCCTGTTGTTGTTGGGGTGGTGGGTTATCATAGGTTCCCTGTAGTGGTGGACGTGTCCTGGGGACGGAGGTATGGGCCCGCTGGGTGGGTGCTGTACTGGTGTTACCAGAGGTTGGAAGGTCAGTGTTGGGCTGTGCCTGTGCGAGGGGAACCGACTGTCCCGAGGCCCACGATGGTCTGGGCTGGTCATCTGGATCCAGTTGGCCAGAGCTGCTGTCATCACTGTGGGCCTCTTCTGTGGGTGGGGTAGAGATGTCTGGACCCTCCTGTCTGGTGACGTTACGTAGTGGTCCTGCAGGGGTATAAAAGCATGATTATTGCATCTGTGTGTGTCATGGTGTGCAATGGGTGGGTGTGCGTGTACCCCAGTGCAAGCATTCCTGTGTGGGTGCTTGTGTGATGATGGTTCGGGGGTGTTATGGGTATGTGCAGTGGGCATGCTTTGGTGATGGGTGTCCATGCTTAGTTGTGTAATGCAGGGCTTGGTGTTGGGATGGGTGGTTTGTGTTATTAGTACATTAGTGAGGAGTTGGAGTGATAGGGGAGGGGGTGAGGGTGGGGGTGTGTGATAGCATTCAGGTAGGGTGGGGGATATGATAGTTGAGATTTGACTTACCAGTGTCCATTCCTCCACCGACTCCTCCGAGGCCCTCTGGATGCATAATGGTCAAGACCTGCTCCTCCCATGTTGTTAGTTGTGGGGGAGGAGGTGGGGGTCCGCCGCCAGTCCGTTGAATCGCGATGTTGTGCCTGGAGACCACTGAATGCACCTTCCCCCATAGGTCGTTCCACCTCTTCCTGATGTCCTCCCGATTTCTTGGGTGCTGTTCCACTGCGTTTACCCTGTCCACGGTTCTTCGCCATAGCTCCATCTTCCTGGCTATAGAGGTGTGCTGCACCTGTGATCCAAATAGCTGTGGCTCTACCCATACGATTTCCTCCACCATAACCCGGAGCTCCTCCTCGGAAAACCTGGGGTGTCTTTGGCGTGCCATGGGGTGGTGTAGGTGATGTGTGGGGTGGTGGATGTGGTATGAGTGTGGTGATGTGTAGTGGTTTGTGGTGTTTTGTGCGTGGATGTTGTGTGGGTGATGGTGTTTTGTGCCTCTGTGTGGTGGGGTTCTCTATTGCTGTGCTCTCTCTCTGTCATCTTCGTCTCTAATTTTGGGTCGTAGGGGTTTTTGGGTGATGTGGGTGTGTGTTGTATATTTTGTTGGGTGTGTGGGAGTGTTGTTTGTATGTGTATCAGGTGTGTGTATTTTGAATTTTCCAATGTGGCGGTGTTTTGGAGATGTGTGTGTATTTTGAGCGCGGCGGTGTGTACCGCCAATGGAATACCGCGGTTCAAAGACCACCGCATGGATTTGTGGGTCGTGATAGCATGGGCGTGTTTCTGTTGGCCTGACGGCGGAGGATTTGTTATCGCCGGTTTATCACTGACCTTTGGTGTGGCGGACTTGTGTGGGTGTCTGAATTTTGGCGGATTCCGAGCAGTGGGTCATAATAGTTGTGGCGGAATTCCGCGGCGGTGTATTGGCGGTCTTCTGCACGGCGGTAAGCGGCTTTTACTGCCAATGTTGTAATGAGGGCCTTAGTCTTGATGTTTGGATCAACCTTGCCTAACTTGCTGTCCAGAGTGGATGGAAGCCACCTCTATGCATCTCTGACCTGGACTCTGGAAGTTAAGATCCACTCAAGATTATATATGCGCATTGAGATCATGGCTGTTGTGGGCTCTTGTATTTTACTACTGAGATCATTGAAAAAACTTCTTATGATTACTACCATTTCAAGCTCAAGAGTCAGTGTTTCACCTGGGAATAATGTCACTCAATAATTACACCAACAGCCTCTGTCTTGGTCTACCTGGGTATTGAAGAGATTGCAGGTAGTATAAAATGCAGTGATTTGACTAGTTTTAAAGGTCCCCCAATGGGCAGTTATTTCACCTTATCAGAAAACCCTCCACTGGTTGAACATTAAGGAGAGGGTTCAATTTAAAGCCTTGACTATGGTCCATCTTGCTTTCTATGATTATGGTCCTCACTACCTTTCAACTAGACTTCAGCACTATTTTCTGAGTAGATCTCTTTGTTCATCAGAGCACTGATTATTACTGGTTCCCAAAATCAAGGAAAAAGTTGTGTGACACATCATTCACCTATCAGGCATTGCTTGTTTGGAATCAGCTTCTGCTCCATCTTTGGAAGATTAGGTCCGAGCCACTATTCAGGGAAAGCATCAAAACCTGGAACTTTGACCTGGCTTTCTGAGAGGGTTGTTTGTTCTGTAGTTGGAGGATGTCACAGTTCCTCCAAATGCTGAGACACTGTTCAGACTAGTTGTTGCACTCCATAAACAGCTGAATGATTGACTAATTGATTGACATGAATGTTGACTTAACATGCTCTGCTATCTGTCTGCTTTCTGGTGTCATGGTAGCACAGGCAGTGTGAGAGCAGTGGAGGTGGTGGCAGGTAACAGAGGGGATGGCAACAGAGGACCTGAAAGGAAGCAAATGATAAGAATGGGATGAAAGTCATTAAGGCTTACTCACTGGCTCTTTCCCAGAGTATTGAGGACATTGTCATGGCATATAGAGACAAAATACATTTAAAGCAAAGTTGAGCCACTACAATATAAGATGGACACTTCCCAGAGTGTGAGTATGACAGAGCAGTGAGGTATGCCTGGCTTTGGGATTGGGATGCATTAGTTTGCCAGTCCTGGTTGGGACCCTACGTCAGAAGGAGGTGGTACTATTGCAGCTGTGACCAAAAATGCAAGAATGGAAACATTGCTACAGTATGTTATAGTTCCATTGATTGAAAATCAATAAATGTGCAGACTTTATCAAAACCACAGTGTAAAACAGCAGTCAGCTAAGCATGGACAGTTATGTTTATTAGTTGTATCTCAATGTAATGAAGATAGTGAACTGTAAAAAGTGCTTGGCATTCTAGGAAAAATTGATTCACACGTAATATATATAAAATTCATCAAAGCATGTGTGAATAGAAACATATGATCAATAGGATAAGCAGAGGCCGATTAGTATAGACAATAATATACTATGTTGGGCTAATAAATATGTTGAATTCAACCCCTGAATCACATAAGACTGTAGTCAATGGTGTTTTGTCTCTTGCCAGGTGTGTAGGTCATATAAAATGGTGATGAAATGTTTGTCTTAAACTGAAGGATTCATGTTAATGAAGAAATTATATATTAATATTGAAAGGCTTGTTTTTCCACAGTGAATAGTTGTTGTGAGAGATGCTCTTCTTCTCTTTTCTTCAGAAGGTGCCATTTAGGAAGCTACTGTTAGTGTTGTAGGGCATGTGCTTGGTCTCCATTTTGAATTTCCGTTTTGGCTTGACATCTTTTTCTGGTGGTTACTTTGTTACATGTTTTCCACTAACATGAGAATGTGCTGCATAAGCATTTATTCTCAGTAGGCATTGTTGCCCTGTAGTCTGCACATTTCATTTCAGGGTCATACAATGCCTTTGATATATTTTCTGTGGCCATTAGCAGATAACCTGCTTATGCTAGACAAACCACAGTGTGATAAGGATAGTATTTTATTATATTAACAGCATCCATGCTACACTCGGTGAGAGGAGCACTTCATGCCAGGATTATCATGAAACTGCTGTGAACTGTGACTCACATGCAACCCTGGTGACCCTCACCTTTATCCTGCGAAGGATGATAGCATGCACACTTGGACTGGCTTCCTAACACATGATACCGAGTACAGGAGTTAGACTATCTCATGAGATCTGCCAGAGGGTACTCCTGTTATGCTCTCTTTAGTATAGTATTAGTGACAGATAGGCGCATGGTAACATTAGTAACAATTAACATTTTTTGCTTGATTGGATTGTTCACCATTCTAATAATGGTCTTTACTTTACTATGTCCCATCTGTCTAATAATCACAGCTCACAAATTCTTTGCAAGAATACGAACTTTTCAGTAAATGTTTTGCCTTGGGCATGCAAGAGTAAAAAACAAAAGGGTTAGATCTGTTCCTGTGAATTCCGTGGGAATCAGAGTGGTCATGTCCGAGGTTACCAATAACATTTATTACCTTGGTCAGGTTAGGGGTTTAGATGTGGTACTGTGAGCTGGCCTAGCAAAAAAAACAATTATTAATGTTAATAAGGGCAAATTTAGAGTTTGGAGGAAGGGTTATTCAGTCACAACGGTGACGGATATCCCGTCCACCAAAATATAAATACCAATATATCTTATGGTGGTGGATCCCAAACTTATTCGACCCACGGCACCCTTCTCCCTGAAAATAATTGAGATGAAGCCAATGCAGGTATTATAATTATAGGTGTAATCAAGGAAAGGTCTCCCACAGATTTGTTTTGACCTTTTTACACAGCCGCTCTCTGGCCGTAAAAGGGCATTTTTGAAGGGCCATCCATTTCCCAAAATTTCATATTGCACTGGCCTTCTAAGTTATAGTGTTGTGAAAGATCACTGTTATTACTCATTGACTGATTATTGTGTGTCAAACAGAGGACTTCTGTGAAAACAAATGCCATACAGTATCTGTTGCAATAAATGTTTATGCAATAAACATGTGCTTGCTTGCGTGTTAGACATTGTGACTTTTTCAGTGAAGTAGATTTCCTTTCAGTGAAAAAGTTTCTTAAAGTGAACACACATTTTTAAAGTGAAGCATCTCCAGATATATGTAAGTATTCTTATTTTATGCTGCTAGAAAAATAAACTTGGATTTTCTTTCTCTGTAGGACTTACACTTCTTATGCTGAAGGAATAGTTTTCAGCATAGTTGTTCCAGATATTATTATTTAACATACATCTCAAGTCAAGAAATTTAGCTACTTTAAGGAAATAGTCCAACTATTCTTTAAAACACTGCGACCAAGCTATTACTATGCAAACCTGCACAGTTTCAGCTGCCATTTGATGGTCTCTCGGTACCAACCTGAATTTCTTCTATATATTGTTAAGTCAGTTGTGACCAATGTTTTATGAGGACAACATCAAAGTCACCTGTGGTCATTAATCAAGATAGAAACTGCTGAGCACAGACTTAGGGGGTCATTATGAACACGGCAGTCAAGACCGCCATGCCAGCAGCGGCAGAAATTATCGACACCTGCATGGCGGTCTCGATCGCCACATAATAAACACAAGGGGGACCGCCACAGGCGGCCCTCCACCACCACCAGGCTACCGCCGTCATTCAGCCTGACGATGGAGGGATTCTTCAAGCAGCGCTGCATTCCGGATAAAGAACCCATGTTCTGCCAGCCATTCCCTGGCGGTTTCACCCGCCAGGAAAAGGCTGGCAGAAGAGGTGCCCTGGGGCCCCCCTGGGGGCCCTTGCACTGCCCATGCAATTGGCATGAGCAGTGCACGGGCCCCTGTGCACTGCCCCGTCAAGCAGGTCAGTGCCCGATTTACGGGCAGTGATTTGTGCCACGGGTGCTGCTGCACCCTCCGCACTGTGGCATTGACGGCGGCTCCATGTGGAGCCGTTGGCAATGTCCAGGCCCAGCATTCTGCTGGGCTGGCTTGCGGAAACACTTTTTCCGCCCACCTGGTCCGCGGAATGTTGATTGTAAGGCCGGCGGGATCTCAAAGGGGCTGGTGGTCTGTGTTCAGATGCCAGCATAAACACGGCGGGGATTGCTGCTGCGTTCATAATGACTCCCTTAATGTGTGAGCATTATACAAACCCCTTGGCATCATGTGGAAATGTGGTTCCCCGCAGACTGAGCTTGCACCTGATTTAGTCCACAAAGGCCACAAACATGGGGAAAGAAGACTGACGGTGAAAATGGTTTTGAAGAAATTATTCATAAACTATGTAGAGTAGACATAGCACCAATCTAACGTGCTGTAAGCATGTTTATTATACTGCTGGACTCAGAGCTGTTCCCATCCTAAACCATATTTAGATGGCCAATTGCAATACAAACAATGCCTCCTCAGGTCTTGATTTTGGGAGTGCTGAAATATTACACGTAGGTGAATCTGAGTGCAGTGTCTGCATTGTTTAGTGAAGATCTGGGTGACATGAGCTGACATATTGCAGCCACATGATCACTGTTAGTGCCTGCTCACTGCCCACTTGTCTGCTACTGCCTGTTGCCAGGGCTGAACTCTGGCATCCCGCAGTTCCTAAGAATGTCACCAAAAAATTTCACCATGAGAGGGGAAGGAAGAAGTTTGACATGATGCCACACACCCTGCCCCTCTCCTACCCTCCCAGGACTGCATCAGCCAAATTTGAGAGCCCAGAGCTGCAGCAACACAGGTCTGCTTGTCAGAGGAGAGCAGCCAGAAGGTTGAGCGGCGTATCAGATTCTCTGAGATTGAATAAACTGAGGTGCCACATGAAGGCTACCCCAAACCAACAAAACCAATGAGTGTATTTTGATGACTCACTTATTCTCTGCAGCAAAACCCGGGCACAGGCAGCCACAGAGGGAGAAAGTGCCCCCATTTACCTTTGTGAGAATGTCGAATGTATTAGCAGCCCTGTCATCGACAGTTTGCTGACTGTTAGCTGCTGGGTCGGTAGCTCAAGGGATCTGCAGGCCAAAAGGCAGCATTTGTGACAGGGGTCTTCAGGGCTCTTTGGCCACTCACATTGGTGAGGGCTGAGCAGGTTCTTTTGCAGCTCCTTGTTGTTCCACCCAGATCCCTCATTGGGTCACCTGACAGTTTTGCGGTTTGTAGATTAATATGGCTCACTGCTTCAGTGCACTGGGGTGCCGCTGCACACAGATTGGGAATGGCTGTCCTATGGGATTTATATTTTGGCAAACAGGATATCTGTAATTGTTGTGATGGAGTAACCCCTCTGCAAAACTTTAAATCAGGCCCTAAGTTTCTATATAGTGAAGTTCCTGTTGTTATAATGCACAGTCCTTTTAAATTCATAGGAACCATATAACATTAGCTAGTGAAAAGACACGTGTTTTGGATTAGACAACTGATAAGAAATGTTCTCATCATGAGGAGATGGAAATGACAGAGAGAATGATTCATTGGAAAAAGATTTGGATCATAAGAGAAATGCACTGAAATACTCAAGGGCTCATGTCTGAAAGAGGATTGTAGAAGATGGGGCGCAAACCTGTTCCCTGGAGCGTACTGAAATTCTATTGATCATTATAAAGAAGAAAGAAAATAATGTTTAAATAGATTTGTATATTTATATAAGTGCATTTTCCCAGAGCAGGGTCCAGATTTTTTTCTTCTCGTAGACTGACAGACAGATCTCAGGTCTCACTGGACTTCTACCCCACCTCTGACAAGAGACTCTACTCTGAGTTTCTTAGACATCTCTACATGAAAGGATTTAGATTATGGGCCTGATTACAATTTTGGAGGAAGGTGTTAATCCGTCCCAAATGTGACGGATATACCACCAGCCGTATTACGAGTCCATTATATCCTATGGAACTCGTAATACGGCTGGTGGTATATCCGTCACATTTGGGATGGATTAACACCTCCTCCAAAGTTGTAATCAGGCCCTAAGTCTTTGTCTGCTGATTTTGAGTTGAGATTACTTTCCAGCTGATTATGCAAATGCTTCATGCTCATGCTTTAACTTCTCTCAATAGAACTCTTTATGGGTATCTAAAATGACACAGTTTTTCCTTCTTGCATTTAGTACTGATCTAAATTAGAATAGGGAGCTTCCTTTATAGAACGCATCGGTTGCAGTGTTACTTTTTAACTGTATTATTGACTAATATATTGATTTACTTTATCACCATATATATCGATTGATGGATTACATTCACTTTTAATGATGATACTCAGATGTTATGCCCCAAGCCCCCACAAACCTTCTATGCCTCATTTGTGCACTCCGGCCTGGTTTGCAGCTTTTACCCAGTGTGCATGCTGTAGGAAAGTTAACGGTTTTCTTGATTTTACCCTTTATATTTTCATGCCATGACCCATGAATCCCTTGTAGCCCTTGTTTCCCCAAATCCTCCTCTTCATTCTTATTTAATTATTTGGCCCCAAGGAGCCTTGAAAATTAGTCTAAGACCCTTTCTTTTCCCGTATTAGGTCCTAGGACTGACCATGATCCTTCTATTCCCCATGTTAAGCCCTGGACTCTTGAGTTACCCTGAGCAGTGACCCCAATTTCAGAATCCTGTGAGATTTCAGGTGCACTGCATGAATGTTGACCATTTTGCCCAAGGCAGGTAAAAAGTACCACACCTCACCCACACAAACATGCTTGGCTTCATTTCCTGACTGGAGAAGACTTGCCTTTCCTGAAGGGAGCAGCCCGCACTGGACTTTGTTTCCACTAGTACAAGAACTTGTGACACATATGGTGTAAACTGAAATACATTGTGTATAAGAGACCATGAACCCTGAGACTGTGTTGTATTGATGTTTAGAGAAATACTTAGTGAACACTCTGTAATGTGAATTAAATTGTGTAAACAATTGTACTCTAAGAATGCTAGGAAGCAAAGTGAAACACTGTAATTGAAGTATGCCATTTATTTCCTTATAGATAATTAGATGCACTCAACACTTGAGGGACCACGTCTGAAACCCAGAGTCACTTCTACCCTGATAGATCCCAACTGCTAGAATTACACTGAGAGGATCTTTCTTTCTTTTTCTTTCCCAACCCCCTTTCCCCTTGGGACAACTGTCCACACAAGTTTTAAGAACCACATTGAGGATTGTGCAGAGAGGCATTGGAGAACTGTCATCGGTCCTGTGGAGATCCTGTATTTGGCAGGTGAGATGCAAGTTTAACATTAGAGAACAATACTTTAAAAAATATGAACAAATAATTTTTTTTTTTAAATAAAACCCTTTAACTCACAGGGACTTTGTTGACTGAACTAAACTATTTATGACCTGATTTAGAGTTTGGCGGATGGGTTACTTCGTCACTCCGCAACGGTTATCCCATGTGCTGAAATGTAAATCCCAATATATCCTGGTAGTGAGAGGATGGTTTTTGTCACAAGAGAGAAAATGTTATACTAGCCCCAATTTAGAAATGCCCATGTTCCTAAGTCCACTACCCTTGAAGACTGATGGAGTGTTGGTTTCGAAGGCAGATACAGTGGTGGAGGTGTGAAAATCAATAGGATTATGTGCAGAAATTGTCTTTGTTGAGAAAATGTGGTTGTGCTGAGGTCATGCTTTGTGTTTTGAAAATGAGTGGTGTCTAATCACTAAATGTTGGGCAGTTGAAGTTGTTATCAGACTCAAAGTAGTCTAAGATCCAACGATATTGGAAATTGAGCTGTCAATTTGTGGTGCAGAGTCATGATGTGCCATTGAATTGCACAACTGAGATACGGACTATGTGACTTTTTGTGAGTGTACTAATATTAATTGTGGTTAGTGGAGCCTATTGTGCAAAGGGGAAACTATATCATTTAGAGGGACTTCCTGTTGGTTAAGCTTTCATTCATGTGCATGTATAGGAAGGTCGGAGAGTGTTAAAACTTGATTTCCAATTGGTTTTCTTTTGTTAATGAACTACTTTGAATTCTTTGGACGAGCAGACTAAAGTTATTTGTTTATTTTACTTGCTTAGAGTCATAGAATGTATGTACAAGGAAATCGCAGAGGATGGTGAACTGCTGCAAGGAGTGAAGGGTTATGTCAGAGTGTACCACGCTTGGATTGGTCAGTTGGTGTGAAAAAGCTCTGCATAGATTGGATGACAAGTCATCAAGAAGCAAACTGTGATAGGTTTATGAAACAAAGGATTGGGACAGGACTGACGAAAGAACTGACATATATGGAATTGCGAACTGAATCAAAACATTGACATTTGAATTTGATTATTGTACATTTATTGTTGAATCTTTTGACATCCTAAAGTGTTTTAAAACATGTTTGTAGCTTCACCAATGGTGCAAGATCACTGAAAATTAAGATCCATTTAAATTCCTACAATATGATACTTTTGATTTAAAGGTCTTAGAATATCTAAGGCAAAATATATATGAGATAAAACCACCTCCTAGACCCACACAATATGAAGCATTGAATGCTTGGGAGAGAGCATCACATGCTAAGGAGAAAGAGAAATGTCACAATAGAGCAAGAAGAGCTGTTTGAAATCATGCAGATGTGCAATGGGATGAAAGACAACAGAGGTGGATAAAACGTATTGTAGAGGGAGCTAGAATGCACCCAGCTATTGCCACAGAAAAGACTAAACAGAATTGGACACAGGGCATTGATGATGAGGACGTTGCAAAGAAGACAGACACCGATAGTGATTCGAGAGATGATATCTGGATGCTTTGTTGACTTTGCATCCACTACCATCTGTGGCCTCTACAACGAATGCTGACAGTGATACAACATCTAGTGCTACAGTGGCTACAGCCCCTGTTGACCCAAATACATTGCAGATTGACAGACAACTTGCAGTGCTTCAAACCACACCTATACCTGATGGAACAGGCCCTAATGCAATCATATCAGGGGTTACTACTTCATGTGTGACTGTTCCTGCCCCAGTGTAACAAGTTGCATCAGTACTGACATTGGTAGTGTCTGTTGAAACTACATCAATAAATAATTTCCAGAATGCTGTAGTTCAAGGTGCTGTAGGAGGAGTAGCTGCAGCAGGGTTTATCCCGATATGGTAGGATTCACAGATTGTTGCCTGGAAGTCACAGCAAAATTTTCAATCATTGAGAGAAGGAAGGCGAATTCTCTTTATGACGCTAGTTGCACAAGGAGATGCAGGACCACTTGATGATGGGATGTTTCCCCCACTATTCGAAGAAACCTCAGATATTAAAAGAACAGGAGATGCAGAGCATCTACTATTCAAGAAAGAAAGAAAGGCTAGTGTATTCCGAAATTGAAGGTGGAATTAGAAGAAATTATAAAAGAAGGTTTAGATATTGAACATTCAACATTTAACGTTTAATTCAATATCAGGAAAACAACCTGATATTTCTGAATAAAGAAATCATGAGACATGCAGCTGCTCCACATGGTAAATTAACTAAATTGTTACGAACTTATGAAGTGGATGTGATGTTTTAATGAGTTTTCAATTACAGAGAAGCTTCAGGGCACAATTAGATGGTGAAACAATTGTGACAATGTGATCTTCAGGAATGAGGTTACATATTGTCGAATTGGTAACATGCACCAGAAAAAGGAGAAAACAAGTGGGCAAAGAAACAGGAAAAGAAAAAGAAAAAATCAGATGCTGCAGAAGAGTAAGGTAAGCCACCATCAGCACCCTCAGATGAAGAGGAGGCTTTAACCTTTCCTATGAGGGAGATACCAGGTGAAGGATATGTTCATGTGCCATGGGGTAGAGGTGACCTCACAATATTTACAAATAATTTTCTGAAATTGAGAGAGAAACCTGCACAGTAGTATACACTGGTTGACAGATTTGTAAAAAAATTGAAATTTTGTGGACAAACCTAAATACCTTCTTTGATATCGTAGTACCAAGTGATCTGTTGGCTGATTGTAAGATAGATATGCAACAGCCAAGTTCTGAACCACAGAGAGTTGTGCATACTTATGCACCCTCACCTGTGATAATGACTAAGGGCTTGATTTAGAAATTGGTAGATGGAATACAACGTTACAAACGTGATGGATATCCTATCTTCCATTTTACAATCTCTATAGAATACAATGGGATTGTAATACAGCAGACTGGATATCCGTCATTTTTGTGATGGCGCATTCCCTTCTGCCAAGTTCTAAATCAGGCCCTTAGTTTGATTAGGTGATTACCTTTTTGAGAGGAAAGGTTCCAGCGATAAATATTGATTGGCTAAAGATTAACAGAAATACCCAAGAAGCTAAAGGATCAGTGCATGCCTACTATGAAAGATGGCTGCAGGAGTTTAAACAACACAGGGGACAAGGAAATGCTATAAAAAGTAAAAGGAGAAGTTTTGTGTCACAGTTTGTTCTTGGGTTGTGACTTGTGAACAGTATGCACATACAACAGAATGTGATTTGCTGGCAGATGAAACCTTTAGATGATATCCTGAGGTGTGCAAAATATGTAGCGATGAGCAGGAAATGAAGCAGATAAGACCTAAAGAGAAGTCTATGCTTACCCAAGCAAAGCTGTCTCAAACTGGATTGCAGAATCAGTCATTTGGAGGAAATATTAGTGTAAAGCAACGTGTTGGTTTTCAAGCTGGAGGTCAGATTCCTCAAGGAAGGGTTGGTGACTCACAGGGTAGATGGTAAGGTGTTCTGGTTGATCCAAATTCTGGAATAGACATTGCAACGTTGAAGAAATCGACTCATTGCCAACATTGTAACAGGCTTGGGCATTGGAAGAGAGACTGGAGACAGAATCCAAATAGAGTGATAGGTGATGGCAAATGCCAGGAGTCAATCAAACAGAAATACAGAATGTCCCAGTTCAGGTACCTGCCAAATGAATGCAAATTCCAATACAGTCATGAATTCCTATGATATAAGTTCTGCAAGCTCCACAGAATATGGGAGATCCAGTATCAAGAATCTGGTATTATGAGCAAATCCAAATCCGTTTCAAAATCAGAACTCATTTCAATAGTTCCCCATGTTGGAGAATGAGAGTTTTGACTCTGACAAATCCCAAAGATGGTGCTGGAGGGGAGAGGAAGATTGTTTACTTGGCACAGTCTTAATGGTAGACCAAAGTGGACCTTTTGTAGAAGGAGAAGATAATGACTACCAAGTGTCGGTTTTGTTGGACCTGGAACTATCCATTCCTCTGTTAGAACAGCAAAAGTCCCAGACCTACCCCTATTGGGAAAGAAGATCCAAGTTGTAGATATTACAAATAAACAAATAACTAATCCTGTTTCAGAGAATTTGCCTATAAAATAGGTTCATTTGAGGAGCATCATCTATTTTTAATATGTGATTCAAGTCCTGTAAATCTGTGAGGAAGGGATGTGTTGTGCATGTTAAATTGTACCATTTATTATACACCAGATGTTGTTGAATTTCAAGCGCATGATAAAGATGTGGAATTTAAAATGGCCAATCAGGAATAGCTGTAGCATTGCATCCTGTAACTAGAGTGGAGGACATACCTCATGATTTGAGAGATACAGTAAACCCAGAAGTATGGGATTTTGCAGGAAAAGACATCAACGGTGCATAACCAGTCTGACTCATTATAAACCCAAATGTGTTTTTCATGAGACTGCCTCCTTATAATGTAATACCATACACAATGGCTGAAATAACACCAGTGATTGAAAACATGTTAAAGCAAAGATTGTTTTAAGAAATTATCAGAATTCCTTGCTGTTCTTCTATGTAGGTCTTGCAGAAGCCAAACGGAAAATACAGAAATGTACAGGCTCTTCAAAAGCTTAAAAACATAGTTGTTCCATGTTGTCCCATGGTACCAAATCCAGCAACAATACTTGTTCGGTTTCCTTGCACTGCAGAATGGTTTACTGTTGTGGATTTCTGTCAGGCTTTCTTCTCAATTCCGTTACATGAGGACAGTCAATTCTTGTTCTCATTGGGCTTAGAGGTCGATTTTTGGCATGGTGCTGAGTTCCACAGGGCTATACAGAGAGTCCATCAATCTCTGATAAGAGCTTGAAAAATAATCTTGCTACTCTGCAGGTGCCTTGTAATTCCATTCTCGTTCAATCTACAGTATTGATGATTTCTTTGTGACATGAAGTATGCGAGAAGCTTGTAAACAGGATACAATCGCACTTTTGACCCACTTAGCTGAGAGTGGACACAAGGGCCCATATTTATACTTTTTTAGCCCCGCATTTGCATCGTTTTTTGACGCAAAATCGGCGCAAACTTCCAAAATACAATTGACGCAAAATCGGCGCAAACTTCCAAAATACAATTGTATTTTGAAAGTTTGCGCCGATTTTGCATCAAAAAACGATGCAAATGCGGCGCTAAAAAAGTATAAATATGGGCCAAGGTGTCTCTGAGTAAACCACAATACTGTCAATGAAAGTCCAATATTTCAGACATAACATTGAGAATGCAACGAGAAAGATGTCACAAGAAAGTACTGAGACCATTCTGAAGATGAACCCACTAAGAACTCAGAGAGAAGCCAGAATGTTCTTGGGAATGGTTGACTGCCGCATACAGTAGAAACCAAACTTTTGCCTTGTGGCCAAGTCTTTACTGAGGCTAATGCACAAAGATGTATCTGATCCACTTCCATGGGACAACAATTGCTTGAAAGTTTCCACTGAGGTCAGATAAAGGGGGTCATTACAACATTGGCGGTAAAAGGCTCTTACTGCCGTGCAGAAGACCGCCAATATACCGCCGCAGCGGCGGTATTCCGCCACACCTATTATGACACACATCTTGGAATCCGCCGAAATTCAGAAACCCACACAAGACCGCCACACCAAAGGTCAGTGATAAACTGGCGGAAACAAATCCTCCACCTCCACGGCAACAGAAACACGCCCATGCTATTACGACCCACGAATCCACGCAGCGGTCTGTCAATCGCGGTATTCCATTGGCGGTACACACTGCCGCGCTCAAAATACACATACATCACCAAAACACCGCCACATTGGACAATTCCAAATACACACACCTGATACACATACACACACCACTCCCACACACCCAATACAATATAAAACACACACCCTCTTCACCCACAAACCCCAACGACCAAAAATCAGAGACGAAGGCGACAGACAGGGAGCACAGAATAGACAACCCCACTACACAGAGGCACACAACACCATCACCCACACAACATCCACACACAAAACACCACACACCAATACACTCACCACAACCATCACCACATACACCACCCCACACATCACCCACAACACCCCATGGCACGCCAAAGACACCCCCGCTTCTCCGAGGAGGAGCTCAGGGTCATGGTGGAGGAAATCATCCGGGTAGAGCCACAGCTATTTGGCTCACAGGTACAGCACACATCAATAGCCAGGAAGATGGAGCTATGGCGCAGAATAGTCGACAGGGTCAACGCCGTGGGACAGCACCCAAGAAATAGGGAGGACATCAGGAAGAGGTGGAACGACCTACGGGGGAAGGTGCGTTCAACGGTCTCCAGGCACAACATCGCGGTACAGCAGACTGGCGGCGGACCCCCACCTCCTCCCCCACAACTAACAACATGGGAGGAGCAAGTCTTGACCATTTTGCATCCTGAGGGCCTCGCAGGAGTCAGTGGAGGATGGGACATTGGTAAGTCAATTCTTAACTATCATATCCCCCACCCTACCTGCATGCTATCACACATCCCCTCCCTCACCCCCTCTCCTATCACTACAACTCCTCACTAACGTACCCATGACACCAACCACCCATCCCAACACCAAGCCCTGCATGACACAACTAAGCATGGACACCCAGCACTAAAGCATGCCCACTGCACATACCCAGTACACTCCTCCAACCATCACCACACAAACCCATACACAGGAATGCTTGCACTGGGGTACACAAACACCCACCCATTGCACACCATTACACACACACATGCAATAATCATGATCTTATGCCCCTGCAGGAACCCGAAGGGCCGTCACCACACCAGAGGGTCCAGACAACACCACTCCACCCCCAGAAGAGGCCCACAGTGACGAGAGCAGCTCTGCCCTACTGGATCCTGATGACCAGCCCGGACCATCGTGGACCTCGGGACAGTCGGTTCCCCTTGCACAGGCACAGCCCAACACCGACCTTCCAACCTCTGGTAACACCAGCACAGCACCCACCCAGCGGGCCCAAACCTCCCTACCCAGGACAGGTCAATCAGCGGTGTCCCACCACTACAGGGCACCCAGGGTAACCCACCACCCCAACAACAACAGGGACCTGGGGGCAGTGGTAGTGGGCTCACGGTCCAGGGGACGGAGGCACAGGAACACAGGGGAACTGGGAGGGCTGCTGTGCGACAGGGGGCGGAGAGGCCAAGGGAACCCACTCTCCACGAGGCCCTCTCCTCCATCATGGGAGCATACCTCCACTCCCAGGAGACGATGGCCACGGTCCTGGACAAGTTGCAGGAGATCCTGCGCCTGCAGGACGAACTGTATTTGGGGTTCAGGGAGGAGCTCAGGACCATCAGCTCCGCCCTGGGCACCATCGTAGGGGTGCTGAAGGACATACAGCAGACCTTGAGGGACACCGTGGCACTCCAAGGGGCCCCTGACACTAGCCAGGACGATGAAATGCCCACCACCTCCGCCGGCGCTAGTGGACAGGACGCCCCGCCACAGAACCACCACACCAGCACCCCACCCCCTGCAGACGGAGAACCACCAGGCAAGCGGTCCCTGAGATCCAGGAACAGGACAGAGCAAGATGGCAAGACCCCCGCCAGGAAATGAGACCACCCTGATTGTCACCCCACTGTCCCACTTTGTTACCCTGTCCATACTTGAACTGCCCCAGCTCCACTTCCTATGCCCAGATGGGCAGTGCACCTGTGAGACTAATAGACTGGACTCTGCCATGGACATTCCTCCACCGTCCCCCATCACCATTTTACAACCCCCCTCCATTTTTTAGCACTTAAATAAACACCCTTGAACCACAAAACAATCTGGAGTCAGTCTATGATTTAGTAAAAAATTATTATCAATGACAGTGTCATAATGGGAGTACCATAGTAAAGCTAACATACCTATGTCACACATCACAAGCCCTTGAAGTATGCAAGCAGTTGACACGTAGGTAACCACACCTGTGAAACCGTAATGGGAGGGTACAACTCAGTTACCAAATAGTGATTTAAATCGAAAAACAGGATAGAGGTAGACGTGTGAAAGTTAATGTAATGCTAAAAATGAAAATGTTCTCACCTGTGTGTCACTGGAAATATTGCTGTATGACTGACTCCCTGTTGTCCCTGTCTTCTTCATCAGCTTCATCCTCATCACTGTCCACAGGCTCCACAGGCTCCACAGCTGCTACAACACCGTCATCGGGATCATCCTCCTGCAGAAAAGGCACCTGGAGTCGCAAAGCCAAATTATGGAGCATGGAGCAGGCGATGATGATGTCGCACACCTTCTTCGGTGAGTAGAATAGGGATCCACCTGTCATATGGAGGCACCTGAACCTGGCCTTCAGGAGGCCGAAGGTGCGTTTGATCACCCTCCTAGTCCGCCCATGGGCCTCATTGCACTGTTCCTCTGCCCTGGTCCTGGGATTCCTCACTGGGGTCAATAGCCAGGACAGGTTGGGGTAACCAGAGTCCCCCAATAGCCACACCCGATGCCTCTGGAGTTCACCCATCATATCAGGGATGCTGCTATTCCGCAGTATGTAGGCGTCATGCACTGAGCCAGGGAACATAGCATTTACCTGCGAGATGTACTGGTCTGCCAAACAGACCATCTGGACATTCATCGAATGATAACTCTTCCTGTTCCTGTACACCTGTTCACTCCTGTGGGGGGTGACCAGAGCTACATGGGTCCCATCAATAGCACCTATGACGTTGGGGATATGTCCAAGGACATAGAAGTCACCTTTCACTGTTGGCAAATCCTCCACTTCTGGGAAAATGATGTATCTCCTTACGTGTTTCAGCAGGGCAGACAACACTCTGGACAACACGTTGGAAAACATAGGCTGGGACATCCCTGATGCCATGGCCACTGTTGTCTGAAAAGACCCACTTGTAAGGAAATGGAGCACTGACAGCACCTGCACGTCAGGGGGGATTCCAGTCGGATGGCCGATTGGTGACATCAGGTCTGGCTCCAACTGGGTACATAGCTCCTGGATTGTGGCACGGTCAAACCGGTAGGTTACGATGACATGTCGCTCTTCCATTGTCAACAGGTCCACCAGCGGTCGGTACACCGGAGGATTCCGCCATCTTCTCATATGTCCCAGCAGACGGTGCCTACGAAGGACAACAGCGAAGAACCAGTCATTATTCCTCCAGGTATGTACCCACAGTCACACACAAGACTACACCATTCACAAAACCCTTCATGTATGTGTGTTGAGTGTAGGCCTAGCTATGTGTGACACAGTAGTAAATGAAGCCATGTGGGCCCCTGAAATGGCGGCTGCCTGACCTCTAAAGTGGGACAATGGGATTGTGGGGTAACTGCGCTGGTGTTGCACACCGTCGCGGTAGGCGGTCGTAGACCGCGGCGCAATGCTGCATTGGTTAACATTGGACCCTATGGGTCCCAGGAGCCAATGAACAGGTGCGCTGGCGGTGATGATGCGCACGGCTGCGGACGTCACCGCCGTGGACATCACCGCCATTTTCTATCTCTTCAATCACTAGATACCTCACCTTCGACAGGAGAGGACCTACACTGCAAGTGCTGCTGTGACCTCGGTCTGGAAGCGACGATGGCGGCTGCGTCTGGCGAAAGGGCCCCTGCCTTCACTGCACAGGAGTTGGAGAAGCTAGTAGACGGGGTCCTCCCCCAGTACACGCTACTCTACGGTCCTCCAGACCAACAGGTTAGTACACAGGGAGCACATTGTATGGGCTAGGCCTGGGTGGAGAGGGCTGGTAGGAAGAGGGAAGGGGGCAGAGTTCATGGAACATTAATGCATGGGAATGAATGGGCCACATGGCCAGAGTAGGGAGGGGGCCACTCACAATGATGGTGCAGTTGGTAATGACTGTACCTCTTTCCTTGTGCATGTCATGTAGGTCAGCGCCCACCAGAAGAGGGACATTTGGCCTGCCATCTCAAAGGAGGTCCGGACCCTGGGGGCCCACCAGAGACGGGGCACCCACTGCCGGAAAAGATGGGAGGACATTCGCCGCTGCAGCAAGAAGACGGCGGAGGCTCAGCTGGGGATGGCCTCCCAACGTGGGAGGGGTGCCCGTCGCACCATGACCCCCCTGATGTTCCGGATCCTGGCGGTGGCCTACCCGGAGTTGGTTGGGCGCTTGACGGCATCACAGCAGACACAAGAGGGTGAGTACACTATCATTCTGCGGACTTTGCCCGCAGTGGAGGGGTCTGGGTGGGGGAGGTGGGCTGTGGGTGTCCCTAGGCCAGGGCGAGTTGGGTAGACAAGGCCCCTCCGTAATGTAGGCCATGTGGCACTCTATCCCACCTCAGCAGAGTGCCAAGTCGAGGTATAGTTGCCCCGTGGCATCCATGTGGGCAGATGTCCACCATTGCCATATAGGCCATATCCCAGAAATTGCATGTGCAGAGGGCAGGAGCACGGCGTAATGCAGGGGGCAGCTGCGTTTGTCTTGTCTGCCAACGGTAGCAGTATGCCATGCACTAAAACCCTCTTTCTTCTGTCTCCCCCCATTTTCTGCTCTCCCTGTCCTTTTGTACATCAGCATCAACAGGCGGAGGTACAGTGGCACCTGAGCACGAGGGAGCTGCATCCCACATGGCCATAGAGGGCCGCACCACGGACTCTGAATGCACCAGTGGGACGGAGGGCGAGGGGAGCTTCACGTCAGCCACCAGATCACCAAGCAGCGACACAGACTTGTTCGACGATGTGGGCTCCCTTGTGGTGGCGGCACCATCTGTGCCCCCCACTTCTACAGGTACAGCCGCCACCTCCCCTACCAGCACCGCCCTCCCAGCAGCCCCTCAGCGTTCGCCCCGTGCCCGTTCACCCAGGAGGGTGGGCATCACCTTCGCCCCAGGCACCTCAGGCTCTGCCCCAGTCACCACTGCTGCCCTCAGTGAGGAGGCCATTGACCTCCTCAGGTCACTCACTGTTGGGCAGTCTACCATTGTGAATGCCATCCAGGGTGTAGAACGAGAGTTGCAACACGGTAATGCATTCCTGGAGGGCATTCATTCTGGTCAGGCTGTCCTTCAGCGAACCCTGCAATCTTTGGCCTCAGCACTGATGGCAGCCATTGTCCCTGTGTCTAGCCTCCCCCCTCCAACTTCCTCCACCCAGACCCAATATCCTGTACCCCAGCCCATCCCAAGCACACCTACAGACCAGCATGCACACAAGTCAACACACCCAAGTAGCTCAAGCAAACATAGGCACCACACACCCCACAGGCACTCACGCAAGCCTCAGCCACATACAGACACAACAACATCCACTGCCTCCACTGTGTCCCCCTCCTCCTCTTCTCCCTCCTCCCTCCCAGTCTCTTCTACACACACACCTGCATGCACCACATCTACAGGCACCATGAATCGCACAAGGAGACCCAGCACCACAAGCCGCTCACCTGCACTCACCACCTCCACTGCCATTTACACGTCCCCTGTGTCCTCTCCCAGTGTGTCTGTGACGCCCCCCTCCCAAGGTACACAAACGCCGGCAATCACCCACCCAACATCCATCCACCTCACGACAGCCTCCAGTACCTGCACCTGCACCCAAAACAGCTAAAGTGACACCTCCTACAACCACCTCCTCTTCCTCCACTCCCAGACCCCCTCCAGCTACCCATCCCAGTGTTCGTCAGAAACTGTCCCTCTGTAAAGTTGACCTTTTTGCCCCCAGCCCTCCTCCAATTCATCAGTCCCGTCGTAGTGCCTCAGCCACAAAGCCTCCAATACCAGTGGTGCCTGTTCAAGGTTTTTGGAGTGCACCGGCCACCAGGGCAGGCAGTATGACCCGGAGCCAAGGCACTGGCAGCCCACCACCTGTAAAGGCTCTAAAATTGGAGAGTGGACAACGGGACCGTGTTAAGACTCCTGGTGGGAAAACAACTGACATGGGTTCCAAGGGGATTGGAGAGTCAGCTATGACTCCACCAAAGGTGGGGAAGGGCCAGAGGAAGTCTCCCCAGCCTGTTGTGAGTGTCACAGCGGAGAAGTGCGCCATCATTTCCGGCGGTCTAGACACAACTGCCAGCACCGTCGTCACTGGTCCAGAGACCACCGCCAGAGTCACAGCCCAGGAGGGCCCAAGTATCGTCACTGGTCAGGAGACCACTGCCACCGCCGGAGTCATTGCCCAGGAGGGCACAAGTATCGCCACTGGTCAGGAGACCACCGCCGGAGTCAGTGCCCATGAGGGCCTAAGTATCGTCACTGGTCAGGAGACCACCGCCACCGCCGGAGTCATTGCCCAGGAGGGCACAAGTATTGTCACTGGTCAGGAGACCACCGCCGGAGTCAGTGCCCAAGAGGGCCCAAGTATCGTCACTGGTCAGGAGACCACTGCCGGAGTCATTGCCCAGGAGGGCACAAGTATCGTCACTGTTCAGACCACCGCCAGAGTCACAGCCCAGGAGGGCCCAAGTATCGTCACTGGTCAGGAGACCACCGCCAGAGTCACAGCCCAGGAGGGCACAAGTATCGTCACTTGTCAGGAGACCACCGCCAGAGTCACAGCCCAGGAGGGCCCAAGATTCGTCACTGGTCAGGAGACCACCGCCAGAGTCACAGCCCAGGAGGGCCCAAGTATCGTCACTGGTCCAGAGACCACCGCCAGAGTCACAGCCCAGGAGGGCCCAAGTATCGTCACTGGTCAGGAGACCACCGCCAGAGTCACAGCCCAGGATGGCCCAAGTATTGTCACTGGTCCAGAGACCACCGCCACTGCCGGAGTCATTGCCCAGGAGGGCCCAAGTATCGTCACTGGTCCAGAGACCACCGCCAGAGTCACAGCCCAGGAGGGCCCAAGTATCGTCACTGGTCCAGAGACCACCGCCAGAGTCACAGCCCAGGAGGGCCCAAGTATCGTCACTGGTCCAGAGACCACCGCCAGAGTCACAGCCCAGGAGGGCACAAGTATCGTCACTGGTCAGGAGACCACCGCCACCGCCGGAGTCACAGCCCAGGAGGGCCCAAGTATTGTCACTGGTCCAGAGACCACCGCCAGAGTCAGTGCCCATGAGGGCCCAAGTATCGTCACTGGTCAGGAGACCACCGCCACCGCCGGAGTCATTGCCCAGGAGGGCACAAGTATCGTCACTGGTCAGGAGACCACCGCCGGAGTCAGTTCCCATGAGGGCCCAAGTATTGTCACTGGTCAGGAGACCACCGCCACCACCGGAGTCATTGCCCAGGAGGGCACAAATATCGTCACTGGTCAGGAGACCACCGCCGGAGTCAGTGCCCATGAGGGCCCATGTATCGTCACTGGTCAGGAGACCACCGCCGAAGTCATTGCCCAGGAGGGGACAAGTATCGTCACTGGTCAGGAGACCACCGCCGGAGTCAGTGCCCATGAGGGCCTAAGTATCGTCACTGGTCAGGAGACCACCGCCACCGCCGGAGTCATTGCCCAGGAGGGCACAAGTATTGTCACTGGTCAGGAGACCACCGCCGGAGTCAGTGCCCAAGAGGGCCCAAGTATCGTCACTGGTCAGGAGACCACCGCCGGAGTCATTGTCCAGGAGGGCACAAGTATCATCACTGTTCAGGAGACCACCGCCAGAGTCACAGCCCAGGAGGGCCCAAGTATCGTCACTGGTCAGGAGACCACCGCCAGAGTCACAGCCCAGGAGGGCACAAGTATCGTCACTTGTCAGGAGACCACCGCCAGAGTCACAGCCCAGGAGGGCCCAAGATTCATCACTGGTCAGGAGACCACCGCCAGAGTCACAGCCCAGGAAGGCCCAAGTATCGTCACTGGTCCAGAGACCACCGCCAGAGTCACAGCCCAGGAGGGCCCAAGTATCGTCACTGGTCAGGAGACCACCGCCAGAGTCACAGCCCAGGAGGGCCCAAGTATCGTCACTTGTCAGGAGACCACCGCCAGAGTCACAGCCCAGGAGGGCCCAAGATTCGTCACTGGTCAGGAGACCACCGCCAGAGTCACAGCCCAGGAGGGCCCAAGTATCGTCACTGGTCAGGAGACCACCGCCAGAGTCACAGCCCAGGATGGCCCAAGTATCGTCACTGGTCCAGAGACCACCGCCACCGCCGGAGTCATTGCCCAGGAGGGCACAAGTATCGTCACTGGTCCAGAGACCACCGCCAGAGTCACAGCCCAGGAGGGCCCAAGTATCGTCACTGGTCCAGAGACCACCGCCAGAGTCACAGCCCAGGAGGGCACAAGTATCGTCACTGGTCAGGAGACCACCGCCACCGCCGGAGTCACAGCCCAGGAGGGCCCAAGTATCATCACTGGTCCAGAGACCACCGCCAGAGTCAGTGCCCATGAGGGCCCAAGTATCGTCACTGGTCAGGAGACCACCGCCACCGCCGGAGTCATTGCCCAGGAGGGCACAAGTATCGTCACTGGTCAGGAGACCACCGCCGGAGTCAGTGCCCATGAGGGCCCAAGTATCGTCACTGGTCAGGAGACCACCGCCACCACCGGAGTCATTGCCCAGGAGGGCACAAGTATCGTCACTGGTCAGGAGACCACCGCCGGAGTCAGTGCCCATGAGGGCCCAAGTATCGTCACTGGTCAGGAGACCACCGCCGAAATCATTGCCCAGGAGGGGACAAGTATTGTCACTGGTCAGGAGACCACCGCCAGTGTCACAGCCCAGGAGGGCACAAGTATCGTCACTGGTCAGGAGACCACCGCCAGAGTCACAGCCCAGGAGGGCCCAAGTATCGTCACTGGTCAGGAAACCACCACCAGAGTCACAGCCCAGGAGGGCCCAAGTATCGTCACTGGTCCAGAGACCACCGCCAGAGTCACAGCCCAGGAGGGCCCAAGTATCGTCACTGGTCAGGAGACCACCGCCAGAGTCACAGCCCAGGAGGGCCCAAGTATCGTCACTGGTCCAGAGACCACCGCCGGAGTCATTGCCCAGGAGGGCACAAGTATCGGCACTGGTCCAGAGATCACCGCCAGAGTCACAGCCCAGGAGGGCACAAGTATCGTCACTGGTCCAGAGACCACCGCCAGAGTCACAGCCCAGGAGGGCACAAGTATCGTCACTGGTCCAGAGACCACCGCCAGAGTCACAGCCCAGGAGGGCACAAGTATCGTCACTGGTCAGGAGACCACCGCCGGAGTCACAGCCCAGGTGGGCCCAAGTATCGTCACTGGTCCAGAGACCACCGCCAGAGTCAGTGCCCAGGAGGGCCCAAGTATCGTCACTGGTCCAGAGACCACCGCCAGAGTCACAGCCCAGGAGGGCACAAGTATCGTCACTGGTCAGGAGACCACCGCCGGGGTCAGTGCCCTGGAGGGCCCTGGCTGCCACAGCCCCGCTGGGCAATGATGAAATGTCATGCCACACACCAATGTCCAGTGTAGAGAACGTCATGCCACACACCAATGTCCTTATCAGAACCGCCATGGCAAAGCACCGCTGAACAGTCCTGAACCGCCATGTCAAAGCACTGCTGAACAGGACAAAGACTGCCATGGCAAAGCACCGCTGAACAGGGCAAAGACCGCCATGGCAAAGCACTGCTGAACAGGGCAAAGACCGCTATGGCAAAGCACCGCTGAACAGTCCTGAACCGCCATGGCAAAGCACCACTGAACAGTCCTGAACCGCCATGTCAAAGCACCGCTGAACAGGGCAAAGACCGCCATAGCAAAGCACCGCCACATCAGGCATCCTTATCCCATGTGCAGCTGGGACAGTGACAGGACACGACCTTTCACAGGGAAACTCATCCAGACTGGGGACCAGTCTCCCCCAGTACCAGTAGAGACCTGCATCAACTTGTGAGACTGTGGCTTTGAACTCCCCAGGATGGCACAGTGGGCAAACCACACACTGTATATACTTGAGAGACTGTAGCTTTGCACTCCCCAGGATGGCACAGTGGGCAACCAACCCACTGTATAGACTTGAGAGACTGTGGCTTTGCACTCCCCAGGATGGCATAAATGCGCATGGAGCCCCGTCGTGGATCTGGCTTTGCAGTTATCCGGCTGAGGTGCCCCCCCTTTCCTTCCCCCTGAGGTGCCTGTAGTATTTCTATCTGATGCCCTGGCAGTGTTCTCTCCGATTGTGGTCAGGTATCGTTTGTGGGCCTCGCCCATGCATTTTTGGACTGTTGGTGCACGGACATTGTTATGTACATATCTGCACTACTTCTCGTATTGTATATAATTATGACTGATTTTCAAATATATATCTGTATATTTTTGTATGACATGTATATTGGCACATTACATAGTTTGACCGATTTTCGCTTTGTGTATTCATTTTTCCGGGGGGATTGTGGGTTGCTACTGTGATTTTTTGTGAATGCATTGGTGTGTATGTTGTAATATGCGAGGGTGGGGGTGTTTGGTGGATGTCCCCCTAACTTTTGCTTCTCCCCTCCCCCATGTCGTAGGTGCAGTACTCACCGTTGTCTGCGGCGTCTACGTAGCTGTTGGTCGTAGAGGAGCAGAAACACAAGGGCAGGGAGTAGTTGTAGTTCCAGCTCCATGGATTCCTCGTGGGATATGTTCAGGTGAGCGTTTTCCCATATCAAAAGCTGTTTCCGCCGCGTTTTTATCCACGGTGAATCCGCCCCGGAAAAGGTGGCGGATTGGCGGGTTGTAATACTGTTGGAGGTACATTGTCTTCCGCCTGTCTGTTGGCGGTGACCGCCGCACTGCTTGTCTGTACCGTCGTGGCAGGTGAAGTGTTAAAGTGGCTGTCTTTGTTGGCGGTTTCGGCCAGGGTCATAATTCCCTCTTTTTGTCCGCCGGCCTGTTTGCGGTATTTCCGCTGCTTTAACACTGTCCGCCAGGGTTGTAATGACCACCAAAGTCTTTGTTGTGCCCCAGCACTAGGAATGTCTGATTACATTAAAATGTTCACATTGTTTTGCAGTGAGAGTGAGGGCTCCTCTCTTTCAGTACTTAACCAGCTGCATGGAGACTCAGAAAGGCGTGTAGCATTTTTTTCAATTGCTCTTGACTCTAATACTGAAGGATTGCCTGGTTGTCTTAAAGGGGTTGTGGCTATTGGTGTCAGTTTTGAGAGATGTGAGAGCACAGTAATGAGACATCGTCTTACAGTGATGATTCCTTATTCTGTAGACATTTTGCTTCCTCAAACCAAAACACAGTATTTGACAAACAGCACACTTACAAAGTATGAATAACAAATACTATCTACTGAGAATATGGCTGTGAAAGAATGGCACATGCTAAATCCAGTTACCTTGTACCCACTGCCTGAAAAGTAAACTGATGGGTATGGAATTGAACATGCCTGTCTAGAAGTTTCAGATTCTTGCTCCAACTTAAGAACAGACAACAAGGATGAACCTGTATATGAGTCTAATTATGTAATCTGTGTGGATGTCTTATGCCTAAGAGATAGTGGCACATTTCAAGAAGTGGTAGAACCTTCATTGCTTCTAAGTGTTGCCTATGTACAAATGGCAGAATTAATGTCCCCTACAAGAGCTTGTTGTCTTTCAGCTCAATTGAGAGTGACTGTATTTACAAATGGTCAATATTGCTTTGGTGTGGTCCATGTCTTTGGACAGTTATGGTCAGAAGGGGGATTCATGACATAATTGGCATCCTCTATTAGGAATGGGTAATATGTGAAAGAACTGTTGGATGCTCTGTTTTTACCCCAAGAAATTGGTGTGGTTAACTGTGGAGCTCACAGAAGTGGCAGCGACTTTGTCACAGTTGGGAATTGATATACTCATGAAGTTGCATGCTAGTGTGCGCTTGTGGCATGCACATTTAACAGGAAATATGCAAATGAATCTGATGAGAACACTGCCTTTTCTTTGTTGCTGTCAGTGGCTGACACATGGGAAGAAATTAAAAGATTCCAGGAACATGTTTCAGAAGCAGAACAGAAAGGTTGGATCAGAGCAGAATGTGTTAAAAATGCAATTGACATTTGGATTTTAGCTTTTGGAAAACCAGTGTTACCAGGTAGTTTGTTGTTCTCCATGACACAACATTTCCATGGTCCTGCACACACTGGAAGGGATGCAGGGGCATATTTATACTCCGTTTGCGCCGAATTTGCGTCGTTTTTTTCGACGCAAATTCGACGCTAAACTAACGCCAACTAACGCCATATTTATACTATGGCGTTAGAGGCGAATAGCGCCAAAGTTCCCGGAATGTGCGTCATTTTTTAGCGTGAACCCCTTCCTTGCGTTAATGATATGCAAGGGAGGCGTTCCCGTCTAAAAAATGACTCCCAGGCCTTTACGTGGTATTTATACTCCCGGGCAAAAGAGACGCCCGGGAGTGGGCGTGGCTAAAAACGGCGCATTTGCGCCGCTTTTTAACGCCTGGGTCAGGCATGGCGTTAAGGGACAAGTGGGCTCAAAATGAGCCCACAGTGCCCTCCCCTGCCCCCAGGGACCCCCCCTGCCACCTTTGCCCACCCCAGGAGGACACCCAAGGCTGGAGGGACCCACCCCAGGGACATTCAGGTAAGTTCAGGTAAGTATTTTATTTTATTTTTTTAATAATTTTTTTTGGCATAGGGGGGCCTGATTTGTGCCCCCCTACATGCCACTATGCCCAATGACCATGCCCAGGGGACAGAAGTCCCCTGGGCATGGCCATTGGGCAAGGGGGCATGACTCCTATCTTTACAATGATAGGAGTCATGTTGATGGGGGATGGGCGTCGAAAATAAATGGCGCAAGTCGGGTTAAGACGATTTTTTCGACGTAACCTGACTTGCCCCATTTTAAGACGCCCATACGCCATTTTCCCCCTACGCCGGCGCTGTCTGGTCTACGTGGTTTTTTCCCACGCAAACCAGGCAGCGCCGGTCTGATTGCGCCGTCTAACGCCATTCCATAAATACGGCGCCCGCATGGCGCTTCAGAATGGCGTTAGACGGCGCAAAACTTTTTGACGCTAAACTGCGTTAGCGCAGTTTAGCGTCAAAAAGTATAAATATGGGCCGCAATGTTTAGGCTGTTTAGGCAAAAGTAGTTCCATCCACAATTCAGAGTTCTAGCAGAAGAATTATGCCTTAGATGTGTAACATGTCAACAGATGCATTAAGGAAGGAGAACACCAGTAGGCATGAGTCATGTAGGAAGATCAGGTGGACCTTTTAATAGGATGCGGTTGGACTTTATCGAGATGCCTGTTTACAATGGGCTAGAGTATGTCCTAGTTATAGTGTGCATTTTCTCTCAATGGGTAGAAGCCTCCCCAACCTTGCAGCTATAGTACTGTTGCGGGAGCTCATTTTCAAGGTTTGGATTCAAAATTTCTCTGGAGTCAGACTGAGGGGCTCATTTCAATAATGAGGTCCTTAAATTGCTATGTTTTGCTCTTCAAGTGGAACAGAGATTACACTGTAGCTATTGTCCCAAGGCTTTGGGAATAGTAGGCAGTTGAATGGTATGTGTTAGAAATGGGTTCTTTGGTTGGCAGTCAGGTTACATCCTGTCCAAGCAGGATGTAAGCTCCCTTGGTAGCTTGGCACGAGCAGGAAGGCTTAACTTCAGAGTGCTAGGTGTGAAGTATTTGTACCAACATACACAGTAACAATAAAGAAAACACTACAAAATGACACAACACAGGTTTAGAAAAATAGAAAATATTTATCTAAACAAAACATGACCAAAACGACAAAAATCCACAATACATAATTCAAGTTATCAATGAATGTTATCTTCATGTAATTTTAAACACAACGCTAAAGCTGTTAGGGTGGAAATGTACCTGGGCGCGCGTCAAAATTAACCCCGCACAGGCGAGTGCATCAAAAAGGGCTTGCGATGCATTGATATCACTCACGAGCGAGACCTTGCATCATTTCTCCTTTAGTCGGGCCGGCATGCGTCATTTCTTCTCTCCGCAGGAGAGAGATGCATCGATCTGGTCAGCACTCTCAGGTCCGGGCAGGCCTTGCGTCGTTTTTACAGGCCCAGTGATGTTTGCGTTAGAAATTCAGCCGCACTATGATCCGAAAACCACACCGCGTGTTGCGATATCACCAGCCTCCGTCAGCGATGCTGCACGTCGTTTCTCCAGCCGCATGCATCAATCTTCCAGTTGCGCTGCAGGCGAGCGCCGATTTCCAGCCGCAAAGCCGGCGGCGCATTGATTTTTCAGCGTGGATTGGAGTTGTGTCGATCTTTTCCCCGCACAGCGGTATGTGCGTAGATTTCTCACTCTTGTCCTACCAGCTTCTCCTTTCAGGGCCCCAGGAACTGGATGGGCACCACTTGGCAGGGTAGGAGTCTCAGCAGAGGCTCCACGTGATGGCAGGGAAAAGTCTTTGCTGTCCCTGAAACTTCAAACAACAGGAGGCAAGCTCTAAATAAAGCCCTTGGAGAGTTCTTCACAAAAAGGAAGGCACACAAAGTCCAGTCTTTGTCCTCTAGCACAGGCCGAAGCAACAACTGCAGGATAGCTCCACAAAGCACAGTGACAGACAGGGCAGCTCTTCAGCTCTTCCCCAGGTAAAGGTTCCTCTTGGTTTCCAGAAGTGGTCTAAAGTCTGAGGTTTTGAGTGCCCTTCTTATACCCATTTTGCCCTTTGAAGTAGGCTTACTTCAAAGGGCTTACTTCTGCCAGACTAGGTCGGTGATAGATGCTAGCTGACTGCCACTTTTTATGCTTTGTCACGCTTTGCTGTTTTATAAAGAGCTTTTATCTGTTTTAATATTTTATCGCATTGCACTGTGCTAGTTTACTGACATAGGCCCGTGCTCAGTGGCCGGTCAGCTGTAGCAGTGCAGGTATTACCCTTGGGTGTTTACCTCCCATTCCCCCCTCATCTTTTTGTGGATTCACACGCTGTTTTTGCTGCCGGTCAGGGTGCGGGCGCCATTTTTCTCTCTGGGGCCATCAGCACACCTGATGGCCGCCATTGTTGCCGGTTAGCGGTCTAGCTGTTATAGATTTCAGCTTAGACCCCTATTTAGAGCGCGATGCTGCGGTCGCGCCGCTGGCACGCTGAACACGTGCCTAAGGCAAGCCCGTCTGCGCCCGTCCATACCAGGACGGGCCTAGGGGCTAGTCCCCTGGCCCGCCACAATAAAGGGGTCTTCTTATTCCTCTGGAACCCTTTGGGCACTCAGGCTGCATCTTTGCAAAGAGTGCCAGCTATGTCCAGATCTGAGAACGAATACGTGGAGATGCCCCCCCTGTCAGTGGGTTCCCCATCTTAGAGGGGTGAGTGCACCCTCTGAAGTCAATTCCCACACTACCTTTCTGTTGGTAAATTGTCGTTCGATGCCAGCCCACAAACTCAACATCAATCTCTTTTTAACTGAGGCGTCACCTACAGCCTTGTTCCTCACGGAGACATGGCTGCACGAGGGGTCTGGGCCTGACATCAATCTGGCATTACCTCCGGGATACCTAATAGCAAGGGTGGATAGACCACCTTCAGAGGGGGAGGAGTTGCTATTATTTATAAAGAAACTACTAAGCTTACACACCATCACTGTCAGCTCTCAGAAGGGAAAGGTATGTTTTTCTCTTTGTCGCTTAACCCTCAATTCCCATTTTCAGGTTTTGTACTCTACCATCCCTCTCAGATCATCTTGCCAAATTAATATGTAAGAGACCTAATTTTTCTATTTTTGGCGATTTTAACATTCATGCTGAAAACCTAGACCATATGGCGGTTAGACGTCTCCTGGGCGACATGGACGCCCTGGGACTAGAGCAATTGGTTAGAGGCCCCACTCATGATAAGGGACACACTATTGACCTAGTCTTCAGCAACTTAGCGGCCTTAACTCCTAAGCCCCCTCTTCCATTGGCTTGGTCAGACCACTTTCTAATTTCATTAGAGCTATCCATTCCCACTGCAAGGGGTTTCTTTCAGCCAACTGCTCATTCCTGCAGACTTTGGTATAAACTTAGTACCTGTGAATGGATTAGCTTGCTGGAAAGCCTCAAATCTATTTTCTTCAACAGTAATGATATTGAAGGGGATCCATTTAATGACTGGATCACCGACTGTCTAGACACCCTACTTCCTTATAGGATAAAAACCGGAGTCACCGGAAAGCTGGCGTTCAGTAGTTCACCCCTCACTTGCAACTTATTAAAAGAAAGTGTAGAGGTTCAGAGAGAAGGTGGAGAAAACCTTATGACCCTGTTGCAAGGGATGTATATAGAAAGGCAATTAGACTTTACCACACAGAGACAAAATCAGCACAAAACATCTACTATGCTAACAGAATTGAAGAAGCCTCTGGTTCTTCCAAAGAGGTCTTTCAGGTGCAAAAATAAATTCTTCAGGTTCCCCTAGATTGGGACTCAACTGAAGCTTCAGAAGAGCACAGCAACAAGCTGGCCTTGTTGTTTCAACAAAAAATCACTGATATTTATTCTAACTTTCCTAAGAGTATGGCTATGTCGGAAGGTCGGGTCAACCTTGCCAACAATTGTGTAGCCACTATCTCTCAGTTTACCCCTCTCTCACAGGAGCAGGTTGCCTCACTCCTTACCCTTGTCAAATCAGGATCTCCACTGGACCCGGCTCCTCCTCATATACTAGTCCGGGGGGACCTCGGCCATTGTTCCGGTCCTGACTGAACTACTGAACTTGTCACTATCCAGTGGCTCTGTCCCCGGTCAGTGGAAACATGCTGTAGTAAAGCTGCTGTTAAAGAAACCCAATTTGGACGCCTCAGTACTCAAGACCTATAGATCCATATTGTTATTACCCATCCCTTCCAAAATATTAGGTAAATATATTAATACTCAACTGTCTATGTTCTTGGAGGACAACAATAGCCCTCACCCTACTCAGATGGGTTTAAGACCCCTTCACAGCACTGAAACAACCCTGATAGCCATCATGGAAGAGGCTAGGAAGCGCATGGATCAATTGAGGGTCTAGCTCTCTGCTGGCTCACCTCGTTTCTAGAGGGAAGATCATTCCAGGTCCTAAATCGATCTTATTTTTCTGATAGACTCCACTATAGTTGTGGTATGCCATAGGGGTCCTCGCTCAGCCCCACGCTATTTAATATATATATGGCCCCTCTGGCTGAGCTGGTGGAATCTTTTGGACTGTCACTTGTCTCTTATGCAGATGACACCCTATTGGTGGTTTCATTCTCCACGAGTTCTGCCTTGGAGGGTACTTCACTGTCCTCCTATTTACAGGCAGTATCAGGATGGATGACGGATAGTATGCTCCAACTAAATGGTGACAAAACAGAGATAATGATCTTGGGTCATTTCCCTGGCCCCGGCAAGAATCTTATGATGCCAATCTCCTTGGGGGAATTGCCTCCCCCGAAGAAGCATATCAAAAGCATAGGAATTTGGTTAGATCCCCTACTCATGCTGGAACAGCACGCTAAGAACATCTCTGCCACTTGCTTTGGACTAATGAGACTCTTAAGGAAGGTCTTCGCAATACTCCTATCTCTTGCAAAAAGGCTTATTATTCAGGCGATTATTGTGTCCCGACTTGACTATGCTAATGGACTGTTTCTCGGCTCCCCCAATTATGTGAAAAGGAAATTGCAGGTGGTTCAAAATGCTGCAGCTGCCTCCTATTAGACATTCCTAGGCACCCTTCTGTAAAACTAGCCCTTGCATCTCTTCATTGGCTTCCAGTTGAAATTCAAGGCTTTAGGCTGCATTCATAGGTCACTGTATACCAGAGGCCCTCCTCTGTTAAAGAACCTGTCATTCTTCTATAAATCTACCAGAGACCTTAGGTCGGCGTCAGCAGCATTGGCCACCCTACCCAGAATAAAAAAAGCCAGATGGGGCGGTGCCACAATGGCTTATCTGGGTGCTAAACTGAAGAATCCCTTCCCCTCAGGCTCCGACTTACTAGTCATGAATTACATTTTTGAAAGGCAATTAAAACCTGGCTGTTTTAGAACTGCTCGTCTCTCCTTCCTAGTCAGGGGTCTGTCCTTTAGCACTGGGAGGCCTTCGGGTAGCCATGCGCTTTATAAGTTCAATAACATAACATAACAAAGTCTCTCTTGTTTGTGAAATCCTGCCTTGCCCAGGCCCGGCCCCAGACACACACCAGGGGGTTGGAGACTGCATTGTGGGAGGGCAGGCACAGCCCTTTCAGCTGTGAGTGACCACTCTTCCCCTCCTTCCTAGCACAGATGGCTCATCAGGAAATGCAGACTACAACCCAGCTCTCTTTGCGTTATTGTCTAGTGAGAGGTGCAACCAGCCCAACTGTCAAACTGACCCAGACAGGGAATCCACAAACAGGCAGAGTCACAGAAATGGTATTAGCAAGAAAAGGCTCACTTTCTAAAAGTGGCATTTTCAAACACACAATCTTAAAATCAACTTAATAAAAGATGTATTTTTAAATTGTGAGCTCAGAGACATCAAACCCCACATGTCTATCAGCTCCCAAAGGTAATCTACACTTTAATCTTATTTAAAGGTAGCCCCATGCTAACCTATGAGAGGGGCAGGCCTAGCAACAGTGATAAACAAATTTAGCAGTATTTCACTGTCAGGACATATAAAACACATTACTATAAGTCCTACCTTAACCATACACTGCACCCTGCCCTTTGGGCTATCAAGGGCCTACCTTAGGGGTGTCTTACATGTACGAAAAGGGAAGGTTCAGGCCTGGCAAGTGGGTACACTTGCCAAGTCGAATTTACAGTTTTAAAAAACTGCACACACAGACACTGCAGTGGCAGGTCTGAGACATGATTACAGAGCTACTTATGTGGGTCGCACAATCAGTGCTGCAGGCCCACTAGTAGCGTTTGATTTACAGGCCCTGGGAACCTGTAGAGCACTTTACTAGGGACTTACTAGTAAATCAAAAGCACTTGCACTTTAGCACTGGTTTGCAGTGGTAAAGTGCCTAGAGTAACAAAAACATCAACAACAGAGTCCAGCACACATTAACAACCTGGGAAACAGATGCAAAAAGTTAAGGGAGACCACGCCAAGGATGAAAAGTCTAACAGTATGCTAAAAACCCGATGGGCCAAACTTTGTGCATCAACTTTACTGAAATGGCCAGATGTGTTACCACTGGTACTGTGGAGTCTTCAAAGTACCCCTGACAAGAGAACTGGACTATAACCTTATTAAATCCTCATGGGCCATGTAATAAGACTGCCTACTGTACCTGCAAATGCACTTGTGAACATCACAGATGATATGATACTCGATTACTTCAAAAGATTTGCTGACGTGGTACGCTCGTTTTCTCACCAGGTTGGAGCTGTTACTGCCAATTCACATCAGGAGCAATGCCATGACCTTAGTCCCTGCCACCAGGTTTTGGTGAAGAAGTATGTGTGAAATTCTTGTCTGGGGACAAGGTGGAAAGCCCCCTACCAGGTCATTCAAATTACTAACACTGCTGCTAAAAGTTGTGGGATACTTAACTGGGTATATGTGTCACACACTGAGAGTAAGGTGTCCATATGAAGAAATAGTGTTCTTTGAGCCAAATCAGTGAGCACTTGTGACAGCACATCAGGAAGGACAAGAGAGGTAAAGTACAGAAAGATCTCACACCTGTACAAGTTCCTGAAATATCGCAAAGTGGTGTGGAAGTAACTGCTGAAGAAAAGAATTTGAGAGCTCAGAATAAACAGTCTGCTGGAGTGTCACAAAGGCAACTGAATGATCCAAGTGAAGAATGAGTGTGAAAAGTGGGAGACCCCTATGGAGATCTTAATCGCCCAATAATAGGAGGCAATTAAGATTGTTTGTCAACTGGACATACAGTGCAAACCAACATCTAAGAGACAGAATCTGTGAAAGACAAGAAGAGCAACAGACACCAAGGAGATCCAACACAACAAGTACCCTGTCAAAGGTATTCAGCATCAGAATGGATTTATTATGCAGGAAATGTGCCAAATGATTTATATCAAAACCCTGATGAATTGAGTTCAGAGGTATTTGAGCCTCCAATATATGCCACACTGAGAAACAGCATTATTTAATATAAAATATTTGAAACAAAAATTACACTCAAGAACTTGACGAGCACTGTTATTTGACTTTAAAATTAAATCAACTTTGGCAACAAATGACAAATTGTTTAAAGTAAAAAAATAAAAGACTGAAATAAATGAGACTGAGAAAAAAATTAATAACGACAAATAGTAAAAAGAAAAGAATTAAGAAGATTTCCTAGGGCCAAAAGGGAGTAGGGATAACACATTTAGAAGAAGATGGAGTAGGGTTAGAGATGACTCACGAAGACTATTGTAAATAAGCTGAACAAAAATTGCAAGTGAATCTTCAAATGTTTCACTCGATTGCACAAGTAGATGCTCGATTGCACAAGTAGAAGCTAAAGCAGCATATTGAATCTGCCTGCTGCTGTATTCTACTTATGGTCTGACTGCAGACAAATGTGTTTTTTGCAGGGATCATTGTAGGTGTTACAATGATAGATGAAGTGGTAGTGATGATAACACTCCTAGCTAGAATTAGTTTCACAGCAAAGATACAGCTACTTGTGCCAACACCTGCATCAACAACACCTGCTACCTCGATAGATAAAATAAAATTGAAAGCTTCTTTTGTAGATTATTCGAAAAAAAAGTTCTTGACTAATGCTTATTCTAGATTAATTCAGAAATATACACACGCTTTAGAAAACAAGGATTGTTATCTGTGTACACATTTACCTTCTTCAGCTACAGAGTAGGTGACATACCACCACATCCCACCATCATATGAAATTACATGCAGTATTCTGGTTAGGTTATTTTATAGACAAAAACAAATATTATTATATTTCCAACTACAACATTATTCTTTCAAAAGTCCCTTTTCAGAAAATAATTAATCCTCATCCACAGGCAAAAGGCATGAAAATTGCATGGTATTTCTTTAGTTCACCAAGGGCCAGATTTGTGAAAAGTGGTGCTACATTGCATGTAGTACCACTTCTCCTGCAGACCCTTGCGCCCCCCTACTTCTATCATGTGTGCACCATATTTAAAATACGGCACACCTCAGCACAGGGTAGTGGACAATAGTGTCAGAATTTCTGACACTATTGATGTACTGCTCATGGTTAGCACCAAAATATTGGCACTAACCTTGAACAGTACATAGGGGTCCATTGTAAACAGTGGTTTGCCCCTCCTAACTCCTGCTCTAAGCATGCATTAAAAGTTCTGAAAAAAATGACATAAAGAGATCCTATAGATTTCTTTGCACCATTTGTTTGCCCCCCCCAACGGGGAATGCCTCCTTTGCAAACATTGTACCTGACACAGGCCTAATGTAGCATCACTTTGTAAATATGGAGTGGAGAAAAGGCCACCTTATCTCTGCGTTAACATAAAAAAAAATGACACTAAGGTTGCGCTAAAGTGGCCTACTTAAATCAGGGCCCAACAGTTACCAACACTGTTAAGGCATATGAAAATAACCTGACTTGTTTATTGAGACCATTAAAGAAGACATTAATTTTAACAGTAGAAAAAAGAGTTCACATTATCTGTAGTTAAAAAAAAAAGAGGAAGATGTTTTGAGAATTTTTTGGCAGAAAGAAGATAGATATAGGCTTGAAATGGTGTACCCAAAATTTAAATTAGATAGATGACAAAAGGGAAATTATCTGTTTACATAAGAAGAAACCAAGGGGGGTATTTAAGAAAAGTGGTGCTGCACGCAGTGCAGTGCCACTTTTCTTGTGCCCCTAAGCGCCCGCTAACACCACAAAGTGTGCACCATATTTAAAATACGGCACACCATGGTGGTAGTTAGAGGACTAGCATCTGAATTTTTTATGATAGTCCGGTGCTTTACAGGATTAGCGTGAAAATATTCTGACGCTAATCCTGCAAAGAACCCAGAGGCCCCTTGTAAGCAATGGAATCCTCCTTTTAATGCCTGTTCTGAGCAGCCATTAAAAGTGGCAAAAGAAATGGCATATGGAAATCTCTTAGATTTCCTTGTATCATTTTTTTGGCCCCCCCAAAGGGGCAACGCCACCTTTGCATACATTATGCCTGATGCAGGCATAATGTAGCGCAAAGGGTTACAAAGTGGCGCAAATAAAGGGCAGCATTTTTGGCCTTTTAACGCCACATTAGCGTAAAATGGAATGGCACCAGGGGCTCTTAAATATATATTGGGATTAGCAATTGTGAACATACATTTGAAATACTGGGAGGACCTATTCAAATTTTAACAGGAGAAGAAGCAATTATTCCAGGAGTTTATTTTCTTTGCGGACGGGATGTCTATTTCCATTTACCTACTGATTGGGAGGGTGTTTACTATTTAGCTTTTATGTTTCCCAAAATGAATCATGTAAATATCATAGATGCCTTGACAATGTCACTATCACATAGACATACATGTAGCATTTATTATGGAACACAAATAGTAGAAGACCTTTTTGGAGCTGTCATACCACCTGTACGAGTAGTTTTGAATGATCAGAAAATTAGAACATTATCAACAGTAATGGATAATTGGTAACAAGTACATCTGGTGCTTTGTTAGCTGTCGACACAGAATTAGTGGCTATTAGAACAATGGCTTTGCAAGACAGATTAGTTTTCGATATTTTACTGGCTAAAAAACCTGGAGTCTGCAAGATGTTGAAAGCTCAACACTGATGGAAGTGAGCAAGGGATGGGATAGAGGCATTTTTCCTCTCTTCCAGCTTTTCACGGAGTCTGTGGCAGCGGCAGTAACTAAGTTGAGCAGCACCAGTACAAGTATGTGGAATACTAATTAGAGACATTTGCTTTACGACCAAATATTACTGTGACTGGGGTGCCTGTGATGTTATTTAACGTTATTGAGATTAAGCATTCCGGAAACAGAGACATAGGTATTGAATAGTGCATTGTGGGAATTGTATTCTAACTATGAAGTCACATGACTGAGAATTTAAAAGCACTGGTGAAATTGTTTTTGCCTCTACTCACCTGTGAAAAAGGCAATGTATGCCGAAACGCGTTAGGGAAATGGACAAATATACTGCTTTATAGACTGAATAAATGCTCAAATTCACGTGGATTGGTTTTCTTCGTGTCAGTTCAATATTTCAATGGGAAGCTTCACCCCTGTAACCAAGGCCGCCCTGTAGGATCTGTGGCCCTCGTGTGAAGTAGATGAACTTGGATATATATATATATATAAATATATATATATAAAATCGGGGGTCTCCTAGGTTTTCTGCAATAAGAGCTCCTAATGTTCAAAGAAAATCTTTCCCAACTACTAATAATATTAGAGTTGTAAAGATGTGTAAATGTTACCACATCAGACAAGATTACATTAGTGGCCACCATATGCAAAGATTACCAGCGGTGATCACACCAATGCATCAGGCACAATTGCTAGCAGAAATGGAAAAATACCTTGTCAATGTGGAATGCCTCTACATGAGTACTACATAGCAGCCATAACTACAATGTCCATAACACCAAGTTAGCAATATTAGAAATAAGTTTCCCAAGACAGTTATTTTTAATCACTCAAATATGAGCTTCAAATACAGTTGTTTGGAAATGTCACAATTTTTCCGCAAACCTCAGCTTGAGCTCTGAAAATACACACATTTCCATCTTTAATATATGTGTTTTAATTTTGGCATACATATATTAAGTTAACAAAGAAAAAAACTTTTAATTTAGTTGACTAGGCTACACACAGGGGTGTGCCACCGGGTTACAAAACTGCCTTTATTCCCTATTACATGGACCAATGTTTATAAAAATATCCCTTTTTTGCTTTAGTGGTAAAACAAAGCTATTGAGAGGCAAATGCGAAAGATCCTGGTAGTTATGCGCTGCGCACGCGTAAATGGTCAATTTCTTGGCGCTCGTATCCTTGGCTGCAGCGCACAGAGACCTTACAGTGCCGCACACAGTGGAAAAAAGTAGAGGGAACATTGACTAGTGTATTAGGAAATTTAGGCAAATGAGCTTCTGCTATCGGTAACTAGTTTGCAACAGTAGTGGCAGGACTTTTTAGAGTCATTTTGAAACCTGTATTAATTTTTAGTATTTGCCTTATTGCTTAATATGCTTTTCATGAAGGATGTGTATCTAACAAGGACAAAGAGTAGAGAAAGAAATAGCAAATTAGAAGAGAACTAGAAATGGACGAGAGAAAGAATAGAGAATGCAAGAAATTTAAATAATTTGGAAAATTTGAAAAACAAAACAATACAAATGACTCAATGGAGAATGAAAGTGCTCTCTGAAAATCTATTTGTGAAGAAATTGTGATGGTTTGTCAACCATTAGAGGGGGGAAACTGCTACAACGAATTTATTCGCTGACAATATACTTTATTAAAGTGATGTGCAAACCTTTTGCTAAATATGAAGTGTGGTAAATGCAAACTTTGTAGTAAGAAACCATACTTAAATGTTCTAGTCCTGTAAAATGGAGAATTTTTTTTGTCTTAAACTTAGCATCAATGAAGATATCATGTTCTTTTGATAAGTTGATATTGTTTTGTGGACAAAACATCATGCTAAATAAGAAATAATACAATAATGACACAAGACCTATTTTTGTTGCATTAAATAGTTGCATGAGATGTTTTTCTTCTCTTTTCTGCAGATCCATTTTGGAAGCTATTGTTTGCTAGTGAATAGATACTCTTTTTGAATTAAATAACTGATAATAAGGTACTTATGGTGAGGAGATGTAGAAAACAAGAAAAAATATTCATGGAAAGAAGGTTTGGATCACAAAAGAAACATGCTGAAACATTCACGGACTCTTGTCTGAAAAATGATTGTACTCTGGTGAGAAGATGGGGACTAAACCTGTCCTCAGTAGTGTACTAAAATTCTATTGGTCATCATTAAGAAGAAGGAAAATAATGTCGCAACATATTGCAACATAGATCTGTGTGTTTATATTAGAGCGTGATCCTAGATTAGGGGGACATTTTTTGATTCTCTTAGACCGAGAGACAATTCTCAGATCCCACTGGACTCCTACACCACAATCTTGTTATGGGTCCCTTTAGTACCTAGGTTGGGCACCCCTATTTTAGCTCTAGGCCTGAAGCCCGTGCCCTTTCACATACATACGGATTTTATTCATGTTAATCCTTTTATTATATTTTAGCACAGCTCACTTTTCAGCTTGTTGTTTTTATATTGTAATCAGCTGCTTTTCTGAGAAGGCATAATTGTTTGTATTGCACATTGATCTCAGACCATTGCACACATTTCACTCTTTGCCCTGCTCAAGGCTGTCATGTTCTGTACATGATAACTGACCTCATATTGTCACTCCAAGAGTTACAGAGGCAACCCTCAGCTATAGACACATTATTACATCTGGCCTGTTCTAAGAACATAACATGTTTTGTTATGTAAATACCGAGGCCTAAGGAGGGTGGGGGCATTCCAGCCATGGGTGTCAGAGGACGTACTCCAGCACATTGACAGCTTTGCTGATTCGGACCTTGTTTTACAAGTCAACCAGGAGGATTGCCTGCAGGTAACAGGCAGACCCTTGCCCACTTTTCAGGTATGGGTCGGGGCTCCTTACATACACTGGGAAAGGCGGAGGGGCTAACATCACTATGCTCTCAGGCTTTAGACATTAGAAATCTGGGTAGGAATCATTAGGTTTTATGATCATACCAGGATGGTAGAATTGTTCATTTTTCTTTACATTACTGATAACCACAATCACTGTAATATGTCTCATCTACATAATAATTGCAGAACACGCTTTTTAAAATCGAATGCAATTATTTCAATTAATACATTGAAACCTATCTTGCATTTCTTCGTTTACCCTGACATGTGTGAGACCTCGTGTAAGAGAAAAAGTATGATCTGTTCCACCACAACTTTCCTGAGGAGCCAGAGTGTCATGTTTTTATTCTGCCACAAATCACCTTTACTTTCTAGGTTTGGGGGACGTGCTGCTAGCTAGCTGGCAAGATCAGGCCAACACCTCTCAGACAGTGTGGGACCAACTCAGACATCCACACTCAGTGATGCTGCCGTGCTATCACTAACCAGTCTTACCCACAAGGTGTGAGTCCTACCACAATCTCACTAGAGACTTGACTCTGAGTTTCTTAGACTTCTCAACACAGAGGTTTATGCATATTTCTTTTTCTGCTGATTTAGAGCTGAGAATACTTTCCAGCCTATTATGCAAAAGCTTCATGCTTATGTAATAACTTCTCTCACCAGAACTATTTGTGGGTATCTGACCTAGCACCTTTTTTCCTTTTCACATTTATTTCTGATCTAAATTAGAATAGGTAAATTCCTTTATAGAACACCTCTGTTGCATTGTTACTACTTTTACTGTATTATTGACTAATCTATTGTTTTACTTAATTATCAAATATCGATTGAAGCATTATATTACCTTTTAATGATGATACTGAGAGAGCAATACTTTAATGAAAGATGAACAACAGAACAATTTGAAAATAAAACCTTTTAACTCGCACTAACTCTCTTTATTGACTAAACTAAAAGATGTATTAATTGATAATGCTCTTATGTTGGTCACACTTCTTCATCTCTCTGTCGACATCAAGGCTCCATACAACCTGCAAGCAGGGTTTGATAAGGATCATATGAGGTGACTGTGATATAGAATAAATCATGCTGCATCAGGTATTAGAAGATTCCTCTCAATTGAGTTTTGTATTGCAGAAAGCCATTTGTAATGAGCTGGTTTGGTAAGTGGTAAGCTTTTCTGATTAGACCTAGGGATTAAAGGTTTCAGTTAGGTAGGGTAGAGACGAGATGGTCCTGGTTTGCACAAACATTAGCAAAGTGCAGACATGCTAAGAATATGAAGTTTGCAAGTTGTGGGAAAAGCCTTATAAGGTACAAAGAGCAGAGCAAGGTTGCTCACATCTGTATCCATGGGTTGACGTCTGGGTCCTCCCCAAGCATAAACTTTGCTGCCTCTAGTTTTTGTTCACCTCCTCTCATATTGCTCTTTCTTCTTGATTTTTCCTATAGTGCATACCTCACCCCCTAATGCATTCACAGTGTCAGATACTGCATGCCACATTCCTGCCTTCTCTGCCCAACTGACAATGTGTGGAGACAGACCATGTATTTCCCTGTATTCACCTGCTACAACAGTGACTGCAAGCTTTGTTTTCTCTTCTGTGAAGTTCCTCTTCCTCTTGAGCAGATTTGCCTGTACCAGTGTGGTGGTGGCTGATGTGCAGCTCCACACCATATGGCAGCACAAGTCAAATAGGGGAGATCCCAGTATGTACTTTATTTCTGTGCTTCCAGTAGTAATGTTTGACAGGTATGTGTGCTTCTTTCTCAGGTGACGGCTATGTTACTATTCTTTTCAAGTCATAGGTGGTCATTACAACCCTGGCGGACGGTGTTAAAACTGCGGTAATACCGCAAACAGGCCGGCGGACAAAAAAAGGGAATTATGACCCTGGCGGTAACCGCCAACTAAGACAGCCACTTTAACACACAGCCCGCCACAGCGGTACAGACAAGCAGCGCAACGGTTACTGCCAACAGACAGGCAGGAGACAATGTACCGCCCACACTATCACAACCCGCCAATCCGCCACCTTTTCCGTGGCGGATTCACTGTGGATAAAAACACGGCGGAAACAGCTTTTGCTATGGGAAAACACTCACCTCAACACATCCCACGAGGAACGAGGACACCATGGACCCCGAATTACAAATCCTACCTGCCCTTGTCTTTCTGCTCCTCTACGACCAACATCTACGTAGGCGCAGAAGATACTGGTGAGTACTGCACCTACAACACAGGGGAGGGGGGAGGCAAAAGTTAGGGGGACACCCACCAAACGCCCCCACCCTCGCATATTACAACATACACACCAATGCAGTCACAAAAATCACAGTAACAACCCACAATCCCCCCGGAAGAATGCAAAGACAAAGCGAAATTCGGGCAAACATTGTAATGTGCCAATATACATGTCATACAAAAATTTACATATATATATATCTCAAAATCACTCTTATTTACACATACAATCCGAGAAGTAGTGCAGATATGTACACAACAATGTCCGTGCACCAACAGTCCAAAAATGCATGGGCGAGGCCCACAATAGATACCTGACCAAAATCGGAGAGAACACTGCCGGGGCATCAGATAGAAACACTACAGGCACCTCAGGGGGAAGGGAAGGGGGGGCACCTCAGCCAGATGAATGCGAAGCCAGATCCACGACGGGGCTCCATGCCCATTGATGTATCCTGGGGAGTGCAAAGCCACAGTCTCTCAAGTCTCTACAGTGGGTGGTTTCCCCACTGTACCATCCTGGGGAGTGCAAAGCCACAGTCTCTCAAGTCTCTACACTGGGTGGTTTGCCCACTGTGCCATCCTGGGGAGTGCAAAGCCACAGTCTCTCAAGTAGATGCAGTTCTCTACTGGTACTGGGTGAGACTGGTGACCAGACTGGATGAGTCTCCCCGTGAAAGTTCATGTCCTGTCACTGTCCCAGCTGCACATGGGATAAGGATGCCTGATGTGGCGGCCTCTTCATTCCTACACAGGAATGCATGCCCTGTTCAGCGGTGCTTTGCCATGCCGGTCTATGGACTGTTCAGCGGTGCTTTGACATGGCGGTCTATGGACTGTTCAGCGGTGCTTTGACATGGCGGTCTATGGACTGTTCAGCAGTGCTTTGACATGCCGGTCTATGGACTGTTCAGCGGTGCTTTGCCATGCTGGTGTATGGACTGTTCAGCGGTGCTTTGCCATGCCGGTCTATGGACTGTTGAGCGGTGCTTTGACATGGCGGTCTATGGACTGTTCAGCGGTGCTTTGACATGGGGGTCTATGGACTGTTCAGCTGTGCTTTGACATGGCGGTCTATGGACTGTTCAGCGGTGCTTTGCATTGCCGGTCTATGGACTGTTCAGCGGTGCTTTGCCATGCCTGTCTATGGACTGTTCAGCGGTGCTTTGACATGGCGGTCTATGGACTGTTCAGCGGTGCTTTGACATGGCGGTCTATGGACTGTTCAGCAGTGCTTTGCCAGGCGGTCTTTGCCCTGTTCAGCGGTGCTTTGACATGGCGGTTCTGATACGGACATTGGTGTGTGGCATGACGATCTCTACACTGGGCATTGGTGTGTGGCATGACGATATCTACACTGGGCATTGGTGTGTGGTATGACGATCTCTACACTGGGCATTGGTGTGTGGCATGACGATCTCTACACTGGGCATTGGTGTGTGGACTAACGATCTCTACACTGGGCATTGGTGTGTGGCATGATGTTCTCTACAATGGGCATTGGTGGGTGGCATGACGTTTCATCATTGCCCAGCGGGGCTGTGGCATCCGGGCCCCTCCTGGGCTGTGACTCCGGCTGTGGTCTCTGGACCAGTGATGATACTTGGGCCCTTCTGGGCTGTGACTCCGGCGGTGGTCTCCTGACCACTAACGATACTCGGGCCCTCCTGGGCTGTGACTCCGGCGGTGGTCTCTGGACCAGTGACGATACTTGGGCCCTCCTGGGCTGTGACTCTGGCGGTGGTCTCTGGACCAGTGACAACGGTGCTGGCAGTTGTGTCTGGACCGCCGGAAATGATGGCGCACTTCTCCGCCGTGACACTCACAACAGGCTGGGCTGACTTCCTCTGGACCTTCCCCACCTTTGTTGGAGTTACAGCTGACTCACCAATCGCCTTGGAACCCATGTCACTTGTTGTCCCACCAGGAGTCTTAACACGGTCCCGTCGTCCACTTTCCAATTTTAGAGCCTATACAGGGGGTGGGCTGCCAGTGCCTTGGCTCCGGGTCCTACTGCCTGCCCTGGTGGCTGGTGCACTCCACAAACCTTCAACACGCACCACTGGTACTGGAGGCTTTTTGGCTGAGACGCTACGACGGGACTGATGAATTGGAGGGGGGGTAGGGGCAAAAAGGTCAATTTTACAGAGGGACAGTTTCTGACGGACACTGGGATGGGTAGCTGGAGGGGGTCTGGGAGTGGAGGAAGAGGAGGTGGTTGTAGGAGGTGTCACTTTAGCTGTTTTGGGTGCAGGTGCAGGTACTGGAGGCGGTGGATGGATGTTGGGTGAGTGATTGCCGGCATTTGTGTACTTTGGGAGGGGGCGTCACAGACACACTGGGAGAGGACACAGGGGACGTGTAAATGGCAGTGGAGGTGGTGAGTGCAGGTGAGCGGCTTGGGGTGCTGGGTGTCCTGGTGCGAGTCCTAGTGCCTGTAGATGTGGTGCATGCAGGTGTGTGTGTAGACGAGACTGGGAGGGAGGAGGGAGAAGAGGAGGAGGGGGACACAGTGGAGACAGTGGATGTTGCGGTGTCTGTATGTGGGTGAGGCTTGCGTGAGTGTCTGTGGTGTGTGTGGTGCCTATGTTTGCTTTAGCTACTTGTGTGTGTTGACTTGTGTGCATGCTGGTCTGTAGGTGTGCTTGGGATGGGCTGGGGTACAGGAGACTGACTCGGTCTGGGTGGAGGAAGTTGGAGGGGGGAGGCTGGACACAGGGACAATGGCTGCCATCAGTGCTGAGGCCAGAGATTGCAGGGTTCGCTGAAGGACAGCCTGACCAGAATGAATGCCCTCCAGGAATGCATTACCATGTTGCAACTCTCGTTCTACACCCTGGATGACATTCACAATGCTAGACTGCCCAACAGTGAGTGACCTGAGGAGGTCAATTGCCTCCTCACTGAGGGCAGCTGGGGTGACTGGGGCAGGGCCTGAGGTGCCTGGGACGAAGGTGATGCCCACCCTCCTGGGTGAGCGGGCACGGGGTGAACGCTGAGGGGCTGCTGGGAGGGCGGTACTGGTAGGGGAGGTGGCGGCTGTACATGTAGAAGTGGGACGCACAGATGGTGCCGCCACCACAGGGGAGCTCCCATCGGTGGACGAGTCTGTGTCGCTGGTTGGTGATCCGGTGGCCAACGTGAAGCTCCCCTCGCCCTCCGTCCCACTGGTGCATTCAGAGTCTGTGGTGTGGCCCTCCATGGCCATGTGGGATGCAGCTCCCTCGTGCTCCAGTGCCACTGTACCTCCACCTGATGATGCTGATGTACAAAAGGACAGGGAGAGCAGAAAAAGGGGGGGGAGACAAAAGAAAGAGAGTTTTAGTGCATGGCATACCGCTACCTTTGGCGGACAAGACAGACGCAGCAGCCCCCTGCATTACGCCGTGCTCCTGACCTCTGCACATGCAATTTCTGGGATATGGCCTACATGGCAATGGTGGACATCTGCGCACATGGATGCCACAGGGGTAACTATACCTCAACTTGGCACTCTGCTGTGGTGGGGTTCAGTGCCACATGGCCTACATTACGGAGGGGCCTTGCCTACCGAATTCGCCCTGGCCTAGGGACACAGCCCACCTCCCCCACCCTGACCCCTCCACTGCACGCAAAGTCCGCAGAATGAGGTTGTACTCACCCCCTTGTGTCTGCTGTGATGTCCTCAAGTGCCCATCCAATTCCGGGTAGGCCACCGCCAGGATCCGGAACATCAGGGGGGTCATGGTGCGACGGGCACCCCTCTCACGTTGGGAGGCCATCCCCAGCTGAGCCTCTGCCGTCTTCTTGCTGCAGCAGCGAATGTCCTCCCATCTCTTCCGGCAGTGGGTGCCCCGTCTCTGGTGTCTCTAGCCCATACAACGTGCTCCCTGTGTACTAACCTGTTGGTCTGGAGGACCGTAGAGTAGCGTGTACTGGGGGAGGACCCCATCCACAAGTTTCTCCAACTCCTGTGCAGTAAAGGCAGGGGCCCTTTCCACAGACGCAGCCGCCATCGTCGCTTCCAGACCGAGGTCACAGCAGCACTAGCAGTGTAGGTCCTCTCCTGTCAAAGGTCAGGTATCTAGTGATTGAAGAGATAGAAAATGGCGGTGACGTCCGCTGCGGTGCGCATCATCACAGCCAGCGCACTTGTTCATTGGCTCCTGGGACCCATAGGGTCCAATGTTAACCAATGCAGCATTGCGCTGCGGTCTACGACCGCCCAACAGCAACGGTGGGCAACGCCAGCGCTGTTACCCTACAATCCCATTGTCCCAGTTTAGAGGTCAGGCAGCCGCCATTTCAGGGGCCCACATGGCTTCATTTTCTACTGCGTCACACATAGCTAGGCCTACACTCAACACACATACGGGAAGGGTTTTGTGTCTGGTGTAGTCTTGTGTGTAACTGTGGGTACATACCTGGAGGAATAGTGACTGGTTCTTCGCTGTTGTCCTTCGTAGGCACCGTCAGCTGGGACATATGAGAAGATGGCGGAATCCGCCGGTGTACCAACCGCTGGTGGACCTGTTGACAATGGAAGAAAGACATGTCATCGTCACCTACAGGTTTTACCGTGTCAGTATACAGGAACTATGTACCCAGTTAGAGCCAGACCTGATGTCACCGATCCGCCATCCGACTGGAATCCCCCCTGACGTGCAGGTGCTGTCAGTGCTCCATTTCCTTGCAAGTGGGTTATTTCCGACAACAGTGGCCATGGCATCAGGGATGTCCCAGCCTATGTTTTCCAACGTCTTGTCCAGAGTGTTGTCTGCCCTGCTGAAACACGTAAGGAGATACATCATATTTCCTCAGGTGGAGGATTTGCCTACAGTTAAAGGTGACTTCTATGCCCTTGGACATATCCCCAACATCATAGGTGCCATTGATGGGACCCATGTAGCTCTGCCCCCCCCCCACAGGAGTGAACAGGTGTACAGGAACAGGAAGAGTTATCATTCCATGAATGTCCAGATGGTCTCTTTGGCAGACCAGTACATCTTGCAGGTAAATGTTCCCTGGCTCTGTGCATGACGCCTACATCCTGTGCAATAGCAGCATCCCTGATATGATGGGTCAACTCCAGAGGCACCGTGTATGGCTATTGGGGGACTCTGGTTACCCCAACCTTTCCTGGCTCTTGACCCCAGTGAGGAATCCCAGGACCAGGGCAGAGAAACGGTACAATGATGCCCATGGGCGACCTAGGAGGGTGATCGAGCGGACCTTCGGCCTCCTGAAGGCTAGGTTCAGGTGCCTCCATATGACAGGTGGTTCCCTATTCTACTCACCGAAGAAGGTGTGCGACATCATCGTCGCCTGCTCCATGCTCCATAATTTGGCATTGCGACGCCAGGTGCCTTTTCTGCAGGAGGATGATCCAGATGACGGTGTTGTAGCAGCTGTGGAGCCTGTGGACAGTGATGAGGATAAAGCTGAGGAAGAAGAAAACCACAACAGGGATTCAGTCATACAGCAATATTTCCAGTGACACACAGGTGAGAACATTTTCTGGTTTAACATTACATTATCTTTCACACTTCTACCTCTATCCTGTACCCAGTGGCGGCCGGCATCTTTGGGAGGGGGGGCGGGCAGGGCACACACACACACACACACACACACACAAACACACACACACACACACACACAGACTCGCACACATGCACGCTCATCCATTAACAGCACTCATTACATTCAAACATGCACGCACGCACCAAACATTCATTTTACAAGTTCACACACATTCATTCTTTCACACACACACACACGCACACACTCACATCATTTAACAACACTCATAACACTCAAACATGCACGCGCACACCAAACATTCAATGTAAAACATAACACACATACATACACACACACACACACACACACACTTACCTTTAGCCTCCAGGTCCCAGGAGGGTTGGGACTGCTGCCTTCCCTCATTTGCTGACCTTAAGAGGGAAGGCAGCAGTCCTAGCCTCGTCACAGAGTGGGATGGGGTCAGTGAGACTGCTGACCCCACCCCACTCTGTGACGAAGTGTCACTGATTGACACTCGCCCTGGGCACTTCAGGGCTTAAACCTGAAGCGCCCAGGGAGAGTGTCATTGGGTGACGCTTTCCTCGTCACCCAGGTGAGGGCCTCGAGGCACCTTTGCTGGGCCGAGGAGGTCACGCCCATAGGGGTTGTGATCTCCTCGGCCCAGCAAAGTTCAGCTCAGGCAGCCAGGAGTCTGCGCAAATCGAGCATGGCTCACTCCTGGCTGCCTGACCTGAACATGAAGAGTGTCTGTCAGGCTGACCTTTGTTCAGCCTGACAGACACTCTTCATGGGGTGGGGAGGCGTTGCCCCTCCGCCCTAAAGGACGGGCTGCCACTGCCTGTACCTCCATTTCACTCACTATTTGTTAATTGAGTTGTACCCTTCCATTTCAGTTTCACAAGTGTGGTAACCTACATGTCAACTGCTTGCATCCTTGAAGGGCTTGTGATGTGTGACATAGGTATGTTAGCCTTACAATGGGTAACCCATTATGACACTGTGATTGATAATACAAAGTACCAAATCATAGACTGACTCCAGATTTTTTGGTGTTTCACGGGTGTTTATTTAAGTGCTCAAAAAATTAAGGGGGGTTGTAAAATGGTGATGGGTGATGGTGGAGGAATGTCCATGGCAGAGTCCAGTCTATTAGTCTCACAGGTGCACTGCCCATCTGGGCATTGGAAGTGGAGCTGGGGCAGCTCCAATCTGGACAGGGTAACAAAGTGGGACAGTGGGGGGACAATCAGGGTGGTCTTATTTCCTGGCGGGGGTCTTGCCATCTTGCTCTGTCTTGTTCCTGGATCTCAGGGCCCGCTTGCATGGTGGTTGTCCGTCTGCAGGGGGTGGGGTGCTGGTGGTCCTGTGGCGGGGCGTCCTGTCCACTAGCGCTGGCGGAGGTGGTGGGCAGTTCATCATCCTGGCTAGTGTCAGGGGCCCCTTGGAGTGCCATGGTGTCCCTCAAGGTCTTTTGAATGTCCGTCAAAACCCCTACGATGGTGCCCAGGACCGTCGCCATCGTCTCGTGGGAGTGGTGGTATGCTCCCATGATGGAGGAGAGGGCCTCGTGGAGAGTGGGTTCCCTTGGCCTGTCCTCCCTCTGTCCCACAGCAGCCCTCCCAGTTCCTCGATGTTCCGGTGCCTCCGTCCCCTGGACTGTGTGCCCACTACCACTGCCCCCAGGTCCCTGTTGTTGTTGGGGTGGTGGGTTACCCTGGGTGCCCTGTAGTGGTGGACACACCGCTGATTGACCTGTCCTGGGTAGGGAGGTTTGGGCCCGCTGGGTGGGTGCTGTGCTGGTGTTAACAGAGGGTGTAAACTCGGTGTTGGGCTGTGGCTGGGCAAGGGGAACCAACTGTCCTGAGGCCCACGATGGTCCGGGCTGGTCATCGAGATCCAGTGGGGCAGAGCTGCTGTCGTCACTGTGGGCCTCTTCTGGGGGTGGAGTGCTGTTTTCTGGACCCTCTGGTGTGGTGATGGGTTCCTGCAGGGGTATAAGAACATGATTATTGCATGTGTGTGTTTCATGGTGTGCAATGGGTGGGTGTGCGTGAACCCCAGTGCAGGCATTCCTGTGTGGGGGCTTGTGTGATGATGGTTGGGGGGTGTTCTGGGTATGTGCATTGAGCATGCTTTAGTGAGGGGTGAGCATGCTTAGTTGTGTCATGCAGGGCTTGGTGTTGGGATGGGTGGTTTGTGTTATGGGTAGATTAGTGAGTATCTGGAGTGATAGGGGAGGGGGTGAGGGTGGCGGTGTGTGACAGCATGCAGGTAGGGTGGGGTATATGATAGTTAAGAATTGACTTACCAGTGTCCCATCCTCCACCGACTCATCCGAGGTCCTCAGGATGCAAGATGGTCAAGACCTGCTCCTCCCATGTTGTTAGTTGGGGGGGAGGAGGTGGGGGTCCGCCGCCAGTCGGCTGTACCGCAATGTTGTGCCTGGAGACCGTGGAACGCACCTTCCCCCGTAGGTCGTTCCACCTCTTCCTGATGTCCTCCCTATTTCTTGGGTGCTGTCCCACGGCGTTGACCCTGTCCACTATTCTGCGCCATAGCTCCATCTTCCTGGCTATTGATGTGTGCTGTACCTGTGAGCCAAATAGCTGTGGCTCTACCCGGACGATTTCCTCCACCATGACCCTTAGCTCCTCCTCGGAGAAGCGGGGGTGTCTTTGGCGTGACATGGGGTGATGTGTGTGAGGTGTGGGGTGGTGTATGTGGTGATGAGTGTGGTGAGTGTAGTGGTATGTGGTGTTTTGTGCATGGATGTTGTGTGGGTGATGGTGTTGTGTGCCTCTGTGTGATGGGGTTGTCAATAGCTGTGCTCTCTCTCTCGCCTTCTCTCAGAATTTCTGCTTGTAGGGGTTTGTGGGTGATGTGGGTGTGTATTTTATATTGTATTGGGTGTGTGGGAGTGGTGTGTGTATGTGTATCAGGTGTGTGTATTTGTAATTGTCCAATGTGGCGGTGTTTTGTAGACGTGTGTGTATTTTGAGCGCGGCGGTGTGTACCGCCAATGGAATACCGCGGTTGAATGACCGCCGCGTGGATTCATGGGTCGTAATAGCATGGGCGTGTTTCTGTTGTCGTGGAGGTGGAGGATTTGTTTCCGCATGTTTATCGCTGACCTTTGGTGTGGCGGAGTTGTGTGGGTGTTTGAATTTCGGCGGATTCCGTGATGTGTGTCATAATAGCTGTGGCGGTCTACTGTGGCCGCGGCGGTGTATTGGCGGTCTTCTGCACGGCGGTAAGCACCTTATACCGCCAATGTTGTAATGACCCCCATAGTTTTATGTACTGTTGACAGAAACTAATCTTCCTACTATGCAATGTAAAAATATGTTTGGATGATGAATGTCTAAAATGCACATTTCAATGGATGTGTTTTTATGCACAAGTTTCTTCATGCCCTCATTTAAAGGGGCAGAGACACATACTTATACTACTGGCTGAAAATCCCCACTCTGAGGTATTGAATTGCAATCAGAGACTTACCCCTGTGCCTAGGCAGAAATCTAAATTGATTTCCTTTGTAAAAGGGGCCTAAATGTTTAGACCATTCCAAAACAGCATATGAAATATAAAATGGTCTATTTGGTCACATGTAGTGGAAATGGCACTCACCAGATGGAAGAACATGCCTTTCTAGCTGAAGTAGATTTTACAGGCAGAATCCAAACAATCCCACAAGCAGATTGGAAGCAACGACCCTCCAACAAGCATTGGGAAAGCCAATAGGTCTCGCTTATACAAAGCTATTGGCTTTAGCAATGTGTTTTTGCATATTGTACACCAGTGTGGCTGCTTTTCAGCATGGCTACAATTTAGTGGCATAGAGTGTCAGTGTGGAGTGGGGGAATAGTGTTGAAGAGTGGATTTGGTGGCATGTCATAGAGTGGAGTGGGGAGTAGAGTGCCAGAGGGTAGAGTAGAGGGGAGTAGAGATCAGAGGATAATTGCCAGAGTGTGTCATAGAGTGTCATAGATTGGAGTGGGGTGGAATAGGGTGGAGTGGGTTGGAGAGGCTGAGGTAGAGGGGTGGGCTGGATTGGAGTAGAGTGGGGTGGATTGGAATTAGAGTAGAACGGAGTGGGTTTAGTGGAGTGGTTTGGATTGGTGTGTGGTGGATTGGATTGGATTTGATTTAAATGGTGTGAGGTGGATTGGATTGGGGGAATTTGAGTGGGGTGGATTATACTGGATTGGGGTGGGAAGTTTGGACGGGAGTGATACAGCTGGGGTGGGGTGGATTGGATTGGAGTGAGGTGTGGTGGATTTGATTAAAATGATAGGTCTGGAGTGTGGTGGGTTAGATTGGATTGCAGTGGGGTGGATTGGAGTATGGTGGATTGGATTGGAGTTGGGTGGATTGGATTGGAGTCAGGTGCATTGGATTGGGATGAGGTGGATTAAACTGGAGTAGGGTGGATTGAATTAGAGTGGGTGGGCTGGATGGATTGGATTTGAGTGGGGGGCTGAACTGTAATGGGGTGGCCTGGATTGGATTGGGGCTAGAGTGGGGTGGATTGAACTAGAGTGCAGTGTATTTTAATGAGTGGGGTGCACTGGAGTACGGTGGAGTGGCGTGGGGTGCGTTGGATTGGATTGCAGTGGGATTGGGGGGAATGGATTGGAGTGGCGTTTGTTGGATTGGATAGAGGTGGATTGGAATGGGGTGGACTGGAGTGGGGTGGATTGCATGGAGGTGGGGTGGATTGGAGTGGGGTGGATTGGAGTGGGTGGATTGGAGCGGAGTGGTGTGGACTGAATTGGGACGTGTGGGTGGATTAGATTTGGGTGGGGTGGATTGTAGTGGAGTGGATTGGATTAGCATGGGGTGGATTGGATTGGAATGGATTAGATTAGAGTGGGGTGGATTGGGGTGGGGTGGATTGGAGCAGGTAGGCTAGTTTGATTGGATTGAAATGCGGTGGACTGAATTGGGGTGGGGTGAGGTGGGTTGGGCTAGAGTGGGTTAGACTGGAGTAGAGCAGGGTGGATTGGAGTGGGTTGGACTGGAGGGGTGGATTGAATTGGAGTGGTGTGGGGTGGGCTGGATTTGATTGTGGTGGCATGAGGTGAATTGGAGTGGGGTGGACTGGAGTAGGGTGTGGTGGATTGGAGTGGGGTGGGGTGGATCAGATTGGGGTAGACTGGATAGAGGTGGATTGGATTGGGGTGGGTCAGACTGGGGTGGGTGGACTGGGGTGGGGTGGATTGGATTGGGTAGGGTGAATTGGATTCAGTTGGTTGGATTACGGTGCGGTGGGGTGGGGTGGATTAGAGTGGGATGGGGTGGGTTTGATTGAGTGTGGTGGATTGAATTGAGTGTGGTGGATTGGGGTGGACTGCATAGAGGTGGGGTGGATTAGATAGGGAGGGGTGGGGTGAATTGGAGTGGGGTGGGGTGGTTTGTAGTGGATTGGGCTAGAGTGTGGTAGATTGGACTGTGTGGGTTGGACTGGAGTGGGGTGGATTTGATTAGTATGGAGTGGATTGGGTAGCAGTGGACTCAATTGGAGTGGTGTGAATTGGAGTGGCCGTACTGGTTGGATTGCATTGTCATGGGGTGGGTTGGACTGGAGTGGAGTGAGTTGTACTGGAGTGGGGTTGGTTGAATTGGAGTGGGTTGCATTGGAGGAGGGTGGATCAGAGTAGAATTGGATTGGGGTGGTGAAAATTGTTTGAGAATGGAATGGGTTGTTTGGAACTGGAGGGAGCAGGGTAGAGTGGCGCAAGTTGGAGTGATGCAGGTTGGAGTGATGCAGGTTGGAGTAGAGCAGAATGTTTTGGATTAAGATGGCACAGTTTGGAGTGGGGCAAACTGAAATTGATTGGAAGGAGGCAGATTGGAGTGGATCAAATTGATTTAGATTGGACTGGGGCAGACTAGAGTGGGGCAGACTGTTTTGGATTTCAGTGAGGCAGACTGGAGTGGGGCAGAATATACTAGAGTGGATGGGAGTGGGGTGGATTGGATTGGAGTTGGGTGGATTGGGGTGGGGAGGGGTGGGCTTGATGGGGGTGGATTGGATGGGAGTGGGGTGGGCTGGAGTGGGGTGAATTTGTATTGAGCAAGGTGGATTGGGGTGAGGTGGATTGGATTGGAGTGTAGTGTCTTGTTTTGGATTGGAGTGTGTCAGATTGAAGTCGGGTGGATTGGAGCGGGACAGATTGCAGTGGGGCAGACCAGACTGGAGTAGGGTGGATTCAAGTGGGGCAGATTGTTTCGGAGTGGGGCAGATTGGAGTGGGGTGGATTTGAGTGTGACAGATTGTTTTGGATTGGAGCTGGATAGATTGGAGTGGGTCAGATTAGTGGGACAGATTGATTTGGATTAAAGTGAGGCAGATTGGAGTAAGGCAGATTGGAGTGGGACAGATTCTTTTGGATTGAAGTGCAGCAGATTGCAGTGGGGCAGATTCTCTTGGATTGGGAAGAGTGGATCGGGGCAGATTGTTTAGGATTGGAGCAGATTGAGTGGGGTAGGTGGGAGTGAGGCTTATTGTTTTGGATTGGAGTTGGGCATATTGTTTTCATTGGAGTGGGACCGATTGGAGTGAGACAGATTGTTTTAGATTGGAATGGGACAGATTATTTTGGAGTGGTGTAGATTGTTTTTGATTGGAGTGGGGTGAACTGGAGTGGGGCATATTAGATTGGGATGAGTTGGGAAGATTGGAGTGGGGTGGGTTAGAGTGGATTGGATTGGGGCAGGTGGATTAGTTTGGTGTGAGGTTGGAAGGATTGGGATGGGGCAGATTGGAGTGGGCTGGACTGGGGTGTAATGCATGATCATGTGTTGAAGCACCAGCATTTCAGAAATTCCACATAAAGAAACAATGTAGCCTTGCAATATTTAGAAAACAATAACCATCATCTTTTAAGAACAGTGAACAGAGCAAATAAAAAAAGAAAACTTGAAAGCAAATTGAGAAAAGACGACATGGCTAAATAATAGAAAGTTAGCAATAGAAAAACTAAAACTGCAATTTTGTTTGTCCTGCTGGAGAAGTTTTTGACAATCACAAGCATTCTGTTTGCAGGACACTAGAAGTTAAAAAGAACAAAAGGAGTTCTCTATCAAGATAGAGTACCTCTATCTTGTCTGGCGCACCAGATGGGAACTGATTCAATTGAATCAACAACAACTATGTGTTTTCAAACTCATATGGATATTCACAAAAAGTTCATGAGTCTCTATTTAAGAGGTTTCACGAGGCTTTATTACTACCAATGCACTATCATTTTTTAACTGTATTTTCTCTGTTTTATTATCAGTAAAAGTATGTGCAGTGGTAGGATTATTTTTGTGATCATTATTTTACCCTTACTAGATTTTTACAATTATTATTTCTATCTTTTCTATTCGTATTGCTGCTTTTATTATTATTATTATTATTATTATTACCATCACTAATAATTATAATAATTATAATTATAATAATTATAATAATAATAATTATCATTATTATTATTGTTAGTATTATTGTTATTATTATCAATAATAGTAATAATAATAAAACCAATAATAATGTTGTTGTTGTTATTATTGTCATTATTATTATTCAATGCGTTGTTCTCATTGCTGTTTTGGTTTTTAAATTCCTTCCTTTGCTGAGAAAAGAACATACGTTAAAAAGAACAATGGTTCTGTTATCTGAAACCAACAGACAGTTGAAATTGCTGACAATAAAATAAGTCGACAATTGAGGTTGCAAGTATGGAGCCAATGAATGAAAAAGGCAGATTTTCGCACAATGCATGGATGCTGAATTGTGGATCACAATTTTTAGATACACATTTTATACCACGCTAAGGTGCCCAACTGATGTCTGCAGGATACCTCTATTGTGTGTGCTCTCAAACGATTTAGGCTCAAGTTAAAGCTATTTATGACCACGAAATCCTGTTATACTGCTGAACAAGATTATTTGTTGGTCAGGTGCCCATAAAGTATGTAGACACACACACACACACAAGTAACCAGTGCTCAGGTTTAGGACAGTCGTTAAACAGTGTAAGTGCAGGAGGTGACCGCAGCGGGACACGGCTGTCCACCTCTTCCGGACATTGCTGTTAAGCAGGTTCCTTATGCAGACTACACACAGGCGCCACGAGCAGCAATTCACTGCATGCCCAGTGAAGCTTCCAATGAAAGGCAATCACACAAGATGGCGTTGAGAGAAATGATAATGGTTTACTGCGCGGGAAAAAAGTCCTAAATTGGGATTATTGTCTGTAAGCATAGAGTAGCAATAACCAGGTACAATTGTGGACGATGGTAGACGCACGCCCGTCCTTAAGCACGGAACTGTCTGTTTATTGTGTTCTTTGGTACAGAATTACCTCTTTATTGAACTCTGGTAAAGATGGAACGTGGGTTAATATTTCATTGGACTCAGTGGGTATCGCTTCTAAAAACGTGGAAATGGAAACAATGGCATTGATCCAGTATAAATAGAAGGTACCTATTAAGGAACCATCCTGGGCCAGGCAAACGTGGCATGTGGCCCGGATCACGAGCGCCAACAAGTGTAAGAGCATCCGCCTGGGTATGAATGAATGACACATCCAGTCTGTACACAGAAGAGTAAAGAGTTTGTATGGACATTATTGTGTATCGCTTGCTAATCTGTATTCCCGGGAATATGGGCTGCAGGCCGTGCAGGCCCCTGAGTGGGGACACTGTAGAATCACTTTACACAACCTGGTCGCAACTTGCCCGTCAACGATATTATAAGGCCAATCCCTTGCACAATTGAAGGGACAGATTCCCTGCGTTTCAATCAATGCGGCACTGCATGAATATATCAGCACTGTTTCGTGCAAAAAAACAAATATTAGTACTGCATCAGATTTAGTAATAGTCATTTGCTCAGCCTTCCGTTAAAGCTCAGAGGCAAGCCGGTAGTGTCGAGTTTTGCATTTGTGCTCAAGGTAATCCTCCAGACAAACATCCTGGGTGTAAACCACCGCACAGGAGTCAGCCACATAAAGTGCGTGCTTTAGTGTAAACCATGCATTTTATTTAGGTATATCAGGGAATAAACCGCTCTACCAGTTTGCACATGCTCGGTGAGGAAGATTTACGAAGCTTTCAAGCAGCGCATCGGGAAAAGACAACGAGTATAACAGCGCCAGACCTACTAAGGTATGTTACTGTTTCTCTCCACTCTGCACTGATACACATTTGGCTGTCTTGCACCATAATCCGTGAGTGTGTGAGTGATATCAAGCATAAGTTTTGTACTGGAACGATGTCCTTCGTGTATGTTGGAGTTTGTCTTTTAAGAGCAATATTAACATGAAAAGCTTGCAATATTTTCTGTAATGAACCTGCATAGAAAATAAATGTGTTAACGTAGAAAATAATGCATGCGTTTAAAATGTGCCCACGGGGGGTGGCTACCAATGTATACAAAGACTAGTGAAACTTATTAGTGATGAATTAATTATGTACTAATGTTTTGATTTTGTATTAGCATATCATAATTTGAGTCATGTATTAGGAGTTTGTTAAATTAATCACTAGGCCTTAGTTTAGCGAGGGTCTGGGCCTAGCTGTCTGGTCCTAGCTGTCTGGTCTCATATTAAACTGTGTTTTCCTAACGTGCAATGTGCTGTTTTCCTGAAGGACAGGAAACTGTACTTTTCCAAAAGCTAGATGTGTGTGTAGCCGTAGTAAATTATTTCTCATGGGACCCAACTTGCTCAAGGAGTCATTCTTGCTGAATGCAACAGTGTAATTCGTAACAGGTGTAAGGCTGCCTGGAGTAGGAGAAAACAATAGAGCTACTGACTGGAGCGTAAAGTGTAACTTTTCTTTCCTGACATTCCAACCGATGAAGACGTCAATAACATGGGCCAATCAACGATATGAGAACTGTGGTTTATGGAAAATTCTAGTGAAATGCGTGGAGAATTATTGGACAGAGAAACGATGCACAAATTATTATCCACTGAGAAATTAGGAGCAAATTAGGCAGTATTGTTTTAACCGCATGATCTGAGGAGAAATCGGACATTCCACTCCAAGCCATTCTTTGCCATTCTACTGAGGCATTTAGGCCATTCTTTTGAGACTTTGCCGTTTATTGTTCCTGATACTTTAAACCATCCTCCATCCATTCTTACCTGATACTTACTTCTCCTTCATATGAGGGAAGATCTTATTCCTTAGCTATGCCATACTGAGACTTTGCCCTGTCCTATCTCTGCTGATGGTGAATCAACTGATGTCCTGAGGACGAAGACTGACGCTGTTTGCTGATTCGTTGGATGGGTAACTATCTGATGAAAATTGTAATTGTCTGTTTGCCTTTCTCTCTAGGTACCAATTGCGCTTTTGATACAGGCCATAGTTAGATGTTTTCCAAATTTGTGTTTGCCAAATTGTTTTGCATGAAGCCCAACATGCTAATGCTAATCGGAGGTTAGTTAAGGTGTTCACAAATATCCTATGCAAATGGACAAATGACTGAGTTCTTGCTTTGTTGAATCGTGTACTACTGAGACTTCGCTAAGCTGCTTCTTATTAATAACGTGTTAATACTGAATGAATATTCTCCATGCATTGATTAATTGTGTTCTAATTACAAATCTGAAGAGTTACTAATGAGGTGAAATGCTAATGAGACTCACAGGATTGACTTTAGATTGTAATGAATAGGAAAATAAATATCCTAAACATTCAACTAAATTGGGGTGGTTATTCATGATGGAAAGGTCATGGTGTGCTCAACTTATTGATTCACATTAAAGGGTATTGATTAGCTTAATGACTAGTTATTGTGATTATTGATTGAGTCGTTGACCTATTGATTTGTGATGTCAAAGAGACACCTCGTACTGGGAAGTCTCCGACCGTGGTCCAAAGATTCATCTACCTAGGCGTGTCTCCTTGTAAGGTTACTTATCAAGGCTCCGACGCGCTAACAAGTACGCAATACTATGCTTAGACATAGTTTAACACTATTTCCGCTTTGTATATGTGCTGTACGTACAGCACACTTGCAAAGTTCAAATTGTTGAGAGAAAAAGAAAAGAAACCTTTTCTGAAAATTTACACCTGCCTTGTTAAATCCTGTCTATCTTTCTGAGTAGTTAGAGACTGGTCTTCAAATCAATGGATGGTTTCATGAGAATGCTCATGTACCACCCACGGAATGCATCCTAGTTGTAAGCTAGCACGAAGAAACACAAAGCACTACTTTACATTACATTAGGTATGTTTTCCAACACAAACCAGGATTGCACTAAAAAATAAATCTTAAAACCAAGGGCCTCACTTACAATGTTTTGGCGCAGGGCAGTGCCACAAGCCTTCTTGCTGCACTGCCCTGCATCAAAAGAAAAGGGAAGGAATGCACTGTAGCTATAAAATACGAAGATTTAAGGGGCTACCCAGTAACACTAGCTCCTGGGTAAGGTAAACACTATATAGAACACAGATGGTCCTGAAGGGGGAAGTATAACCCTTTACTTCCACAGTACAAATTATACATTAACCCACATATGATAAGTTTCAACTTTTGAACAAGTTTATTACCATCAAATATTGTTTTTAAACATTCACTCTATTGGATTAAAGCAATATGGTGAAAACCCTAGGTTCTCCAACAATTGTCTAGCAGCGCAGCACAGGTGATTAAGTGAAAATGTGCATCAGTGCTATACAACATATATGCTGTGGGGATGATTGCTTTTGTGCAATAAGGGGCACTTTCCTGCACAAAAACAATCAATGGAGGTGATTTCCTCTTACTGTGGGTACTGAAGAATACAGCACACATAGAAAGAGGGAAAAGAAGTAGAAAATATGTTATTCCTCCCCGTTGCGCCTCCCTTACTCCTCCCCTGGGGAGGTGTAGGCTTTTGACACATTCTCAGGTTTACAGCATGTTGTAAATCTGCGATTGTGTCAAATTCCATGAGTGTTACATGGGAACAACCACCGTAATGCCCATGACACACTTCCCTATCTCAAGGTGAGGCAACACAGTGACTTGTGCTGCGTTGCCTCACTCCATATCTACAAGACCATGAAATGCCACTCAGGGTGACTTTACATGGCCTTGTAGATAAGGCCCTGCAGTGTGCGCCATCTGCCCTTCACTAAAAGGGACAGTATGGTAGTGCAGAGGAGCTTGTAAATAAGCCCCGAAGTGTTAGTAAACCTGCTCTGGTATTTGCATTCAGCACAAAACCAGATCACGGAATTGTAGTAGATTTAACTTTGCACCAAAACTACAGACTTTTTCCATACTCCTCCCCAGACATGCCTCCTTTGTATAAATTGACAGGGATGATCACTGCTGTCTGTGTCACTTATCATTATGTGAGTGCAAGTCCATCACTGAAGCTGGACTAAGGGCCTGATTTAGAGTTTTTTGGAGAGGTTACTCTGTCACAGACATGACGGACACCCAGTTTGCCATATTATTGCAATTACATTATAGCCTATTGAAATCGTAATATACTGGATGGAATACCCATCATGTTTGTGATGGAGTAACCCACTTACCAAATTGTAAATCAGGCCCTAAGTGTCTGACAATAGCATCCTCTAAATTTCTTTTTGAAGTTTGCCGGGAAGCACACCACAGTTAAAGGTGGCCCCTTCTATCATGAGGTTTGTAGCTCTGACCCTGGACTTTTCTGTGACCTGTCACAAATGGTATGGGAAGGATGCTGAATGTGCCAGGTTGTGCTTATTGTCCGCCAGGCCATCCTTCTCAGCAGAATGATCAGGTAATACAGAGCATACACATGGTCAAAGAGATTTACTCATTTACTTGGGGCAGCGCCCTGATACAACAAGGATGCACCCCATTTTAATACATGCCCACTGCACACACTTTCTATGGTCGCTTTTGTAATAAAGGTCAAACGGCTCAGTGAAATTAGTTTATAAAAAAAGTATTTGAATGTAGAGAAATGGGTTCTGGTGCACTTAACCCCTAAAATTTTGTTTTGCTTTTTGACTCCTTGGTTTTTGGACATTTACTGTGCCAGAAGGTGCGCCAAAGGTAAGCCCATCTGTGCCCAGAACGCACCAGTGCATTGAACTATGGTCCGATCACATCCCAGCAATACTCTACAGCTCTCCTTAGGACGCTGGACCCCAGACACTATTCCCCCACATCATGGTATGAGCTTTCACCTGCATTAACTGCAGGTTCTCCACAGCCACACACCAATACCACTCACTCCAATGCTAGCAACACCCTCAACACCCCTCCCAACAAACATGCACCAACACCTTCACTCTCAACCTAAACCACATGCTTCAGCAAACCCATACAACAATACCCACTTGTTAGAAATGGGGTCTTTGGTTGGCAGCCAGGTTACCCCCTGTCTAAGCAAGAACACTCACTCTAGTCGGGGTAAAAGAGAATCACCCTCAGCTAACCCCTGCTTACGCCCTAGGTAGCTTGGCACAAGCAGTAGGCTTAACTTCAGAGTGCTAGGTGTAAATTATTTGTACCAACACACACAGTAACTTAATGAAAACACTACAAAATGACACAACACAGGTTTAGAATTATAGAGAAAATTTATGTAAAGAAAACAAGACCAAAATGACAAACATCCACAATACACAAGTCAAGTTATCAATTAAAAAACAAAAAGAGTCTTCATGTAATTTTAAACACACACTAACACTGTTAGTGAAAATGTACTTTGGGTGTGTCAAAAATAACCCCGCACGGGCGAGTGTGCATCAAAAAGGGCTTGCGATGCATCGATTTCACTCACGAGCGAGACCTTGTGTCGTTTCTCCTTTCGTCGGCGTGTCGTTTCTTCTCTCTGCAGGAGAGCGATGCGTCGATCCAGTCAGCACTCTCGGGTCCGGGCAGCCCTTGCATTGTTTTTACACGCCCAGCTGTGCTTGTGTCAGAAATCCAGCCGCACAATGATCTGAAAACCACGCAGCGTGGGTTGCGATCTCACCAGCCTTCATCAGCGATCCTGCGCATCATTTCCCCAGCTCCGTGTGTCGATCTTACAAGTGCGTAACAGGCGAGCGTTGATTTTCAGCCACAAAGCCGGCGACGCATTGATTTTTCAGCCGCAGATCGGAGTTGTGTCGATCTTTTCCCCGCACAGCTTTCTGTGCGTGGATTTCTTTCTCTTAGGCTGCCAGCTTCTCCTTTCAGGGTCCCAGGAACTGGATGGGCACCACAGGGCAGAGTAGGAGTCTCTCCAGAGAGTCCAGGTGCCGGGAGAGAGAAGTCTTTGCTGTCCCTGAGACTTCAAACAACTGGAGGCAAGCTCTAAATCAAGCCCTTGGAGATCTTCACAAGATGGAAGGCACACAAAGTCCAGTCTTTGCACTCTTACTTTGGGTGAAGCAGCAACTGCAGGATAGCTCCACAGAGCACAGTCACAGGCAGGGCAGCTCTTCTTCCTCAGCTCTTCTCCAGGCAGAGATTCCTCTTGGTTTCCAGAAGTTCTAAAGTCTGTGGTTTTGGGTGCTCTTCTTCTACCCATTTTCTCCTTTGAAGAAGGCCTACTTCAAAGTAAAGTCTCTTTTTAATGTGAAATCCTGCCTTGCCCAGGCCAGACCCCAGACACTCACCAGGGGGTTGGGGATTGCATTGTGTGAGGGCAGGCACAGCCCTTTCAGGTGTGTGTGACCTCTCTTCCCCTCCCTCCTAGCACAGATGGCTCATCAGGAAATGCAGACTACACCCCAGCTCCCCTTGTGTCACTGTCTAGTGTGAGGTGCAACCAGCCCAACTGTCAAACTGACCCAGACAGGGAATCCACAAACAGGCAGAGTCACGGAAATGGTATAAGCAAGAAAATGCTCACTTTCTAAAAGTGGCATTTTCAAACACACAATCTTAAAATCAACTTTACTAAAAGATGCATTTTTAAATTGTGAGCGCAGAGACCCAAAACTCCACATGTCCATCTACACTTTAATCATATTTAAAGGTAGCCCCCATGTTAACCTATGAGAGGAACATGCCTTGCAACAGTGAGAAACAAATTTACCAATATTTCACTGTCAGCACATATAATACACATTATTATATGTCCACACTTAAGCATACACTGCACCCTGCCCTTATGGCTACCTAGAGCCTACCTTAGGGGTGTCTTACATGTAAGAAAGGGGAAGGTTTAGGCCTGGCAAGTGGGTACACTTGCCAAATCGAATTTACAGTTAAAATTACATACACAGACACTGCAGTGGCAGGTCTGAGACATAATTACCTAGCTACTTATGTGGGTGGCACAACCAGTGCTGCAGGCCCACAAATAGCATTTAATTTACAGGCCCTGGGCACCTCAAGTGCACTGTACTAGGGACCTATTAATAAATCAAATATGCCAATCACGGATAAACCAATTACATACACATTTTGTAAAGGAGCACTTGCATTTAAGTACTGGTTAGCAGTTGTAAAGTGCCCAGAGTAACAAAAACAGCTAAATCAGAGTCCAGCACACATCAATAACCTGGGAAACAGAGGCAAAAAGTTAAGGGAGACCAAGCCAAGGATGAAAAGTCTAACACTACTCACATCCATTCTTCTCAACACATGATCCCTCAGCAAACACACAGCCCAAATATGGGACTTGCTGAGTAGCAACACACCTAAAATCCTCTTTTTCACAGAGACTTGGCTCAATCACTCATCAGCTTCCGACATTGCCAAGGCAATCCTGACAGGCTACAAGATTGCTTGACAGGATCGCCTTTACAAGCCAAGAGAAGGACTCGCTATTGTCTACAAGGACTCCATCAAATACACAACATCCACAGAGAATACCACCCCATTCATGGAACACCTGCACTTCAAGCTACAAATCTTAGAAAACTTCACCCTGATCAGAACCCTTGCCTACCACCCCTTGCCTACCACCCACCCACAAGCCACCTTTACTAACATTATCACCAACCTTGTTGCTCCATTCACTATTGACTCCAGACCCTACATTTTCCTCACTGTTTCCTCAGACTTTACCTGGAAGACCAAAGCAATCCCTGCTCCACTCCTCAAAAGCTTGAGCAACATTGGGCTCACCCAGCTCCTCCCAGAATAAACACACACACAGGACATATACAATGTTCCCTATGTTCACCACAAGCGATAGAATCAAATACAACTCCAGTACACCGCTCATGTTGACCGACCATTCCATCACCCACTTCCAAATCAACACACCTCAAGCTAACACCCCTAACAGGTTTAGCATTCCAAGCAGCAGCTGCAGCAAAATCACAGAAGCAGACTGGCTCAGCACCCTCAGCACGGATCAACCTAGACCCAAATATTTAGAGGCCAAAAGAAGTGACAAAACTCCTCCTGGTGGCTAAAGCTAACCACTGTGAGCAAAGGTACACTAAAACCATCCAAAGTGGACTAACAGGGACAGAGAAAGCACTAGGAGGAGTCCCATCTCCCCCATGGGATGAGTCTGGTGGTGAGCGAGGAGTATTGTCTGCAAGATCTCCAAAATTACCCCATGAAGGACCAAGGGCCCAGGAGATCAGTGCAAGGGAAGAATGTGGCTGGGAGGGGGTATACAAGGAGCCCCTTCCCCACTAATAACTTCATCCCCAGGGTTCTCTGGTTCCTAAGAACTGATGCAAAGATGCCCAGCAATTTGAGCTCTTGCTCTACTTTGCAGATATGTCCCTAGAGGCTCCCAGTTCCTAGAGATAAATGAGAAACTGTGAGTGCTATTTGTACCAGTACAAGAGCTGTGCGTGGGCAACCAAGGCCCTAGGACCACCACTGAATGCCACCCCAATTCCCCATGCCCGTGTGTGGGTGGAGCAATGAGCACATTGCCATCAAAACCTATCGGTACGGATGTGTACAGGACACAGTAAGCTAGTGCTTTGCAAGGCTGGGGCACAGAGAGGTATGCCAACTGCAGGAAGTGGGCTAACTTGCCTGGAAATGGGCCACAGAACAACCATGGGGGAATCACATTCCCGGGAGCTCCAGGAGGGGGCAGGAGCACCTGGGATATAGCCATGCAAGGATGTAAATTAAAGAAAAAGAAAACAAAACAAGGATAACTGTAGGGCTTGTGGATTTCCCTATAAGCCACTGTGGCTCCCAAACAGCTGGACCAAAGGCGTGCCCCAGAAGCCTTTTAGGGCACTTCATAAAATCTGCCTCCTTGTGCCAAAAGAGGGTAGTGGCACCACTAGGTAATCTTAAAAGTACCATGTGGGCTACCATGATTTCAAAAGCCCCTTAGAATCTCCATGGAGAGTTTGTTTAGGATGCCCCAAGTCTGCCAGGGGGATCAGATCCATGACCCCAGGAGAAGTCTCAGCATACTGTAAGCCCTTCTGTAAATTGAGGTTTTAGTCCAAAGGCTCTGGAGCCTGGGGTTTTCTTTGAAGGGGGGCATCTAAAGTGGTATTGCTGCATGTTAAATGTAAGAAAAAGTCTTAGGCACATATTTTATTGAATATAAAATGCTTTCTTAACAATGAAAAGTTTAGCAATAAATCACTGTCTGTAATATTGAAGGCCAGGGAAATGCTTTATTGACAATCAAAAGTTAACAGTGAATTATTACATGCTTTACCCACTTGATTATAAAGCCTCCCCCCCCAGATTTTTAAGCCCTTTTTTGATGTTCGTGGACTTTTGTGCTTAACCTACATAACTTTATTCTGCACAAGGTATCTAGGCCAAATCCATGTCCTATTTTCAACATCTTGAGGATTGTAAAGGTTCCCAGAGTTTGTGAATTCCCATGGAGAGGAAATAGTAAAAATGTTGCTTTTGTTTTGTTTTGCTTTGGTTGTTTTGGAAACATGGGAAATGTGCTGTAAAAATGGCAGGTTTGCAGTCCTAGAATCAACATCTTTCCAGGTGTCAGGAACAGGCAACGTTGTGTTAAAATTACATTGTTTTTTTTGTGAGTGGCAGTCCATTTTTCCTATTTTTGTGAGTCATTTGTGTAGATTGCTTCCTTATTCTAAAGGAACTAATCTTTAAAATCAATAAATTACGAACACTAATAGGAAAAATCTAAATTGGTGACAGGGTTTTTTATATGTAATTGTTTTTCTGTTTGATGATTTACAAAAACAACATACGGTTACTTCCACAAGACCCTTCTGGATAGAGGGATATTTAGCATTTGTTGGTTGTCCATAACCATGCAATACCCACCGTCCACAACTGAGTTGCATTTTATAATTATTTTCCATTGCGTAGAGACCATGCAACAATTCACAAGGTGAAATCTATTACATGAGAATATATTTTTGAAATATTTATGACATACTGAGTTCATGAACAGTGGACATTTTACTTCTCTGTATTTAGGGTTACCAATAATCTTATATGACTCAGAGGGCATTTTGCAAAATTAGTTCTTTCTTGCAGAGTGACTTACAATTTGGAAGCCACAAATAGATAGAAATCCAGTTGATAATACCAAATGTTCTAATACACTGTACGATCACACATCTCCCGAATATCTCTGGTTAAAAACAGTACTCAACTTGTGTGGATGAGCCTAGTGCCTGCTGCACAAAAAGCTAAGAAACTCAACATGGAGAGAGCAACATTTCAGAGAGAGAAAAGGCTGAGTGCCTCATTTAGAGTTTATGGAGGGGGTTACTCTGTCACAAACGTGATGGATATCCCTTCTGCCGTATTGCAATTCTAATATAGCCTATGGAACTTGTAATACAGTGGATGGGCTATCCGTCACATTTGTGAAAGAGCAACCCCTCTGCCAAACTCTAAATCAGGCCCTGAGTTTGGTATTGTGGTCTTGCTGAGGAATTTGGCTCTAGGTTTGGCTTTGATGCAGGGACAACTGCTAAATCCAGGCATTTCTGAAAGCTAGAAACCTCTGAGAATCCAGAATGGTGTGACATGTGAATCCCACTACCTTTTCTTATACTTAAGGTGATGCAAACCCCAATAAAAAATAATTTACCTCCTATTTCTGTGAGAGGTTTTGGAAGCTGCAGGGATCAATAAAATTACTAACAAGTGGGAGTCTCACACTTCCACTCGGTACAAAAAATACCCCAATTGTGTGGCTCAGCCCAGCACCTGAGACAGAAACAAATTAAATCACTACCATGTGAAGAAGATCAGTGGTTTGCATGATCCCTGGTTTGAGCTATCCCTGATCCTCTGTGGAACCCCAAAGATTCTGGAACCTTTTCTCTAAAAAAATATGAAGAATGTTTTTCAGCCAAAGTTTAGGGTTTGTATGGCTTAATGAGAAAAGACAATGAGATCCATGCAAGGCATACCACCCTAGACTCCCCTGCGTGTCTAGTTTTCAGAAATGTCTAAGTTTAGTAGGTTTTCCCTAGAGACAATGTGCACAATGGCAGTGAAGGTCAGAAAAGAAAACTTACATTGCATACCCATCCACTACTCAAGTACAGACAAATACTGGTACGATTTTGGATGAGATCGAAAAGTTAACATTTCAAATTTTATTAACAAATTATCTCATGTAAATCAAAAGGCAGAAATCACTGGTAATAAGTGGAGGTGGGCGTAACTAGTGTAATTCTTCATAGCTTTATAACTTTCAATTAAAGCAAAATTACTTGTAATTATGCACAATAGTGTGAGAAGTGTAATCCAGAATTTCATGCTATATTCTTAGTGCAAAATGCATTGTTGCATACAAAGAGGCTTGAGGATGCATTATGCACAAAGAAAATAGAACTAAATGCTAAAAGACATGAACGGCGTTAGCCAGCAGCTGCTCGCTCTCTCTTAGATCATTGTTCCTGTGCTCCTGCTGTAGGATTTTTGCCCCAAGTTATTCTTAATCACTCAAGCTGGCATAATCACATAAATTCAGTAATTTTGCATCACAAGAGTAATACATATTTAGTGAAATTAATCTGATTACTCATGCGTAATTAATGTTTGCCCGGTCCTAGATAAGACAATTGTAATATCAGAACTCTAAATCAATGCTTATCAGCTTGTGAGCTGTTAAGCCATGTCAAGGCACCAACCACTGTACAGCACATTCACGGGCATCCTTCATGCAACACACACAGAAAGCAATTCCTACTACCAGCCACTGGCCCAACATGACAAAACACTCACATCTGCAAACCACACAATTCAAGAGCCCATAACTTTCATCCACCCACAGGACTGACAAAACAATCACACCAGCACTCACCCATACATCAGCCGACTTACAAACACACCTCCAACACATACCACCAGTCCACTACCTTTACATACACACAGTCAGCCAACCACCAGTATACACAACACTAAACAACTGACACTACAAGCACACATCCAGTCAACTGATGTTACACATGTACTGCCAGCCAACTGCCACTACACACTTCATAAGCCAGCTGCCACTACACACACACCACCAGCCAACCAGCACTCAGCTATCATTCTCAAGCTCCATGCCACTTTCATTTCTAAAACACTTCCAAAATGGACAGTGTGCACACACAGAATAAGTATGGAAAAAATAAATCCTCAACTAAAGACAGAACATTAAACTTTCATTTGTCCCCAAATTCTAAATAACCCATATTTCTGTAGAAGACGATAACAAACTACGGGCCTGATTTAGAGTTTGGCAGAGGGGTTACTCTGTTAAAATTTGTGCCAGATATCCTGTCTGCCGTATTACAAGTTCCATAGACTATAATGGAATTTTAATACGTTTGTGATGAAGTAATCCCCCCACCAAACTCTAAATCAAGCCCTATGATACCATGTAAAGCAGGTGCTACTAAAGCATGTCAGACAATTGCTAACTGGTATCAAAACATAAAATATATGGAAATACAGACCACTATCTTTGATTGCCTTTTACTATCATGATTGCTCCCAATACTTGAGTTGAATGTAGTGTAGTTTAAAACATGTGGGCACACATAGAACAGGATTAAAAGGACAATTAAGGTTGTACAAATGACTCGCCTTTAATGTTACTCTTTGGACTAAGGTTATATATCTCAGACAAGGAAAGCCTTTTTTAGGTGTTAGAGGACTGCGTTCATGAAAGTGGTGTTCTTTCATTTTAGACACTCCTTCACCCACTCCATTTCTTAGAATAGTTGTTTGCTCCACTGCAACAAGGCTGCCTATTACAGACTGCTGAAACTATCTAAAAGTCATGTTATATCTGGAAAATGCCCTCTGAAAACGACCTAAGCATTGAAGAACACCAAATGTAAGAAATTTACAGCCAACTTATTGTTCCCAATTTATGCCTTTCAAGCAGCAGTATAATGCATCAACCTTTGATCTGATCTATCTACACTTCCTGTGTGTCATGTGCTTGAAGTAGTTTAAAATGCACATTGGTTTATGCACGTCTGTTACCTGGCCCCAAGTTGCCATGAATAGTTGTGAGCATGTGAACATCTTTTCTGCCTGAGAATTTAAAAGCAAGTAGATCATTGCTGGTCAAGGCAGTGCTTGGACCCATTTAAAGTTTCTTGCAGACAGAGCAGAGTAGTCCAAATGCTAAAGTGCTCACTTTTCTTTAACAATTGTGAAATTGTTAACACAGAAAGAGTGACATTTATGAGAAAAGAATTCTGGTAGGTTCACACACAATGTTTCAATTGAATCCAAAAGTGTAAGGACAACCAGATGGGTTAACTGAAGAATCCTTGCCAGTGTAGACCTTAAAACTATTAGCATAATCAGTGGCACTTTCACTCAGCATATACAGCTTACTGCCATAATATTCTCTCTTCCTCTGTATGTTTTGTCTGAAAAGAAAATAGCCCTTGAACATGACCAGACGCTCATCCACAGCTATATTTTGTCCACAAACATAGATTTTTGAGACTGACTCTACTAAATAGTCAGGAAAAACTTGAATCCTTAATTCTAAAGAGACAGTCAGTGTGATCTTGTGTCAAGGAAATACCACTGTCCACCAAATACACCATCCATTGTAGAAGGAAATACGAATCTCTGCTCATGGTACCTTTAAATACAGCAGTTGCATTCAAGGGATTAGTAGACCAATGTAAAGAGAATGAAGGCATCCTTACTATTCCTATCAAAAAAGCTAAAACCTGGAACTGCTTCATCTCATGAGAATTTGAGGGAGTCTGCAGGGTGGCTCTAGCATGGGGCAAAAGTGTGGCACTGATCCACAGATAAGTCGGTCTCAACAACAATATCATTCAAAAACACATTATCAATATATGCGGTTTACATCCGAAAACATCATGGAATGCAGGCAAAATTGACTGCATCATGTTTGGGCAACCCAGTGTAAGAAAGTGCTTTTAGAGTGGCTATCTTTACAGGGTCATCCCCAAACATTTTTGCCTTCCTCCCCTTATTTTGTTCTGGGTGTGTGCTCTGTTGACCTTAGGACTCTGTGCAGTTTACCACCGCTAACCAGTGCTCACTCCCCTAAATATGGTTTCATTGGCATACACCTGATTGGCCATATTTAATTTTCATGTAAATCCCTTGTAGAGTGGTACACCATTTATCCAGGGCCTGTAAATTAAATGCTACGAGTGGGTCTGTAGCACTTATTGTGCCACCCCTTAAGTAGCACTTTAAAACATAAGCCTGCCATTGCAGCCTGAAGGCAGTGTCCCACTACCATGTTGACGTGGCATTTAAAACCCCTTTCCAAGCCTTAAACTTTCCTGTAATTACATATAGGTCAAGCCTAAGGGCCACTTCCCACCAGAACCTCCCTCCTTCCCAGAAGGGACATGGGAACCTTTTCCTTCCCCCTACCGTGAGGCTTGTCTGGATCTCCCTTGACCTCCCCCCTCTTTCTGCTAAGGGGAACCTGAACCACCTTTCTTGGAGTCACTCTCAGGTACCTTTTTAGACACACTGGTGCTGACCCAGAGGTCCACCTTCTCAGCAAGTTTCTTGGGTCAGCAAGCTTCCTATCTACTAGGTGTTGGTGCAGCTCTATAAAAACAGATACCAGACATGTACTCCCTCAGAATCAGGTTGTACATCCAATTGATATCATCTGCCTTGCAGCCCGTCACCAAGCCCTTCAGTGCCTTCCCGGCATAGTCTATGAAATCTACCCAAGACTGGTTTGGGAGTTTGTGGGTGTCCTTGAACCTCTGCCTATATTTCTCAGGAGTCAGGCCAAATTTGGAAGGAAATATGGTCTTCATGGGGGCAAACTTGGTCTGGTCCCCTACCTCTAGTGTCAGGAGTGTGTCCCTCTCCACAGTGAACCTCCAGAAGCTACCCCCCAGTACTCCTATTGGAACGTGTGTACCCTCAGGGCTACCTCGTAGGCTGAAAACCATTTATCTATATCATCCCCCACCACATAACCGCTCACCAGGTCTTTGGGTATGTAGTCTCTCACCTCTCCAGTAGACACTGCTGATTCACTGCCACCATTATTGCTGAACTCCACTAACTTGTCTTTAATGTCCAGTTCCCTCATGTTCTTCACATGCTCCAACAGTAGTTTCTTTTCTGCCAAGACCCTCTCAGCGTTCTCTGCCTCCAGCTTTAGTTTGGCCAGCTATAGCTCGAGCTTTCTTTCCTCCCTCCTGTCCTCCAACTCCACTTGTGACAAGCCTCTGGAAGACACACTGTTCCTTGCCCCATCACAGGTACCCTGATTCTCCTCCTGAGGGCAGGGGAGTTTTACCAGAGCTCTGGGTTCTCCTCTGGGTCCTAGTTCTCATTCTCATTTGATTCAAGGTTCCCCTTATCATCATCCTCTGGAGCAGCAGCTTGCATCCTCTTAACCTCCTCATAGGCTCGGAGTGCTATCTGTAAATCCACTTTGGAAGCTTTCTTGCCCACATTCAGCTCCCTTTCCCAGCAGAGCTATAAAGGCCTAACGTTAATGAGGCTGTAAACTTTTACCAGCTCCATATCTAAGGTAGTAGAGAGAGGTAGGGTTACGTAGGTTTAGGTAAAAACGAAGAACAGCCATTGAAGACTAAGGAGAATAAAAAAAAAGTCACTCTGATGTTGAATTATTTATCTGGGTTTTTTGTGTAACACAAATCAGTGTATGGTAATGCACAAACACAAGTCCTGAAACACATAGCTGAACACCAAAGTGAGGAATTGGGTTGTTGGTTGACTGAGGTGTGAGCCCGGGTTAAGCAACAACCACAATCCGTTCCAGGGTGACCACAAAAAGTCACAAATTTAACCTGTGCTTAACCCTGGGTAGCTTGTCACACAAAGCAGTCAGGCTAATCCTAGAGACAATGTGTTAGGTATTTATGCAGTGTGACACAGTGAAAACACAACACAATAAAAATACTAAACCACTTTAGGAAAATAGAGAAAATATAAAAAAATAATTGACACCAAAACAATCAAAATCCAATTAGTAGAACCAGAGTTATGAATTTATAAAGTTTTAAGTCTAAAATAGCACTCAAAAATGCAAAGTACCAACTGCAGACATCTGGTTGTGTTTGATCTGTGCATGGTCAAAAGTTAAGGCTGACTGCGATGGAGCGTTGTTCGGGTGCACAAAGTAGATTGGACCTGGTCAGCGCTTACTTTCGGGCTTAGAACATTTTTGGAGAAAAGGGGTGTCCGAGGAAGGAGCGTTTATAGCCATGGAACAAAGACACGTGATGATTTTTACATTTGGACTTAGCAGTTGAGATGAAAGTTGCAAATCTCCAAAGGAATGAAGCAGAAAGCTGTAGCCAAAGCAGTTCCACTAGGTGGGATACCCCTTTCACGAAAGACCGCCAAAAATGATTTACTGCTGCAGAGAAGAACGTAGCGGGAGAAGCTGCAAAGTCAATCTGATCTGCAATGCACATCGGGCGGGCAGATAGGAGAGCACGTTGGTCCCCGTCTCCTACTGTTTCTCAGAACACTTTTTGGTCAAGTTTTAACTAAGTCTTCACTTGTGGGAATTGGCCATCTGAGCACCTTTATCACCACAGCCAAAGGTCCAGAAGTGTATGGAGACTTCATGGGGGTTCAGGACTCACTCAGGCTGGACCCAGGTGCAGGTTCAAGGTGGGTGGAGTATGTTATGTCCCTGTGGCTCTGAACAGGAGACCAGCAAGACTAGCCCTTGTAGTCACTTCTGGAAGTCCTGGGTGCAGGTGAAGATGCAGGGCTCCACAGCAGGGCTGGCCTCTGAAGGTTCAAGGCAGGCTCCATGCAGCAAAGCAGCCCTTCCAGCTATAGCAACAGCCTGGCAGAGTGCTCAGCAGGCCACAGCAGCAGGCAGGCCTCTGAGAGTCCTGCCACAGATCCAGTAGTGGACTCACGGGTGCGTCTTAGAGCTGTATCTTTATACCCTGGTTTCCTGTTCCCAGAAGGTGGGAAACATTTCTAGAAGGGTTCTTTAAACTTCCAGGTGTTTCCTACCTCCCCTGCCCTGGCTCCTAGCTAGCTGTACTGAAAATACAGGGTCGCTAGCCCTATTGTGTGGTAGTAGAGCTCAGCCTACTCAGGCGAAAGTGGGGCTGTGCTCAGCTACGCCCCCAAATTCTGCCAGTAGAAAGGCCATTCAGGCCTTGCTAATCCCACTGTTGTGTGACTGGGGTGAATTCACAAAGTCTCATCTGTCAAGTACACCCAGTCATGTGTCCTAAAGCAGGCTGCAGGCACAGAGGGCCAAGGTCAGGAAAATGCCAACTTTTGAAAAGTGGCATTTTCAAACTTGTAATGATAAATTAGACTTTACGATTAAAGAGGGTTTAGCATTACAAGTTCATAGATAACTGACATCACATATCTACCACCTCTGGTTTAGAAACTACAGCTTATTAAATATAATAAGGATTCCCCAATGTTGTCTTATGGGAGGGATAGGCCTCACGGTAGTGAAAAATGAGTTTGGGCGTTTTCACTACTAGCACCTGAAAAATCTTAAAGGTACATGTCCTACCTTTTAATTACCCAGCACCCTGCCCTACAGGCTACCTATGAAGGGGCAGGGTGTGGAAGGATTCACCCCTGACTCCTGTTCAACCTCAGGTTACAGATCCTAGGCTGAGTGACCAGTCTCGGGTTACCACCCCTGAACTGGTAGGAAGGAGATTTGAGTAGGGGTTCCTAACACCTGGGCCTACTATCACCACTCTGAGCAACCTCAGAGGTCAGAGACCCCACAGAGGACTGGAGCCTGGTCATTGACTCGAACAACTGTCAGTGGCCTCATTTGGTTGTTGTCCTTGTGGACAGAGTTTTCTTTGGGTTGGGGATACAAGGCAGACTCAAGGGGTGGAGTGGCCCACATCACTTTGCTGGCCACGGTGGTATTGTCTGCCTACAGGGATGAATCTGTGAGCAAGTTAAAGTTAGGTGCTGCACAGAAGGGGTCTGCAGGTGAGGAGAAGGGTTCCCCATGCGTCAGTTCAGTGGCTGAGGAGAATGTAAACAGAGGGGTCCAATTAAACTCATAGAGGTATAGAACTGAGTGCCCCTGCTGCAGAGGGCCATTGTCCATGTTCAATCGCCTAAGCAGGGAAGTCCATCAAGGTACTGAATAGTTGGAGGGAGTGTGGGTATCTACTGTAATGCCTGTTATTGCACTGTCTATTTTTGTATAATTGTTGACATGTCTTTTGCCCTTTATTGAAAATGTGGATTAAGCATGACACACTCTATCACAGACTGGTTCTTCCTCCACTTTCTGTTATTTGATGCTGTTTTTGTTTTCACACGTGCGTAGTGGGCTGACGTTTATATGGGTTGTAGGTGTTCTAAAAATAATTAATAAAGTTCCCTAAAAAAAGGAATTGATTAGTTTACCCTGGCTTTAGGCTGGAGGGGGGTCGTGTTGGGAATACCCTTCACTAAAGGGTCCCCTGAAACGTTTTGCCTTCCTCCTCTTACTTTTTGCTAGATTTGTGCCTGTTGGCCTTAGGTTTCTGGGCACTTTACCACTGCTATGTTCTTGCGCTCATTCCCCTAAGCATGGTCTGATTGGCATATACCTTTTTGCAATATTTAATTTACATATAAGTCCCTTATAGAGTGGTACTCCATATACCCAGGGCTTGTAAATTAAATACTAACCGTGGGCCTACAGCACTTATCGTGCCACACACTTAAGTAGCACTTCAGGAATTTATAAAGCGCACTACTCACCCGTGAGGGTCTCAAGGCACTGAGGAGGGAGGGGGGAAGGGGTAAATGTGCTGCTACTGCTTAAACAGCCAAATCTTGAGAAGTTTCCTTAAGGTAAATAGGTCTTTGGCCTGGCGCAGCTGGGTGAGAATAGTGCTCCCGGTTTTGGTGGTGAGGTGCGACAATGATCTACTGCCGGTTGTAGTTCTGTGGACACGTGGGACGGTTGTGAGGGCGAGGTCGGTGGAGCGGAGATGCCGGGTCAGTGTGTAGAAGGAGAGTCGTCTGTTGAGGTATTCTAGTCCGGTGCTTTGTGAGCATGGGTGATGAGTTTGAAGGTGATTCTCTTGTTGATTGGGAGCCAGTGCAGGTTTTTCAGGTGGTCTGTGATGTGGCAGTGGTGGGGGATGTCCAGGATGAGGTGTGCGGAGATGTTCTGGATGCGTTGCAGCCTCTTCAGGAGTTTGGCATTGTTTCCTGAGTATAGGGCATTGCCGTAGTCCAGCTTGCTGCTTATCAGAGCTTGGGTGACTGATCTTCTGGTTTCAGTGCGTATCCATTTGTAGATCTTTCGGAGCATGCGGAGGGTGTTGAAGCAGGAGGAGGAGATGGCGTTGACTTGCTGGGTCATGGAAAGTGAGGGGTCCAAGATGAATCCAAGGTTGCGTTCGTGGTCGGTGGGAGTCGGAGAGGTTTCGAGAGTGGCAGGCCACCAGGAGTCATCCCATGTGGAGGGGTGGAGCCAAAGATGAGGACTTCTGTTTTGTCGGAATGAGTTTGAGGCAGCTGCTCTTCATCCATTTGGCGATGGCCTTCATTCCTTCATGGAGGTAGGTCTTGGCGGAGTCCTTGGTGAGGGAGAGGATCAGCTGGGTATCATCAGCGTATGGGTTGATGTTGAGGTTGTGGGATCGGACGATGTTAGGGAGCGGGGCCATGTAGACGTTGAAGAGGGTCGGGCTGAGGGACGAAGCCTGGGGTATGCCGCAGATGATTTTGATGGCCTCTGAGCGGAATGGGGGAGGCGGACTCTCTGGGTTCTGCCCGTGAGAAAGGAGGTGACCCAGTCCCAGGCCTGCCATTGCAGTCTGCAGGAAGTGCCCCACTGCCATGTCAATGTGGCATTTAAACCCCTTCCGAGCCTTAAACTCCCCTTTAATTACATATAGGTCACCCATCCGGGAGGCCCTAAGTAGTTCATAGGCCTGACTGCTTAGTATGCCAAGCCACCCAAGGTTAAGCACAGGTTAAATTTGTGACTTTTTGTTGTTCACCCTGCAAGGGATTGTGGCTCTTGCTTAACCAGGGCTCACACACCAGACAACCAACAAGCCAATTTCTCACAATAGATTATCATTGAGTTGGGTGGTAGTCCACCTCAAGGAATAACAACAATTTATCAAGTAATCCCTAGAGTTACTAAATTAATCTAACCTCAACCCACTTCTAGCTATACCACAGAGCAGACTGTCTTAACTTAGGACAGGTCCAAAACATTAATAAAGTAAAACACCATTATTAGTTACTAGTCACTTTTGTAAGAAATTGAGGTATTAGTCAAGGAGGGCTACGACACACCTCGAGGAATAATCACAATCCTTGTCAGGGTGAAATCTCAAAGTCACTAAATTAACCTGGGCTCAACTTCCTGGTAGCTATGGCACTGAGCACCCAGGTCCCATTGATGGCTCCAGAGGTCTTTGAAGTACAAAAACCTTCTAAGTCACAACTTTACAGAGTTTCTGGAACAGGTCTTCTGGGTAACTTCTAAGGCTCCCAGGACCTCAGGGATATTAGTTATATACACATTCTAGCAGAGGCCGCTATCAAAGTCCAGTCCAGGTCCATTTCGTGCTTTGTAGGAAATTCGCAATTTCTGCATGGTCTACTCATACTTTTGCTGGCTTTAGAATTCTGCACAGTGTACCCCTGCTACCCGGCACTAAAGTGCCTGTGCCCCCTCTTTAAAGAAGATTAAATTGGCTTATTTCTAATTGGCAAATTTAGCTAGCCTATACGCCCCTAGTATATGGTGTAGAAAATGCACTGAGTACCTGAAAGTTAAATGCCACTGGTGGATTGCAACACCCATACTGCCAGGACAGTGCAAAAATAGCTGCAAGCCTACTCTCTGTAGCCTGACTGCTGCAGTGTAAAACCAATACTTTGACTTGTTAAAATACCCCTTTTTGACAGGTAAAGCTCTCACTTTTAATATGTCGCCCCTGTACAGGCCTTGCAGCCCACAAAGCTGTGTGTAAAATATTTAAAGGTGGGACATGTAGAAACCTAATATTACCATATCCTTACAGTTACAAGGCCTAAAGATGTGCTTTGAATGTGGCAGACCTAGCTTTTCCATGTAGAAAACCAGAATGCTTATTAAAATGATGATGCTCTCTTATGGAGGTGGAACCAACTAGAAATATAATTAAAACACAATTGTTAATAGTAATAAAAATCCAAATCAGTGGTGAAGTCAGTCAGAATACATATTAAGGAAAATAACTTTAAGACACTAACCTTTACCCTGACTGGATTTCATGGGGGCTAATTCAGGCCTTTCCCCCTCCTGTGGCGAGCCTTTTTTTGGCTATTTGGGGCAGTTTGCACTTAGGCCCTCATAACATTTTGTCCACATAAGCTATCCACACCAAATTTGTGTCCTTTTTTCCTACATCTTAGGGATTCTAGGGGTACCCATAGTTTGTGGGTTCCCCTGAAGGAGACCAAGACATTAGCCAAAATACAGCAAAAAGTTTGTTTTTGTTTCTTAAAAAAGGGACAAAAGGGCTGCAGAAGAAGGCTTGTGTATTTTTCCCTGAAAATGGCATAAAAAAAAACTAAAATCACCATCTTCCCAGCTTTCAGGAACAGGCAGACTTGAATCAGAACACACATTTTTCAACACAAGTTTGGCATTTTACTGGGACATACTTCATTTTTAGTATTTTTTGTGCTTTCAGCCTCCTTCCAGTTAGTCATTGTAGTGAATCCTAGTTTGTTTTAATGGGATAACAGGAGTTAGCTTAGCCTCTGGCTTGTAGACTCGTGCCCCCGTCACCTAGTGACTTTTAACCTACTTAGCTTGCTCTGTCTTAGCCCATTTAATTATTTATTTCTTCTAAGATGGCTGCCTTGTTTATAGTTAGGCCACTTGTTATGAGTTACATTATCCATGTCACCGCGCCACGGCGTCAAGGTCAAGCACCAAAGACAAACAAATAGTAGGTGTTCACACTTAGGGATTTTCCCTCTCTATACTTTTGAGGGATTGTTGATATTAATTGCCGTCCCAAGCATGCCTGTTATCTATTGTTTAGGAATACACCTACGTCAGGGGACCTTGTAGATCTGTATAAATACATCACACTTTAGACAGATAATCAGAGGGATTCCAACCAGAGGGCATTGCCACCATCGCTGATACCGATGCTGCAGTCGGCTTGACGCTGACCCAGTCTTCGTGTCCCAACGGAGTCTGAGATAGAGACCTCATTCCAAGGTAACAAGGGTTGGGGGCTCCTCTCAGGGACACGGCATTGGCAGATTAGGTTTAACAAACCCAGCTCTCCTTTAGGTAGGAGGTTAGGCCTTCTTTATTAAGGTATTAGGGCATCTTACATTTAATATATCTTTTCTATGTATTGCAAAATGGTGGGGGTCTTCGTAACAATGACTCTCTTCTTCACAATACTGTTACTTGCTATATTCATTATCCTAATCATTGTAGTCCATGCAACTTATCACAAATTGCAGTTATGTTAAATAAAAAGCTATTATGACTTTACTGCATCTGTGTCATTGCCTGTGTTTGTATGAGACATAATATATCTGTGAGAAAAGGGTAATCTCCGTTTAACCACGACACTCCCTGAGATATCTTATTTTGAGTCCATGCGTAAACGGCTGCCATAAATCACCTTTTACTATTGTGTTTCTGGTGAGGTGCTGCTAGTGAGCCGGTAAGGTTGGGATAACAGTTGCGACTTGTTGTAGGAAAGACGCAGTCGGCTACAAACAAAAGTACTGTCATCCTTAAACCAGCAGTCTTGCTCAGAGCAAGAGTCCAAACTACGACATGATAGAAATGGGTGTGAAACCAATGCTTGATCCCAGACAGCTAAACATTTCTGAAAGGTAGATAAAATTCTGAATTCAGCCAGGGGTAATTTGTGTAGATCCTACAAGGGTTTCCTAAAGACAATAACAGCTGAAATAAAAAATATTGAAATTGAGGTGAAAAAAACAGCCATTTTGTCTCCACATTTTACTCTGTAACATTTTCCTGCAATGTCATATTTTCAAAAGCAATATACTGTTATGTCTGCTAGACTCTTCTGGTTGTGGGGATATATAGCGATTGTAGGTTCATCAAGAACTCTGGGTAACCAGAGCCAATAAAGGAGCTACACCATGCAGCGGGTTTTCATTGTATACCGGGTATACAGCAATTCATTTGGTGAAATATAAAAAGTGAGAAATAGGTTTCAAGAAAACCTTTGTATTTCCAAATTGGGCACAAGATAAGGTGCTGAAAACTAGTGGTTATTTGCACATCTCTGAATTCCGGGGTGCCCATACTAGCATGTGAATTACAGGACATTTATCAAATAGACGTCTTTTTACACACTGTCTTACATTTGGAAGGAAAGAATGTAGAGAAAGACTAGTGGCAATAACACTTGTTTTGCCATTCTGTGTTCCCCCAAGTCTCCCGATAAAAATGGTATCTCACTTGCATGGATAGGCCTAATGCTCGCGACAGGAAACGCAACATGGACACATCACATTTTTACATTGAAATCTGACGTGTTTTTAGCAAAGTGCCTAGCTGTAGATTTTGGGCTCTAGCTCAGCCGGCACGTAGGGAAACCTACCAACCCTATGCATTTTTTAAAACTAGACATCTAGGGGAATCCAAGATGGGGTGACTTGTGGGGCTCTCGTGAGGCTCTATTACCCAGAATCTTTTGCAAACCTCACAATTTGGGCAAAAAAACACTTTTTCCTTACAATTTAGTGACAGAAACTTCTGGAATCTCAGAGAAGCCACAAAGTTCTTCCTACCCAGCGTTCCCCCAAGTTTCCAGATAAAAATTGTACCTCACTTGTGTGGGTAGGCCTAGCGCCCGCAACAGGAAATGCCCCAAAACACAACGTTGGCACATCACATTTTCCCAAAGAAAACAGAGCTGTTTTTTGCAAAGTGCCTAGCTGTGGATTTTGGCCTCTAGCTCAGCCGGCACCTAGGGAAACCTAGCAAACCTGCACATTTATGAATAATAGACACCTAGCGGAATCCATGATGGGGTGACTTCTGGGGCTCTCACCAGGTTCTGTTACCCAGAATCCTTTGCAAACCTTAAAATTTGGCCAAAAAAAACACCTTTTCCTCAAATTTAGTGACAGAAAGTTCTGGAATCTGAGAGAAGCCACAAATTTCCTCCCACCCAGCGTTCCCCAAGTCTTCCGATAAAAATGATACCTCACTTGTGTGAGTAGGCATAGCACCTGTGACAGGAAATGCCTCAAAACACAACATGGACACATCACATTTTCCCAAAGAAAACAGAGCTGTTTTTTTAAAAGTGCCTAGCTGTGGATTTTGGCCTCTAGCTCAGCCAGCACCTAGGGAAACCTACCAAACCTGCGCATTTTTGAAAACTAGACACCTAGGGGAATACAAGATGGGGTGACTTGTGGGGCTCTCACCAGGTTCTGTTACCCAGAATCCTTTTTAAACCTCAAAATGTGGCAAAAAACACTTTTTCCTCACTTTGGTTACAGAAAGTTCTGGAATCTGAGAGAAGCCACAAATTTCTTTCCACCCAGCATTCCCCTAAGTCTCTCGATAAAAATGGAACTTCACTTTTGTGAGTAGGCCTACTGCCTGTGAAAGGAAATGCCCCAAAACACTATCTGGACACATCAACATTCTCTAATACAAAACTACCTGTTTTTGCGGGGGGACCTGCGTTTTTGGTCCTGGGCTCAGCAGCCATCTAGGAAAATCTACCAAACCCAGACATTTCTGAAAACTAGACACCCAAGGGAGTCCAGGGAGGTGTGGCTTGCGTGGATCCCCCAATGTTTTCTTACCTCGAATCCTTAGCAAACCTCAAATTTAGCTAAAAAAAATAAAAAATTTCTGACATTTCTGTGTGGGATCACTGCATCGGGACAAATTTCCTACCACCCAACGTTCCCCTCAGTGTCCTGGTAAAAATGATACCTCACTTGTGTAGGTGGACCAAGTGCTTGTGACAGGGAAGAGCCAAAAACATGACTGGATTGAGGGGGAAACAAAGCGAGTCCAAACGGGCAGTTTGAAAAAAAACATTTTTGTGGGGCAGAATTTTTAGCGGTATAGATGAGACAATGCTGAGTGGTAGGAATTTTGTGGATTCCTGCAGATTCCAGAAGGTTACATCACACAAATGTGTGATTTCCTGCAAAGTTGGAGGTTTGCAGGGCATTGTGGGTAAAAAAAAATGGTGCGGGTGCATGTGAAGCACAGCACCCTGGAATCACCCAGATATTTAGTTTTCAGATGTGTCTAGGTCTGGTGGATTTTTCTACATGGCAGCGTCCCAAAGTCCAGAAAGTGCAGTCCTCGCCATTCCAAGTGGGACGATTTTGAGAGTTAGCCAAGCTCTCATGGCCCGAATGTAAAAAAACAAAACCAAAAATAATCAAATGTTTTAGTGTGCGGCGGGAGAGATGAAAGACTGTTACCCCCTTCAGTTGGGGTGGTGGCATAGCCAGGCCCATACTGGTTGGTAGCCACCGCGCCACTATTTCCATTTTTTTTTATTCCCTGGCATCTAGTAGACCAGGGTGTGGATCAGGGGTAATTGCCCCATCTGTCCAACAACTTTGGCCCCATTTATTTGGGGTGGGGGAATGGCCATACTCCCACCCTCTTATTTTGAAAAAAAAATCTTTCCTGGTCTCTGGTGGGCTTTCTGCCCCCCTTGGGGGCAGATGGGCCTTCCAAAAATAGGTCAATCTGCCCCCAAGGGGGGCATACATGGCCAACAGTAATGTGTCCCCATGGGGAGCGACCCTTGCCCAAGGGGCTGCCCCCCTAAACAAAACACACAAATATGCACACACCAATCCCGGGTGCCTACGTGGTTTCTGCCCCCCTCCCCATGGGCAGATCCCTCTAATAGAAATAGGCCAATCAGCCCCCAAGGGAAGTGGGAATGGCCTAAAATAAACCCCCCCCCCCCCAGGGGAGCGACTCTTGCCTAAGGGGTCCCTCCCCTTGCGTGAAATTGGCAGCAAAAAAAAAAATATCCGGTTCCTAGTGGTTTGCCTAATAAAAATAGGTCGGTCTGCCCCTAAGGGGGGAAGAAATGGTCTAAATAAAATGTTTTTTAATAAAAAACAAAAGTCAACATAAACAAAAATATATCCCTGGAGTCTAGGGGTTTCTGCCCTCCTTGGGGGTAGATTGGCCTAATAAAAATAAGCTGATCTGCCCCCAAGTGGGGTAGAAATGGCCTAAATACAAGTTGCCCCCCACTTGAGCGACCCTTGTCTAAGGGGTCACTCCCCATCTGTAAAACAAAACCAAAAAAAAAATCCCTGGTGCCTAAGGTTTCTGCCCCCCTTGGGGACAGATCAGCCTGATTAAAATAGGCCAATCTACCCCCAAGGGGGGCAGAAATGGCCTAAAATACATTTGCCTCCCCCCCCGGAGACCGACCCTTGCCTAAGGGGTCGCACCCCTTGCGTGAAATTCGCCTTAAAAAAAACTCCCTGATGTCTAGTGGTTTTTGCCCCCTTTGGGGGAAGCTTGGCCTAATAAAAATATTCACGATCTGGCTGCTGAAATGCTCTGAGAGACTTCAGAGGGAAAGAAATTAATTTCCTTCCCTTCGAAGCCTCTCAGGCCCCCATCACATGACTGAAAAGAAATGAAAAGCATTTCTCTTCCGATCGCGCTGGAATCTTAGCTTCCAGTGTGATGGAAGGTGACCTCCGATGAGGTCAGCGCACGATCGCGTGCTGACGTGATCAGACAACACTGGGAGGGTTTGGGGGGTAGGGAAAGGGATTCCCCTTCCATCCCTGCTCTGTGGGGGTGACAGGGAAGCCCACAGAGGGAACGCTCCCTCCGAGCTCAGGTGTCAGGATGTAATGGTTACGTCCTCGGCACAGGAGCACCGTGCCAGCGGACGTAACCATTACATCCCCGGCACAGAACTGGTTAACTCTCTAACAATGCCCAGTCTGTACTTGGCCTGGATGAGATGTGGATGAGGTGTGTAATTCCTCTCAGGAATTACACAGTAGGTTAGCTTGACTGACAGGTTGACCTGAATGGACAGAGATGACACCTCTGAGCTCAGCAGCATACTTAGGGTGGGGGCTGAGAGTATCCTGTTTTTTGTATACCAAGACATGCCTCTAATGCTGTACTTAAATAATTTTTATGTATAAGGTCTGTCTAAATCAGCAACCTTTCACAAACAAATACACTTTATCCTGCTTATTCGTCAGATTGTTTAACCTTTTTTTCAAACCAGAGATGAGAGCACATTTGCAAACCACTGATGTAGTAACTAGCTAGAATCAATCATATATGTGGCACACTAAGGCACACCCTTCAGAGAATGCCTTATGGACCTGCGGAAGAACAGAAGAGGAACAAGTCTGTTGTTTGTGATCTGAGTGGAGCCCTAAATGACTGGACCTGCTCCCCTTGCAACCAGTTGCAAAAAGATGCAAAAAGAACAGGTGATGGACAGAATGTGGAACAAATCAAACATTTACCCCTGTCACAGATCTGGGGTTAATCCATATTTTTTTTTTGCTGTCCATGCCATTCCAGTTTGGACCCAGTTATATGCAAATCAGTGTTGACCCTGTTCCCTATGGGAAAAGTCCAGCCCGAACTCTCAGGCCAGATACTCCATGGACCAGAAACAAGCATCTTGGGACCGGTTTCGGTGTATCACCCGTCATCGGTCAGGCTAGCTTGAATCTGGTGGCATAGCAAGTACGGGTCTGGGCATACCCTTCCCACTTAGGGCAACAAATGCAAAAAGAAAAAATGCACCAAGGACACAGTGGTAGACTCCAAGGGTCAGTTAGCCCATATGCTCCCAGGGGTAGGAGAAAATCAAAAATAAATGTTTGCCTCGACAGGGGAGCAGCCATTATTCAGGGGCTGCTCTCCACCATGAACACAGATATCCCTGGTGGTCTAGCGGGTCTCACTCGGCCCCCCTAAAGAGCCTAGATCAGACTCACAAAATCAGCAGCCCTACCCCTAGAAAGAGAGAACACCAAAAATAAATATCTGCGGTCATCAGTGGGCAGGAGAGATCGTTAGCCACTGGGCCTCTGCACCCACACAAAGAAGGAAAATCCTTATGGTTTACTTGGTTTTTCCCACCAAAAAAACAGCTGATCTGGCCTGAGGGGATGGAAACCAAAAAGAAATATTTGCACCCTCACAGTGTTACCCTTAATCTGAGGTGATTCATCCACACACAGAAAAAAATCCCTGTTGTCTACTGGGTTCCCAAGCTCCTCGGGGAAGATCAGGCTCAAAACATGGCTGATCTATCCGTATGGGGGAAGAAACCAAAAATACATATTTACCTTTCCAGTGGATGCTCCCCACACAGAAAAGCACCCCTGGTGTCCAGTGGGTTTTCCATCCTCTTGATTGGCTTCAAACCATGGCTGGTCTGCCACAGTGGTGAAAAGCGGAAACCAAAAAGATCGTTTGACCCCTGGGGTGAGGACCCTTAGTCAGTGGGTAGTCCACCCATCAAGAAAAATATTCCTGTGATCCAGTGGGCCATTCCTGCTGGTTTCACCTGCCATCCTGTTGGAGGACTGCATAAAAGAGATATACTAGGGGACATTTACCTTTCATCCAGTGTGTATTTTCCTTCACAATCTCTCTCTAGTGAGTGGATCCTATCAGATCCAGCTTGCAGAAGTGTTGGAAGTAAAATGGATGCCAGTGCACCTCCAAGCAGTATTATGATAACAGCATGCTGTGCACATGCTGATGTTATGATCTCGCCAAGGCTGAGAGTGGAAACACTTCATCATCCATTCCTGATAAAGGAAAATAAGGGTGCCATCAAGGGTTCCCCTGAGTGATAGGATGTGTTGGACATGTCCTTAGCACCTGAGAGCTGGTGCGGAGGAAGACTCCAGAATGTCCTTGGCACTCAAAAGAATAATGAAAGTCAATAAAATGCTTTAAAATGTTTTATTGACTATCACAAAATTAAAAGTGGGTCATTACATGCTATAATGAGTGTAATTGTAAGATGTCACTATTTTTAGTGATTTCAATGGTGTTGCATTGGTTTATTATTATCTATTTCTGCGTTATTAATGTGGCGATGCCCTGACAAAGCCAGAAGAATTGCCTTTTGATAACTACAGCCCATTGTAAATGTCCGATATATGTATGGAGATTGTTGTTATAGAGTCCTGGGCTGGCTAGGTTTGGGAACTGTTAGGAGGGTATGGCCATAGTTGTTTCCACCTGTCATTATGTACATATTTGTTAATTAATGCATAGTATAGAGTGTATCCTTAATAAAGTACCTTTTCTTTTTGCAAGTAAAATCACTAACTGGACAACAATTTATTGATTGTTGTTTATAGTGTGCCTGTGAACTGAGGTATTGGCACATACCTACTCTGCTGAGTAGTCTTTAGACTGTTCTCTCTCACTACTCTTGAGATTCAAGTGTTACAAGGAAGGTATTTGGGGCCAGATGTATGAAGAATTTAGTTTGCGAGTCCCTAATAGCAAATTTTAAGAAATTGCTATTTCCGGCACACAAAATGTGATGTAACAAAATTGCGAGTTGGAAATAGCGATTTCTTAAAATTTGCTAGTGCAATTTGCGACGTCCAAATACCGAATCACAAAAAAAATTGCGATTCGGTATTTGAAAATCGCAAATTGCAAAAACTGTCACCTGGCACAGCCTGATGACATCACAAGCAGGAAGTGAGTCAGCCCATGCTGTTTCCAGGTACCACACCCACAGGAGCAGTCAGACAGTCACAGACCAGCCCCAGGGAGCAAGTTTGTGAGCAAGCTACGACCTAACACCAACATGGCCAGTGCTGGTAATGGTAAAGAGAAGGGAGAGAGGAAGAGGAAGCTGAAATTCAGTGAGCAAGAATTGGAGGTGCTCACTGAGGAGGTGGTCAGGAGCCATGACCGGCTCTTTGGGAAAAGCTCACTCCAGGTACCAGAGAGTGAGAAGAAGAAACTATGGGCTGACATCCAGACCAAAATCTGCACAGTGGGGGTTGCGCAGTGCTCGGTGGAAGAGATACGCAAGAGGTGGTATGACCTGCGTTCCCGTGCCAAGGAGAGGGTGGCCAGCAGGCTAAAGGAGGCAAAGAGCACAGGAGGCGGACCATCCACCCAGACACCCTCCACCCCCACGGAAGACCTGGTGGAGTCCACACTGCTTCCAGAAGCTGTCAGTGGGGTCACTGACATTGAAACTTCGGGCACACCCAGCGCCAGTAAAGGTAACTCTAATAATGATATGTAACCCCATATGTGCATGTACAAATGCCCCTTAGGAAATTGCAAGTAGTGTAAAGCAGTGTGATAAGTAGTCCATTCCACATCTTACATGTGGCACAACAATGCCTTATGGGAGTGGTAGTCCACAACCCAGAGCTGATAATAGCACATAGATAGCAATTAAGTATACCGACACACAGAAGAACAAAACACACAGTTCATGGTGATAAGATGTAAGTGTACATTTATTACCATTGTGCCACATTTGGTGATACATACATAAATGACATGCTGCACATTGTTGTTGCAAATGGCTCAGGCCCAGCAGCAGCAGAATGTGCCAATGTGGGGGATGCAGAAACACAGCCTCTCTCCGACTCTAATACCAGCGAGTCATTGTCTATAGCACCAATCAGATGCAGGGCAAGGGTGTTACCTCTCCACGATTTAAACCAGGACTCCGATGACATGCCAGATGAAGGCCACACACCACCCCCAGAAGTTAGATCCACAGGAAGGCAGCACTACCTGCCCCAGCGTCACTCAACTCCCCGCAGGAGGCCTCACGATGCAGGCACACAGCACACAGATGGAGGTGAGGGCCTATCATTCTTTGGTGGCCTTGAAGCGTCCATGCTCAAGGTGCAGCGCCTGCAATGCAAAAACATGAGGGCAATGCAAAGGCAGTTGCAGGCACACAATGCCAAAATGGGGGAGGGGGGCTGCACAAGCAGTTGGAGTGTCTGAATGCAAACATCTGCAAGCTGCATGAGGGACAGCAAACACCTGTGGATAACACCAAGGAACTGACGGATGCCATTAAGGAACTCTGTACTGAGATCAGACATGAGCGTGTTAGCCACCGCAGGCGCAAACGGCAATTCATGGGAATGTTCAATGGGTTTTGCAGATCTGTAAATCGGCTTGCTACATCAACTGCCTTGATATCACAGCGTGCTGTGGCCGCAAAGGTGGAGGCAGCACACAGCAGTCGGGATGTTGCCCAGGGATTGGTGCAAATAACCAACGATCTGGATGCTATGCTGACAGCACGCAGTGCTACACCCAGCGAACTGGGAGTTGGGGATACTAAGTAGTCATCTAGCCTCAGCAGTCTAGCAGTGCCCGTGATGGATCCTAGGTGTCACAGTTTCAGGCACAGTACTGCCTGTGAGCCTGATACAAGAGGTGCCGGCGAGGCCACTGCGCACTCAAGTGGAATGCGTGGTCGTAAGAAGTGACATTGAGGGCTACAGGGGACTACCTTCACATGTAGCAATACAGTAAACTATGATGATAAAAGTGTGACACTGTTAATGGCTCATGTCTGACTCATGTGTATTGCTTTGTCCTAGTGACACGTATGTTACCTGGAGTCAAGGTAATAAAGGTGCGAACTACCGGAATACATGTCAGTGAGGTGGTGTTGTCATTACTTACATCTGAAATGGTTGTGCATGATGTCAGCATGCCTTTGCCTGCCCTCTGCTGCACTGGTCCTTTCTGCTGGCTGTAGGGTTGGTATGGGATCATCATCCTCATCTGAGTCTGGCTCCGATATTTCCACAGGTATGCCGCTGGTGGTAGCTATTTTGTGCAAAATCGCACATGTGTCCACTTATCTACAGGTCATGTCCGGGCTGTACTGTAGTGCCCCTCCACTTTTGTGGATGCATCAGAAGCGATTCTTCAGCAGGCCAAAGGTGTGCTCCACAACATTGCGGGTTGCCCTGTGTGCTGAATTGTGTCTCCGCTCTGCTGCTGTTGCAGGATTTAGGTAGGGCGTCATCATGTAGGTGCGCACTGCGTAGGCACTGTCTCCTGGAAGGAACAGAGGGTATAATGAGTAGCTGTGTCATCTGACGTCACACTACCATCAATGCAACATTGTAAAGTTGGAAATTACCCAGTAGATATCCTTCACCAAATTCCCCAGCTAGCAGTCTTGTGTGAATCCCGCTGTGGCGAAAGATGTACGAATCGTGTGCTCCCTGGGTAACTGGCCACGAGATCAGTTATGATGTAGAAGGCATTGCATACCACTTGTATGTTTATTGAATGTTGGTATTTACGGTTGCGGTACACATACTCTGTGGTCGATGGTGGACAGATTGCAACATGTGTCCCATCTATCGCACCAAGGACATGGGGGAACTGTGCTATCAGGTAGAAATCTATTTTGGACTGCTGTATTTCCTGTGGGGTGTGGGGGAATCTGATGTACTGGTGTATCCTGCTCAGCCTGGCATTTAGAAATGCATTTAAAAATCTGGAGAGGGCACTCTGTGATACCCCTCCAGCTGCTGCTATGACCCCTTGATAGCTCCCTGAGGCAAGTAGGTGCAGGGAGCATAATACCTGCACATGGGTGGGTATGCTATTGGTCTTGTGTGTTGTGCGCCTGCAGTACGGGTTGTAGCTCAGCTATCAGGTCAAGTATCATGGCTGAGCTCAACCTGTACTTCTCAAACATGTCCTCCTCAGTCTGGTCAAAAAGGGTAATGCGCTCCTGTCTCCTCCTCCCTCTCCTCAAACCTGCCAAGATCCTCATTCTCCTTGCCATGACGTAGAGCGCAGCCATTGTGGAAAAGAGACTGAGGTATTCTGGGCCTCTTCATATAGGTTGCACCTGGTTACCACCTGATTTCAATCCATGGTAAATTGCATGTGCAAAAGTGCAAAAGGCCATTCTGCGAATATTCGCAATTTGCGATTTTTTGATGCATCGAATTGCGACATGGTTTAGCGTGTCGCAATCCGCGTATCGCAATTTGCGACACGAAATACCGAATCTGTATTTGCGATTCGCTATTCGGGCTCGCAATTTGCGATATGCAAATAGCGATTCGGTATTTCATGTTGCAATTTGGGATACGCAGATTGCGACACGCTAAACCATGTTGCTTCGCAAAAAATCTCAATTTTTGCAATTCCTTGTTTTTGGCCTGCGAATTACTTTCATACATCGCAAAGCACGTTTTTGCATTTGCAAACGTATGATTTCTGCGAATCGCACGGTTTGCGAATGCAAAAACGTTTGATACATCTGGCCCTTGGTTCCCAGTAGATGGAAGGTTTTGGTCTTATTAAATGCAAAGGACTCACATCTTTCACAACTAATATCCCTCTTTCTTACAATAAATAAATATGTTATAGGAGCTCAGTTTTTTCTTAGGCCACCACTGTATACGAAGTTTCGATTTCAACGCGTGCCTCAGATGTCTACCACCCTACGCTGTCTGTATCTTTATTTCACTTGGGCAGGTTTTTCTCCCTTTGTCACTTTCTTCCTATGTTTCTCTTTTACTATTTATCCTTCTTTCACTGGACCGAAGTCCTATGAGGAAACATAAGTCTAAGTCTCCCAAAAAGAGTGCTAAGGTCTTAATTAAGCACTAGAGCAGATGTGATAATCTAGCCCTACCAGTATTATTAATATCTTTTAAAGATCACCAGCTTAAATTTTGCAATTGATTTGTTATCACCTGAATTGGCAATTGTGCTGTGCGGAGTCAAAAGATGCGTTATTTTTGTGCATTGCACGGTAGTAGAACACGATTAAGGTCACAGATCAGATCAGTTTTGTCCTTGAAATGCTAGTATCTAAATGTGTCTCTCAGTGTGTTCATTTACTCCCAGGAGCCAAAAAGGCTTCAAATTGCTTCCTCTTCAGATAAAGAGGATTCCGCTTTCCTTTCTGACGAATCCTTTCAGAAAAAAAGGTCATGCCCACAGGGGGAAATCAATTTCCGTATTTTGTTGTTAAAGGCTCCCGGGATTTATTCTGCACGTCTCCGAGACACGGTAACATGACCCCTTTCATTTTCAATCAATATTGCCATATTTATTTTTCACTCGCATTTAGTTTCATTTCCTTGTTGATGCAAAACAGCATGCACTGGCGCAGCTCTGTCATATGTTGTGAGAGACACTATTGTCGTTCTACCAGGCCAGTTTGTGCAGTTACATAGACAGGCGCCAAGTTCTCTCTGACAGGACAGTATAGCGCTATTTACAAATAAGAACCTTATCTTATCAGTGGTTTGAAAAATCTAACACTGATAACGTGAGGAGTGAACAAAAATAAAACAAGGGATGATCATGAGGGCAATGGATTTACAAAATAGAAGGGAAGTTTTAGATGTAAGTTTATCTGAGCTTACCACGAAACACGGACTTTAATGCCAATATGAAATAATTTTCTAAAGAGCCTATTTGGTAACTTTCGAATGTAAGTTAACGTTTTCTTGCTCATGGTAACCATCCCTAAAGGCAGTGTCTTTCATGAGGTTATACAGCCTCACATTCATCTTGGTTCCTGAGAGGAGAAAGTGTTAATTAGCTGGCTTACCCCAAAACTCTTCCCTTCCAGCTTCCACATAAGGCCATCTTTCTCCTTAATCATGATCTCAGGCACTTGTGTACCCACTTTATTTTACAAAGTCGAGTTATCTCCGTTGGAAGTCTATGTGCAAAATGCTATTAATTTGTACTCGGCCTTTGCTTGTGGAGATCACTCAATTACTGGCTGCTGTAGGACTCTCCCCGCTCCACCAATCTGTGATTCAAAGATAATAGATTATTATTTTTGTTAATAAACTCTTTCACACTTTGATTAGCATGTGTACAGATTGTTTTAACAAAGAAATCTTGTTGCAAACTGTAAAAGACATTGGGCATGGTTTAGAGTTTGGCTCTCGGGTCGCACCATCACAAACGTGAGGGAAATCCTGCCCGCCGTATTACGATTTCCAGAAGATAAAATGGAATGGTAATACAGCGGGCGGGATATCTGTTACATTTGTGACAGAATAACCCCATCCAGCAGAGTCTAGATCAGTCCCTTGTCTTTTCCCAGCTCTCTAGGCGGTGACCTGCTACTTGATTCATATGAGTTTGAGGGAGTGTACAAACATGCAAGAAAGTGAATTACTACAGACCAGATCAACTATACTGTTTCACCTATGGGTGTAACCTTAGAACAGAAAATGTGCCCTTGGTTCCTCGAATTTCATTATCCCATTTCAGAAAATATTACTGCAACCATTTTATTGTTCCTACAATAGTGGAAAATCCACCACAGTGGTGGACCTTTCCACATCCAGAAGAAACTCTTAGAAATTTGAATACATGTGTCCCCATGGTAGTGTTGGGGTGGACATTTAAAATGTTGGGAACTCAGCCAGAGTTGAAATTTGTCAATGTTTTCCCACGCTAATGTGGGTGCTACATTAGGATAGGAAAATGCAAAAAACATTAAACTTATATGTCCTTGGTTGCAGGAACAGCGCTGTTCAATGTCATACTTGTCAGGAGCAAAGCCTTAATGTTTGTAGATACAATCTGAAATAGTCTGGAATTTTACCATTCAGGTGGGTGGCAAAGCTTCCTGACTTAGATTAAATTAAACTACCTGGGACACTGCAGGTGGAAAACTCCAGGATCTGGATGTACAACCCATGAAGGGTAGCACCTTGGGGTGTAGGGAATCGTATGGTGTATGGCTATAGTCACCCACCCAGGGGACAACATTTGTTGCCAAGCAGCAGCGCTTTATCTGGTGGCCTTCAGGACTGTCCTTCTTTAGCCTTCAGCTGCAATGAGTATACATTTATTAGTTGACAGTTAATGCGCCAGAGACTCCACATTTCTGGAAGTCCTTCACCTGGTGGTACATGGTTTCTGGCAACATGGAATTGCAGAGCACAGCTACTACGCAGCCGTATTCCACATTCTACTACTCGGTGCTCAGAGTGGCAGCAGGAATATTATCTTGATTTGCAGAAGACAACTAAAGCTGTCCTCTTTTTTAAAAGCTTTGTCAATTTCTCCGCGCGAAGCTGGCAAAGTTCAAAAATATTACATATATATATGTATATTATACTATAAAAGTCACATTTTAAGTATGCCTGAAGGATGTTTATTTATGCCCAAGCAATTGAAGTAATTTCAATAATCCCACATTACTCTATGATATGAAATTAACAAAAATGAAGTGATTACGCCTGCTTCTGTAATTAAGAGCAATTCGAAGGAAAAACTCCTACTGCAAGAGCACATTTACAGAGCATGAGCGGCTGCTCATGGTGCTGTTCATGTTTTGTTGCATTTAGGGCTCTTTTCTTTTTGCAAAATGCATCCTGGGGTCTATTTTGGAAGCAAGAAACTACTCCTAAATGCAGGAAGGAAGTCAGTGGAAAATTCTACCCCAAGTGCACATTTAGCGAATGCAATACTTGCTGATGCTGTTATTCGTGTTCTATTTAATTTAGAGCTATTTCGCCAAAAATAGTGCAAAATGCAAAATGACCCTTCTCGTGTAGGGCCAGATGTATGACCATTTCTATTTGTGAGTCTCTAATTGTGACTTTTTGTGAGTCGCAATTAGAGACTCGCAAAATGAAATGTACAAATGTGTCTCAGACATATTTAGCGATTCCCAATGGCTTCGCAAAGACCTACCTTACCAGTATTCATGACTTAGGTCGCAATTTGCAACCCCATTGGGAAGGGCCGCACTCAGTGCTTAATTTGTGCATGTTGTTTCCAGTGGGGAGCACTGGCACTTATTTTTGAGGGCCGGCGATTATTTTTCTGTCTTAAGCATTTACTGAGAGCAAAAGACGCATATGGGAAAGAAGGAGGAAGAGAAAAAATGAAAAAGCCTCACAATGGGAGAAAGCAGAAAGCTTCAAGAGTGAGCTGAAGGGGCAGGAGTAGCTTTAAATGCTTTGAAGAGGCCGGAGATGGCTTCAGGATTACGCTGCCTCAGTATTCTGTGTTCGCACATTTAATTGCAACAGCCGCATGTTTAAGAGGAGGGCTGTGGGCACGGGCACATTTTTATTTACAAATTAGGCAATGCCCGCACTCATAGGGATTGTGGCCTGCTGGGGACAGCAGACCACCATTTTTGTGACTGCGTTTTAAATAAAACAGTTTTTTAAAGAAAAACAGGATGCATTTCAAACAAAAAGATGAAACGTTTTCTTTTAATTTTTTCAGAGTAGGCAGTGGTCCGTGCGACCACGACCTGCTGTGAAAATTTCTTTTGGCTTGCATTCACAAAATTAGTTACAACCAACTTGAAGTTGGTGGTAACTGCGATTGTTTTGCAACCGCATTCATTGTTGCAAAACAATCTTACATGGCCCTGAGACTCGCTACTAGGAAGGGATGCTCTTGGCACGCCACTTCCTAATATTGACTCACAAAAACAATTTGCGATTTGGTAATGATTTACCAAATCACAAAATAGGGTCTGTAGATCCAGAATTGTTTTTATCTGGTTGCAAATGGCCTGATTCTGGAAATCAGGCTGTTTGCGTCCAGGAAAAAGCATTCTGTATCTAGCCCCATAGTTCTGTGTAATCTCACTACATTTCTAGGTAATTCCACATGATTACGTGACATGGAAATAGCCAAGAGACGCCCACCCTAAGTTGTGAGACACTTATCTTTTTTACTTTACATACTACTAAATTAGAAATGTGTTTTATATGTTAAGAACATCATGTACAAATAAATAAATGTGCAAAAGGAGCAATTTAACTAATTGCACACCTGTCCTGACCCAAAGTTGACAAGAAACATACTGCTGGAAATCTAAACATTGCGGCTCAAGTTCTCAAAACCTGCAGGACAAAACCCATCTATGCATTCCCATAGGTTAGAAGCTAACTAATCTTCCTAATCATCAGCTGTCGTGACATAGGGTGCTTTCATTGGACATTTTCTTTACCGATCAGGTACTGGCCTTTTACTGGGAATTGTAGATGCTACATGGGGAACATCAAGAGTTCACCAAGCACTGATAAGGTAAATAGGTCTGGTTATTAATTTTGATTGTGTGGCTTGACAGCACACCTGTCACCATACAATTATGTGAGCATCACTAGAGAGGGGCTTTAGATCTGCCCACGTGTTGGGGGCAAGGGGTACATGTTAAGATTGAGCAGAAGTTGCACAAAAAAGTGCTGCCCCCACACAGCTGTGATCATTTTGTTGTATTTATCCAGCTGTCTGAGCTTGAACTTTCAGGGGCATTTACATCCATAGTAATGCTGTAAAAGTGTCTAAGATAAGTAGATAGTTTCTGGAGTTTGTCTTTCTCTGGCAGCAGCATAGATGTGAGGAGGGCAGCCATGAGGAGTGCCTTGCAGTCCCAGCACTTTCCCCTTCCATTATTAACTTTAGACTTCAGAGAGCATATTTCTGTTACAGATTCGGAAGAGAAGCCAAGGGCTTCCATAATGTACACGTTTTTAGGTCTGGCTAGACAATGCAACTATCACTGGAACTCGTTTGAGCACCAAAAAAAAACTTTCAGAACACTACTGAGTGAGGGGCTTCGGCTCTATCCACAAGTTAGTTCCCTTGAGTACAGTATTTCATTGCAATGAATTTGTGTTTTTTTTAACAAAAAAACCTGCTTGCACTGCACTTTTTGGTTTGTGGTAAAGTTCATACAGGACTGAGTTGGTCATGGTGGCAAGTCAATGGTCATGGCAATAGACCCAATTTGTTTATGGAATGCTATCTAAAATGCACTAGTCCTGACATAATTATTGTGCAAATCACATGTTAAAGTCAATAGAGATTCAATTTTGCACTTCTTTCCAATTTTATTACTGTGTCTGATGGTTGTATTGTGCAAAAGCCTATGCTCAAAACTGTAGGCCTGAGTTGGTTAGTATGGTGAAAAAGCTATAGGACTTATGGTTGCACTATTAAACATTATGTCCAGTGCCATAGGTCTGATCTGCTTATTATGAACCATTATGTGAGCGGCAGTCGGTCTTGCTTACTGTGAAAAGCATTTGTTAAAGTTAATAAGCCATTATAACTTATTATCACAATTTGTGAGGGACTATAAACCTGTATTTTGTTACATATATTCTCACAGATAACTGGAGTAGGCAACGTTTTTAGCACTGACCTTCAACTCTGACAAACCCGTTTTTTTTTTAATGTGATGATTTTTGTTAGGCCCTGTTGAAAGGGGTTGTATATTGTATTGCAAGCTGTGCTTTTCTACATATTTGCAATTTTATAAATGTATGCATGATGGTGGTTGCCAGTTTCAGTGCATTCTGAATAGGCCAGTGAAGGGTAAGAAGTAATGTTAATGGTAAAGGGTAAAGGTTCATTAGTTCATTGTAAAGAGTCATGCCAGATTTCATAGGTTTGATTTGTTTATTATGAAATGTTATAACAAAGCCTGTTTGCCTGACCTACTCATTTTGAAAAGCATGCTTTAAAGACTACATGATTTTAAGGATAAAATTGTATTACACTGTACTAAAGCCAATGGGCTTGTGTTACATGGCATTTCACAGATTATCGCAATAGACAAGGGTTTTGGTGTTGGGGATTGACCCGAACAAACTGTAGCAATAGACGATATGCACTACAATAATCCCTTTTAAGCTTTGCCAAGTACAATTGTATGAACAATTGCACTTTTGTGACTGTATGCTGCATGATTGCCTTGCAGAAAGCTAACACTCAGTATAAAATACTTGAGTTGCTTATAGTGACATGCCAATGTTACAGCTGTAGGCCTGATGAAAAGTTAGAATTAAGACAGTAGGCCTGGCCTATTGATTGTGAAAAGCCTATGTTAATGTTAATTGGCATTTATTTGTATTACTCTGAAGTAAAACTTACTCATAGGTTTTTTGTTACATGGAATCTCAAAGATTACCTTAGTAGGCAAGTATTTTGGTATTGGTTACCCCCACTAACAAAAACCATGGGTATTGAAAATTTGCACTGCTAGAATCCTTGTTTAGTTCTGTTAGGAGATACAATATTTTGTTCGCCAACTGTAGTTTTGTATACAAGTGCAATTTTATGACTACACGTCTGATGGTTGCCTTTTGAGAGAGTTTATGCAAAGGACTGCAGGCCTTAGTTGGGTATGGTGAACGAGCATTTGTCAGAACTCCTTTCAGAGGGGCATGGTGCAATCAGGAGCTACTGGGCCCAACTGTGGAATTTGAGGCCTTTTACTCACGATGTCTCGGTTCTCGGACTACTACAGGTCCTCAGTAACTGGGTCAAGTACCCCATCAACACTTCACACTTAATGATAGTGCAGGTCTAGCCATCCACGGCTTCTAAAGGGGAGGTAGATACAAGGAGTGAACACAAACTCACATCTCAAAGTACATAAAAAACAGCATTAAATGGCTGTGTAGTCAACGAGAAAAGTACTATTTGTATACAACAAAAAGTGAAATATGGCTTACACAAACAGTCAACACACACCCCTGAGTTCATAGCTCTATTGTTCAATAGGCAGGTCTCTCAGTCCCACTGCCCTTCCACTTGCAGTAGTGGTTAATCCCCATTCACCATAGACAACATTTAAGTTAGACTGCACTAGTAGTCTGAGTCTTAGGAGCCCCAGTCCAAGTATGATAAAAATCGAAAGTGTTCCAGTGCACAAAGTGCTATTTAGCAGAACAAGACCCCCTGGGGCATTCGACTCTCTGATCAGTTTTTAACCACTCCTGCAAGGATGGTTCGACCAGAGTCTCAGAGAGGAGCAGCAGCAGCTGTTGTTAGCAAGTAGCACTCAGGCTGGGCCAGGGTAGCGGCTAGGAGTCCACAGCACCTCCTCTGGTGAGAGGGTAAGTTCCTCTGATCCTTCCCAGAGGTAGTAGGTAGGTTGCTCTGGTTCTGATCCTCAATCAGGGCTTGGGCTAGCACGGGTCACCACAATAGCCCCTGCTCACGATGATAGCTTAACTCAAACTGGGCAATGATACTTGTTCTTTCCGGTGGCACGACCAGGCACATGGGCTCACCAACCTTACTTTGCAGTTGGGTGATGGCCTGATCCGCATGACAGTAATCTTTGTGTGCAGCTTCACCTGGCTTATGGGTTTGGTGAATTTCCTCAGCACAGAGGGTATGGCCCAATCAGAACAGCATTAATCTTCATGGTGGCCCCACCTGGCATGAACGATCACCGACTTTCCTACACACAGAGGCTACTGCCCAATCAGCAGGGCAGCGATGCTGACCATGACTTAATTCATAGCGGCCCCCTCTGGCATATGGAGCCACTTATTTCAGCTTTCACAGGGAAATGATACAAATTCTGCAGCAGCTGCCACCTCACACATCACTACAGGAATCAACTCACCAGGATCCCCCCAGACATCGCTTTCTTCTGTGCTCTCCTCATTCTCATAGGACACACTGGTCTTAGTAAGCAGGCAAGCCCTGGTGCTCCAGCCTCCAGTGACAAGTGGTCTTAGATGTCATTGAGTGTTATCTCCTCACTCAGTTGGAAGACTGGCAGGCCTCAAGTTGCAGCCCTCGTTACATGATGAAGTCTTGCAGAGCTTCATCTCCTTGAACAGCCTGACTGGTTGCTTAACAGCTGACAATTTTGGGGGCCTCAGTCTCCCCATCTTGTAGTTCATTTTCACACGCCAAATGTGATTTGGGGTCTGAGTCTTTGAAGATGGTAGTGGTGGTCAGCTTCCTTTTGAAGTGCCCTCTCCTCTGCCCTGCCCTTCCTTCAGAATACAATCTATAATAGCAGGAGGAACCCTAAATCCCATAGCCCTATAAAACAGGCCATGGAAGTGACTAGCGATTCATACCTGGATGTCATCAACAGTGATATATGTATCAAATGTTTACTCCAGGGCCCCTCCCCTATTCTTTACATTTTTATTATCAGCCCTATTTCCTTCCTGAGTTGTGTTCAGGCCCCTTTCTAGTGACCTCTCCCAGAATCAAAGAGCACCCTTTGAAGTGTACGGAACAGCCTGTCTCTTCTTCCTTCAGTATGTGTCCCACCCAGCTCGCAGGAATGCAGAAATCTACCAATCTGTCAGGGAGGGATTCCTCTTCATGCTCCTCTAGTCAGCCGTGGGTCTCCCAAAATGGAACCCAGGATTTTTCATATATCCTACCATTCACTGGTACACATACACCCAGCACATGCATAAAACACACGTCCAACACAGCACTTCTTACTAACTTGATATAAGTCGAGTGTGAGTTAAGCATACAGCAACTGAACTTTACATCAGTAAGCCTGTTGGCCTACCTCCAGTGACACATGTAAAGAGGTCTGTTCACTTTTACTGATCACTACATGGTATGCAGCCACCACAGCACTTGTGCCACTTAACTCCTGGCAAAGTGAGTAGCCTTTCACCACTACAAGGGTAGCGCTTTGGGCACCCGGGCATTGATTTTTTTTTTTTTTTACTCTGAAATACAACCTACTCATAGGTTTTTTTGTTACATGGAATCTCCTGGTCCATCAAGGCTGCAATCCATGACACAGGCATATGTCATGGAGCACACGCATGATTTGTATTCGCCATCGTCAACAAAAGTCAGCACTAGTGGTCCAGGCATTATTGAAGCTGGGGCACTTAGGTCAGGGGTACACATCTATTACTATGCAAGACATTTTTGCATCCCAACACCAATGATAACAGCAGTACGACTCCTTGCATACTAATAGGCTTAATGGTGTGCAGGGAAATGTTATGTTAGCTGCCATAGGTCTAGACTGTGTATTAGGAACATTTATTACAAAGGCAGTAGGCCTGACATTTTTATTGTGAAAAGCATATGGTTAATCCAATAGGCCTTGAACAGTAGATTGTTGTCTCATTATGTTATAGTCTGTAGATTCATATTTGGGTACATGCAATCCCACAGATTAGCATAGTAGGCAAGGTTTTTGGTGTTTGGGCACCCACTCTGATAAACTCCTGGAGCAGAATTTTACTGTGCTGATTCTTGTTAGGCCCTATTGAGAGGGGTTGTATATTGTATTGCCAACTGTAATTCTGTACATATTTGTAATTTTACAACTTTATGATGATGGTTGCCAGTTTATGTACGATTCAGTAGCCCAGTGATATACATCTTGTCTGTATGAAAATGCCTCTTTTTATATGATAACATCCAAAGTTTTGGCTAATGCTACTGCTTCTTCAACTCTGAGAGTACACTGAGGCCTGGTAAACAGACTTCAGTGCTAGTGCTCTGCCTCTTAAACGTGTATGTTTAATTGGCTTATACCCAATTGGCATAAGCTTACTTACTTATAATTCCATGGTATATGGTGCCAGGGGTACCCAGGGCCTTCACATTAAAGTGTCCCTGCAGCACATATACCCTGTTCTGCAGACACAGCCTTTGTGTGTTGTGGTGCTACTCACAGCAGGGAAGTTCCAGCTTTGGGCACCCACAACAGAGGCACAAAGAGGTGGGAACTATCTGCACCTGGCTATGAACAGGCACAGCGACAGTGACCAAGGGAACATATGGGTGGTTTTACCTAAAAGTCTCTTCTCACTCTGAACAACAAGGACTGGAACCCTCCTCCCCACCATTCACCAAGTGTCAGTGCTACACAGCAAGACTAGTCAGGAGCCCTTCTCAGCAAAAGGGCCTAATCAAAGTTCTATAGGAGCCTTGTATACTTTGTTCTCACTTTACTGTCTATGTCTTCTCCCTCCTGTATCTCTCCTAAGGAGGCACAGGAGGACATTCGCTGCAGTAAAAGAGAATTGCTGGTTCCACTGTGACCTGAGACCAGTTGAACAGTAGCAACTGTTTTTTGGCTGGACCTCACCTTGACTTTGAAGGACATTGAACTCTGTCACCAAGGTTGTCCCACCACATTAGTGGACTAATGAGTGGTCTCAGGAAGACCCCTGTCAACTGGACCAGCATCCTCAGCATACTGTATCTATAGCATCAAGACCACTCTACTGATGTCTATAACAGTTTACTCATAGATCCGGGAACTGAACTGAAGACTGCTTTGACTGCAAGATAACTGTCCTGCTAAGCCTTATTGGTCCCTCTGACTTGTACCCTGCCAGAATTGGTTGCCCAAAAGGGTCTGGAGTAACAGAGCACAACTGTAAAAAAGTTTTCAAATTAACTGCTAACCACAGTTGTTGCTTAATAAGTTATGTCTCTGTAACCCTCCAGTAGATTATGTTTAGTCTGGTGCCTAAATATTCATATAAATTAGATCTACTTTTTAATTTGTGTCCCATTCTCTCACATCACTTTTCCTACTTGTTCATTTTTTATGGAACTTCTAAAGGCTTTGCATTTGTTCCTTTGTTAAACTTGACTGCTTATAGACACAGCAACCCAGGGTTGAGCTAAGGTTTTACAAAAGAACCTGACAAGATGGGTTTGTGAGTTTATTACACGGTGAGGTTACACAAACACACCATATAATAAACTGTATTTTCTCACAGTGCCAAGCCATTGTGAAAGACTATAGGCCTAAATAGTTTAGATTCCTTAAATGTGATCTATTTTTACTATTTTGAAAAGTGTGCGTTGATGGCAATACACTTTTAAGGGTAAGTTTTTATTACACTGTGCTAGAGCCTAAAGGCAGGTATTTTGTTATATGGAATCTTGCAGATGGCCTTAGTAGGCAACGGTTCTGGGGTTGGAGACCCAGCTGAACAAAACACGGGAATAGATGACTTTGACTATGATAATCCTCTTTAGGATCTATTGGTAGGAATTTGATATTGT